>NC_141926.1:5645000-5958928 GCF_057802395.1 Ceratotherium simum simum | reverse complement strand
TCTTCGTCTACTTTATATGGGACGCCGCCACATCATGGCTTGACAAGGGGTGCATCGGTGCGCGCCCGGGATCCAAACCTGTGAACCCCAGGCGGCTGAAGCAGAGTGCAGGAACTTAATTGCTACGTCACTGGGCCGGCCCCCGATTAATTCTCTTCTTAACGCGATGCTTTCCTAGTTGCTTGCTTCCTTGGTTGGCCTTATTATTTTATCACCAACATGAGTGAACGGCGGGTGTTCTGGGAGAGGGACACTGCGCAGCCTCTCAAAGCTCCCAGAGCAGCCTTGATAGCTTTAGCGGCCACTTCACGTGGTCACCCCCAAAGCTATGCGGGCAGTGGATTATCCTGCTGACCCTGCACCTCCCGAAGATGCAGCCCTGCTGGGGAAAACGTTTCCCAACATGTGTATCAGGAACACAATTAGAAAGAGAGAACCATATGAAAGCCACTGCCTGTGAGTCTTACGATGCAATCAAAACAATATCTCGGAAAAAAGTCAGAAAGCACTTTCTGCTCAGATGGAAAAATGCATGTTCTCCTCCCCAGTTACACCGTGAGGCCGTGCTTCTCTGCGAGTCCATCCTGGGCTTGGAAGCAAATGGACACGATTTGAAAAGTGGTCCTTAGCATGAGCAAAGTATTTGCATCCAGAAGTCTTGATTTTTTAAGCCTTGATTTCTATTTTTATTGAAACATGCTTTCAAAAAATAAATGCTTGTTTATTTTTCTGAACGTTTGCTGAAACTGTCTGCCTGTAATATCTATGTGGCCCTCCACATAGAGCCTTCAGTCCCTCGAAGGCTACCATCGATTTATGCCTCTTCATTCTGAACTGTAGATCTTTGTTCTGTTTTTTCCTGTGTTATCCTATGTCTGTCTGTCTGTCTGTCTGTCTATCTATCTATCTATTGCAGACATAAACTTAATTTTCCAGTACCTTCTTTCCAATACCTTTCCCAATTCTGACCTGGGAGTACAAGGCCTCTTTCTCCCTCCATTAGCTGCACCATCCAACGGCCGGCGTGTTTAGAATATTGAAGTATAGGGGCTGGAGCTCTAAGCCCTGTGATTGAGTCACTTGTCATAATCTACAATGTCTGAACGGATCACTCACCTCTCTCACTTGCCCAGAGAACATATTTCTGTACACTAGTCCTTGTGTTGCCTCCTGTCTTATGATAATTGTCCCAGTCTTCCTTGCACCCCTAAAAGACACCAGTATACACCAAGTCACAGCAGTGGATTCAGCTATGCAAGGTGACAGACAAGTGCCTGTTGTGTTTGTCCAGGGCACTGGTATTCAGCGCTGGTAGCATGTTAAACTCACATGGAGAGCTGTTAAAAATATGGATGCTGGGGCCAAGCCCAGAGCAATTAAAGCAAAACTCTGAGAACAAGGCATTGATATTCATAAAAATCACCCAGGTTGTTATAATGTACAGCCAGCGCTGAGAACCTGCAGCCGTTGGACCAGCAGATTAGGCAACACCTGGGAGCTCATTAGAAATGCAGAGTCTCAGGCCCAGCCCACACTACTGACTCAGAACTGTTTTAACAAGGTCCCTGGGCAATTCATGTGCACGTAGCAGTTTCAGAAACACTGTTCTAGAAGATTGTAAGATAAAACTTTATCTATTGAATTAATAGAGTATATTACAGTGGGCTGCCTATCCTATGATTTTCAGAAACTAACGACTGTATAACAATTTGTCCGTAAGATGCAGATCACTGCAGAGACGCCAAAGGACCCTACTTTCTTTCTTTAGGATAATTCCACCAGAAGATAGTGGTTGGGAAAAAATAAAGATAAAGTGCAAAAAATGGGGCTAAGAGGAGGTAAGGTGGGAGAAGGTAGACAGGATTAAGCTGGGAAAGTAGTGACATCCCCATCTCCTCACACCAGATCATAAATCCTCAAGCGCAGGGACCGTGTAGCTCTCTTATTCACAGCCATAGCCACAAAGCCAAGCACGGGGCTTGCACACAGTAGGTGCTCACTAAATATTCATTGCATCATTTACTGTCCTGAACAGAGGACAGCTCTGTTACTCGTTTATTCTGAGACAGTGGACACGTCTCTCCATCCCTCTGTTTTACAGCGTTCTCATCGACATGATCTGCTTACATTATTTACTCTGAGATACAAAATACTCAGCAACTGCAAGTGCACTGATAAGTAAGTATGTGATGAACAGACACAAGGAAGGCTCCTTCTGTCCAGAAGCTCTGGGTGATTGGTTGAGGAGTCATCTCTTCCACATACCACGTGCCCAAGTGGTAATTAGTGCATAGATACCCTCGACATGCACTCATTAAACAAACATTCATTGAGTTTATATTACGTGCCAGCTGCTCTTCTAGAAATTAACAGAACAGATCAAAATCCTTCTTTTTCGTAGCTTATATCCCAGTTATATATCACTCAGGCAACAACACTGTTGAAGAAAATAAAGACTGGTACAATTGCCATCATATTTTCCCAAAATTGTATTACAATTTTTAAGCCTACGATTTACTTATTTTTCATTTTCTAAGGGCTGACTTTTTTCAACATATGGCTAACATAAAAAACAATCCAAATTCAATATCATCAACCACATCCTTTTCAACAATAGTAGGACAAAATAATTTTTATGATGATCTTCAAAGCTGTTTGTAAAATACAATGTTACACATATGATGCTATTTAAAGCTAATTCATCTAGGTCTTTATCAACAAAACTAATTTTCGTATGCACTTATTTAAAGGGAAAGATGTAATAATTTATTTTTTATTGTGGCAAAGTATGTATAATATAAAACATCAGTTTAAGGATTTTTTAAATTGAGGTATGTTTGACATATAACGTTATGTTAGTTTCAGGTGTACAACATAATGATTCAATATTTGTATATTTTGTGAAACGATCACCACAATTAAGTCTAGTTAACGTCCGTCACCACACAGAGACACAATTTTTTTTTTTTTTGTCTTATGATGAGGACTTTTAAGATCTACTCTCCTAGCAACCTTCAAACATGCAACACAGTTTCGTTAACTATAGTCGTCATGCTGTGTATTACATCCCATGACTCAACTATTTTAAAACTGGAAGTTTGTACCTTCTGACTCCCTTTCCCATTTCTCTCACCTTTAACCATTTTTAACCATACAGTTCAGTAGCATTAAGTATATTCACATTATTGTGAAACTAATCTCCAGAACTTTTTCATCTTGCAAAACTGAAACTCTGTCTCCATTGAACAGTAACTCCTCATTCCTCCTCACCCCAGCTCCTAGCAACCACCATTCTACTTTCTGTCTCTAAGAATTTGACTCCTCTAGGTACCTCCTATAAGTGGAATCATACAGTATTTATCTTTTTATGACTGGCTTACTTCGTCAGCATAATATCCTCAAGCTTCAGCCATGTTGTAGCATGTGTCAGAATTATCCTTCTTTTTAAGACTGAATGATATTCCTTTGCATGTATATACCACATTCTGTTTCTCTGGCCACCTGTTGATGAACATTTGGGTTGCTTCCACCTTTTGGCTATTGTCAATAATGCTGCTATGAACATGGGTGTACAAATACCCCTCAACAATTTATTTTTAAAAATTAGTTTCCAGTTGCTTTTGTATAGGTTACTCAGCATTCCTACTTACAACTCAATCAACTTGAACACATAGAAGATAAGTCAAATATGTTTATATGTCATATAACTTGTACAAGAGAAAATACCTGGTCTTCATCAATAACATTGCTATTCCATTTGAAAAAAAATGCATCCTGATTTAAAGGTAGAAGCTAAGAAGAACTTAAGAACCTTACTCTGCAATACAAATGCGTGAAACACATTGAAAAGGAAATAATTCATATCCATCTTCTAATTAGAAACACGACCACATGAAGTTTCTCCAAAGAAACTTGATTATAGTCTTTGACTGCATTTACCTTCTTTAAGAGGTATAAAAGTTCATTTTCCTCACTGCATGATTTTAGAAGAAAATTTATGTACTGTCCTTAATGGAGAAATATTTGGAGAGAGATCAAAGAGAGCAAAGAAAATGATCCAAAGGTTGGAAATTGTAAAACTTATAAGGAGAGGTTAAAAGAATTTATTCTAAAGAAGAAAAGGCTAAGAGACTAGCCTTGAAAAAAGAAGTCTCCACACTAAACAAAGATAAATAAGGGGATGGCTATAAGCAAAGTAGAAAAATAGTTTAAATTATAAAGATGAATTAAAGTTAGATGACTTGGAAGTTCTGTGGAAACTGAACACAGAAGAGCAAGGAGAATTTAAGACAGCACTTCTAGAAACCACATTCAGACAAAGGAACAGAAAGGCGATCTCGATGTTTTTAAATTTAGCTTCAATAAATTAAGCAAAATTAAACAGTGACTAATAACTATAGAGAGATGTCAACTATTGTATCCAGAGTTTTTAGAATGGAGCAGTTGAGAAGAGAGGCCCACCATATTTTGTCTCAAATGCCTAAACCATTCTCTTTCCTTTATTTGGACAACCTGAAATCAGTCAATGAGAATGCAGTGAAGTTAGTGGTGAGGCAGAATCAATGTCAGATAGAGTCCAAGGTAAAACCGGATAAAGACCACAGCTTGAGCAAAGCTAGGAGGCAGGAATAGTATGTCTTGTGAAAGTATACACAAAGCCAGCTTCAGAAAGAGATTTTTGGTGAGTTTAAGAGCTAACAGGACTCCTCTCCCACCCTCACCAAGAAGAGAGCTCCTAAACGGCTTTGCCTTTTATTAAAGCTATTCAATTTCTCATTGATAAAATTAAATAATAAAGATTCTCCACCTGTTCATGTTACCACCATCTACTAAATTCCTTAAGCCAAACCTTGAGTCATCCTTGATGACCACCGTTCTCTCACCCCTCACATCCAATCTATCAGCCAACATATTAAATCTCCCCCAAACATCTCCCAGATCTGTCTTTTTTCTGTCCTCATATCTACTATATGTCTCCCTTGTGTCTCCTAACTACTCATCCAATGACACATTTGCTCCCCACTCCCTACTGTTCTCCATAGAGTAACCATGGTCATATCGCCTCCCTGCCCAGGTTTCAACAGTTTTCCATTATCCATACAAAAAATCCAAACTCCTTGACTGGGCTGAGAAGGCCCTCCACACACTGGCCCTGCCCACCTCTCAGCCCTCCCTCTCCAAGTTCATCCCTCTTAGGGGTCGTTGACCCACCCAAGGACCCAAACGTGGCTGGTTCTCTCCTGCTATTCCACCTCAGCATAAATGTGCACTCTTTCCTCCCCACTCCATTGTGGAGTTGGCCATGATAGTGTCTTGTTTTACAGCATAAAGATAAAAATCATGTCCAGAAAGGTACAAAACAGAATTAGAATCCAATAAAAACTCAGGCATCTATAAACTACATTCTAGAGAAACAGATTTGTTATATCCACAAGTGGTATTTTGTCCTATGAAAACATCTAGCCAATCCTTAATCTTTAATCATTGAACCTAAGGCTTAAAAGAATACACTTTTACATAAATTAGCTTTAGTGGCCTTAAATTCTAAAGTAGTGTTTCCCAAGTTGTATTCTAAGGAATATCATGGATGGTCTTGGAAGATAAAAATAAATAAAAATAAAAATTGCCATGATCACTCAGGATTCATGGTGCATGGTCCTATAGAAACAACTGTGTTGCTATTGTTTAATATATTCTTTCCTAAATTTTTTCGAACCCAGAATCCACATGACCTTTTCCCTATCCTCTTAAACTCTCCATGGACAAAGCTTGGGAAATGCTGGTCAAAAATATCCCATCTTGTTCACTGAGAAGAAACACTCTCAACTTGGAGAAGCATCGCTAATTTTAAAGGACCTTTTTTATGGTTCTAGTCTTGTCTCAGAATTTCAGAGCTCATAACCAGCAGGAACACAACACTTCACTTAATGTGTCATTAATTTTTAAAATATGACATTCATAATCTGCCGATTCCTGCCTTGATGATGCGCCAATTGTTCATGTTTAACTATGTACTCTGAAGGTTCAAATAGAAAGTATTATGGTTTGTTGTACAGGTGGTTTTATCCCTCAACTTTTCACTACAGAATATTTTAAACATACACAAAAGACAAAAATAAGTATAACGAACCTCCATGTACCCATCACCCATTTCAACAATGACCAACTCTTGCTGTACACCCACCAACGCCATCACTGGATTAATTAGAAAAGATCCCAGACTCATACATGTATTTTTTTAAGAGCTAAATGTTGGTTAGTGTTGGTTACTAAGAGTAAAAGAGTCACAACTCTGACCTCAACATTTATACATACACAAATATACACACACAAAAAAAATACACATTTATTAAGACAAATAGTTCCAGCTACTTCTGATTTTAGGTTGGTGTCTCTGAATGCATTTCATGGCATGGCAGAAGACGGTGTCTCAATGGATCTCTCTCTTGTGTCGGTTACTGTCGGTAAAGACTCCATATAAAATATTTGTTCCAGACCATGGGACTAATATGGTCACACACTTTGGACTGTTAGATTAGTTTGATCCACACAAACCTGTCAACAAAAGCAGGTCAATAGGCTAGAGCAGAGCAGAAAACAATCAATAAATCTTTGAATTAATCACACAGCCATCAGAGAGAATCTGGGTGCGCAGAATGAAATATATACACAGGGCCTATTTGTTTTTCCTTTCTTCTAGTTTTCTTTCATTTCCGTCTGATGTGCAGTCCTTGCTATAGGATTCCCACTCCATAACTACCACTGAGTGCAAATAACCATCCCTAATTTACAGTTTCTGTCCCACTTAATTCTTTTAAAAAAGGATTTGAGACTGAAGATAAATGAGTCCAATGTATATCAAAGGGAAAAGTCCATTCTAAATTGCTCTTTTTCCACCAGTCTTTAAATTCTGGTAGCATATGATACTTATTAATCAACAAACAAAACTTTCTATAAAACCGGATTTCATATCCTGTGTAATCACCTGATGAACACAAAGAATTCTACGGATCCTGTACTTTGGTTCTGCCTCTCATCACCTTGAATATCCGTGCTGTTACACATGGGGCTTAAAATGTTTGACACTCATGCTGCCTCAATTTGATTGATCCTCCAAAACAGGAATATCTTAAATCATATGTCCATAGACCTTCCTATTCTCCTTCTGAACAACTATTTCACAAGGGTGCATATAAAAGATCTACAAATCAATAGCCTCTATTAGTAAGAAGTAGCTTAATCTTAGATCCTGAATTTGAAATAAAAGCAACAAAGGATATATTTTTCCCATGTACAGCAAACTGGTGTAAAATTTGAGATTATTCATGTTGAATGTGCAATAAACGTATATTTTAAATATGTGAAATTAGTTTTCCAGGTTCATTATTTTTCCTTAAAAGATAATAATTATGCATGTACTTACCACCTACAAAGGATTTCTTTTTAAAAATCTCAATATAAAATTAAAGACATTTAAAATAAATATTTTGGTAATTTTGATAGAGGAAGAAAGGAACATATACGTACTCATCTTTTGTATCAACAAATAAACCCAGTAAACAAAGAGCATGATTCAGGAAAATAAACCAGGATTCACGTGTTCAGGACCATCAATAAATCATGTGAGAGCCCAGTGAAAATCATTCACCAGGCCTCAAAGAAACCAGAGGTTCTGTGTATCTCATGTCTAAGATCAACTTCAGAGTGTCATGGAAACATTTTACTCAAGAAACATTGAAGGCATGGCCAGCAAGGGGATGTTTAGGTTTTCTTACTTAGTGATGGGATGGTGTAGAATCCAGCAGAAGAGGAAATGATTGAAACATACGTTGGCATATTTTTTTCCTCACTTAATGGCAGAGGATAAAGCAGAATTCACCAGAAGAGGAAATAATTGGGACATATACCAACAGAAAATAATGACAACGCAAAGTTTATAGGTCCTGAACAATTTTTGTGGGTCATTTAAAAAAATATCTGCAAGGCTGAGATAAACTGCTCTTCAACATTTGATTATTCATGGTAGGAATTTGTAATATGGACAACTTTTTTTAAGTCCTGAATCTTGGAATAATTTTTTAAAGAACGAATTACTTAACTTGGAAATTGGAGCTGTAGCAACATGTCCTGTGCATCCAGATGGTGTGTGCTCTGGCTTTCCACGGAGTGCTCAAGCCTGGCTGCACTCCCTTTTGGGAAATGGCCCTCCTCAATTTCAAGTTCATTTGGCTTTTTCAATGATAGGGTTTCAATTCAAACAGATAACAATGCCAAGAACTAAAAATTCCACCATCTAATTAGGGAGGAGGAAACAGTATGGCCTTTCTTTCCTAATATCATCTGTAGTGTGAAAATGACTTGATGAAGGCTTTTTATAAAAACCCCTTACTTTTCCCGGGACAAGTACAATTGTCCTGAAAGATACTGGTACAATGCGATGGACACAGAAGGAGAAAAACATGTATGCGTAACAAAGGGATCGAAGGAAGCAAGGACAAATAAGAGATCAGAAAAAGGGGGAGGCTGAAGATTTCACATGAAACTTAGTTCAAAAAAAAAGAGAGACACTACCCGCATCTATATCAGAGGGTTTAACCTCATGTGAATACCCAGTTAATCTGGGTTAGGGGAAGTGAGGATGGGGTTGGGAGGGTATGGATGGGTGTCAAGGTTGAAGGGAAGCAAAAAGGTCCTGGAATTCATGCAGGTTTGGGTGCTTATGTGTTTTTCTGGGGATTGACTGCTCCATACTTTTAATTATCTCCTCAGCATGTCTCTGATCTAAAAGGTCAAGAAACATTGACCTCAGGACATTTCCACCTATAAAGGAATATATATATGTATGTGTGTATATATATATATATACACACATACATATATATATTTTTTTCAGAACTACCAGTGAACATTCCCAGATAGACAACATATCATTTGACCAAAATGCATTTTAAATATTTGGTATTGAAAGAAAACTCAAAAATTCAGAATTTTAAGTCTATTTCCAAATGATTCATTCTGAGAAGTGCAATTTTCAATGAACATCTTTTCAGTCAATAGTTAAAAGCTCCCCCTTAGTCTTTGCAGTTCCTTCAATATAGTAAGATCGTTGACCTTCAATAAGTTATATCTTGGTGTCTTGCTCTCACTTGTGCCATGTTTAAAGGGTCATATAATAAAAAATGGCAACTTTAAAAACAATGCCTTATGCAGAGTAAGTGCCTAAATGACAGTAAGGGAGAAATTTTATATTTCTAGTACAAAACCATCACAATGAAATCCCAGGTTGAGTCCCCACTTTGCCACTCACTGCTCATGTGACTCTTTCTTCATCCATGAAATAATATTACGATGCAAAATCTGATCCTGTAATAGAGATGGAGGGATGCCCTAGCCAACACCCCCATCTTCATGTAGGCTCATGAGGGTTAGCCCATGAACTAGGCAGCCGCCATTTCTGCTGCCCCCATGTGACCTTTCCAGGGCTCCACTGTCTGGGTCGGAAAGATACCCTGACACTCTTCCACACAGAAATTCTGCAATTTTTAGATGCAGCTTCATAAATTAGTGAAGCACACTGATCCCTATTCGAAACAGGCACTCCCACACACAAAAGCCATACATCCAGATTGAGGCTCTGTGTTGACTGAATGTGTATGAGTGTGTGCATCTCCCTTTAGATAAAGGGGTAAAGTAAAATCTGAGGGACACTGGCATGGTTGTGGACCCAGCACATCAGGAAATGCTATAAAAATGCCTCTAAAGGCCTTGGCATATAAGGATTTCCATTGACTTGTCCACCTACTTGTATTCAGCACTGTATTTTAACAAATACTGCAGCAGAAAATTGTAAGCAGGTTACAAAAATAATATCATTTCATGAAGATAAAAGGAGACAGCTTCTGCTTTGGGACTAAAAAATATTGGGAATTTGGAATACTTATTTCCCTTAGAACAGCATCGTGTTGTGAAAGCCAGCTGTGAAATCCCAAGTTGCCTCTGATTTGCCTACCCAGACACTCTTTGCATTGGGAGGAGAGGTTGATGTCAAATTGTACTTTGGAGTAGTAGAAAAAATGTATAGGAATGTAAAAGCTCTTAAACCATTAAGAATAATTTGAAAGGAAATAGCACCATCATTTTGATGAAAAGTTGCTCATTCAACGTTCATTCAATGAATATTTAAGCTCCTACTATGTGTGAGGCATCATAATGTTATCCTTGAGGTCAACAAGAGGGGATGATTTTAAACAAAATGAAAATTAGGAAAATTATTTTTATCCTAAACAGCTTCATCTATTTTGATTTTTCTTTAGTTGTGCAATATTGTTTCAAAAAAACATTAAGCATATTGCCCTCAAACCACAGTGAAATGCTCTAAATATGTCAAATATACAGAAGGTTAAGTCTAGCTTGGGTCATAGCATATGTGAAAATGTTTTTCTTGATTAAACAAATCCCTTCTCTCAAGTTATGGCTGTATTAAGGGAGTGTCATTCAGTTGACAACTTTCGTTGACTCTTACGCATACTTGCACGTGGGAAACTGAAAGAAAGTTTTTAAAAAGTCAAAATCTCTATCTTTTAGAGAGGGAGAATGGCAAGATAGGTCCTTGGGAAGTTTCTGAGGCTCTGTGTGCCTCAATTTTCTCATCTGTAAAGTGGGGCTGATGAGAACAATCACCTGTGGGGTTGCTGTGAAGTTGTTAGATATAACCTGACATATACTATTAGCTATTTAATAACTCAAACGTGCTGGAAGGGTTTTAATCTAAGTCCAAACCTTCCCTGCAAACATGTATTCTGATTTATCTGTGATGGTTAAGGCAAAAAATAAGATCTTTTCATTCTAGTTCATTGCTCATTTTACATCATCCAATTTCGGTTTCAGAAAAGCAAACATTTAATAAAGTAGGTAAAGTGTTGTTTATTTTGATAAAACCCAAAAGACTATTAGTTCAGTATCATTCCACTGTTATTATATTGAAACTGCAGGATTTCAGATCATTTCTCCATGACTTCTTTCAGCGTGCCTTGCATGTTAGCAACTCTTCTTAAAGAGAATTACCTCTGTTTTTACTCTCTAACAAGCACCACACACAAGCAATTTTGTATTTGTTTTGAAACCATGGAGTCCTGCACACCCTGTTTCTGGAAAAGGAATACTTTAGATAGATGGAAGATGATAACAATGCCAACATTTGTGTCAAACACTGTTCTAAGCACTTTACATACATTAACTCACTTAATTGTTACAACAATCTTATGAAGCTGCTATTATTGTTACTGTTCCCATTATATGATTGAGGAAACTGAGGCATGGAAAGGTTTTGCAATTAGCTCAAGGTCTATAGCATGATCTGTGGTGGGTCTGGAATGGGGACCTAGACATCAGCTTCAGCATCCATCTTTGTGCCTTCAGACTAGATAGAGGAATGCATAGCTAGAGATCAAGAACTGGCTAAGTGTGTGTAACTGATGGAGCACCTTCCCCAGCATTTCTAATCTTTATAAAAAACCGTGTCCAGTTCCACAGGGAGGTCATTAATTGTTGAAACTCTCATAGCTGTGAAGTTGGGAGCCAAAACCAGGTCTCTCTGAGTTCAAACCCCAGCCCTCATGCAGACTTGGCAAAATGAAAGGTCAGCAGAAGCCTGAAACCTTCCCTGGAAGAACATGTGACCCAATTGCGAGATTTTAAAAACAGTCTGTATTTGGTTATTTCTGTATTTTCTTATTAGCTTCTCCACAAAGAACATCTTGACTATGCCCTACTACAGAGTAGCGTGTGCTAGAGATCTTCAATTCTTTATGCAGTCCAATTCTGGAGAGTCAACACTCTGCATCTACACTATATTTCCAGAAAATAAACAGACTGAAATATTCTGTAAATATTCTCATTACTTCTCCACGTGTGGAAACAGCACAGTCGATGCAATTTTTCAAACAGCACTTAGCTGTAGACGTTTCAATCCTAAGTGATTGTTTATCCAAAAACATCCTATTACTTTGGAATTTATTACGGAATTTCTTCTTATAAGCCCTCTTCTATTAGGGCTGAACCCTTATGACCTCACTTAACTTTGATTACCATCTAAAGACCCTATCTCCAGATACAGTCACATGGAGGGTTAGGGCTTCAGTGTATGAATTGCGGTGGGGGGAGTATAATTCAGTCCGTAGCATGATCTGAAAATGCAAGCCTAGCAGTTTGCCTACAGACACTGGTGTCTTGGCCCTGGACTATCTCGATTCTGTCCCCATCCTGGCCCCCAGCCCAGTCTGACACAAGAGCAAGCTACACACAGCTGAGGGAGAGGCAGCTGATGGTGTGGCCGCCAGCTGGAATTCTAACATAGTTGGGGCAGGTCTAGGGGGACAGCAGAGGAGCACTCATGTATCAGCACTTCTTGCCACACTGCCAAGGTTTTCTGCTTTTTATTTCCTTCCTTTAAAAGTTTATTTTTATTTAAGGATCTCATTTAATACGCATTTCTCCGTTGTCTATTATGTGTCAAGTAGGAGAAAAAAAGATGTAAAATATGTGTGAGAGAGGATCACAAAGGAATCGAAAAGATTTGTTAATGCACTGGGTTGAATAGTGTCCTTTCCAAATTCATGTCCTTCCCGGAACCTCAGAATGTGACCTTATTTGGAAATAGGGTCATTGCAGATGTAATTAATTAAGATGAGATCATACTGGAATGGGGTGGGCCCTTAATCCAGTATAACTGGTGTCCTTATAAGAAGAGAAGAGACACAGGGACACACACAGAGGGAAGATGGCCATGTGATGACAGAGGCAGAGATTGGAGTAATGACCTTACAAGCTAAGGAGTGCCAGGATTGCTAGAACCACCAGAAGCTAGGAGAGAGACAGGGAACAGATTCTCCCCTAGAGCCTTCAGAGAGGGCATGGCCTTCTTGACACCTTGATCTTGGACTTGTAGCTTCCAGAACTGTAATAGAATACATTTCTATTGTTTTAAGCCATCTAGTTTGCGAAACTTTGGAAACTGATAGTTACTATCCGTAAAAAAAAAAAAATAGTAATGCAAAGGCAAATTCATTTGTGGGGTGGGGAACGTTGAGTTTCTGCTTTAGGTAGGCTCTGCTGGAGATGGCAGGAGGGGAACAGGCAGTGGGAAACAAGCAATCCCAGGAGAAAAGACAGGTCCAAAGTCAGGGTCATCTACATAGAAGTGATGGAGAAGCCCAGGGAAAGAGATGAAATGATCAATAGAGAAGGTGGAGATTGAGAGGGGAAGATGGTGAGGACTCAATTTTGGGGTCTACTTAAATTTCTGAGCAAGGAAAAAAAAAGACATGAACTCAAGGAAAGGGTTAGTGAAGAAATAATCAGAAATGAGAAAGTCAACCAGGATAGTGTAGGAGGGCAACCCATGGAAGAGGAAGTTCAACTGTGTAGATTCTTCAGGGACATCAGAGAACTTGCACCAAGAGACAGCCTTGGGATTTGACATTAGGAAGTCACGGGTGACCTTGAAAAGGTAAGTGTCAGTAGAATGCAAGAGGCAGAGCCCAAATCAGGAGAGATTAGGAATAGCAGTGAGGATAGTTTATTCTTTTAATAAGTTTTCTAGGAAACAAAAAGAAAACATGAAGACATATAGTAGTATGAAAGTTGGCAAAGGGAAAGGTTTCTTTAAAATTGGGGAAGCTGCGCACCTACATCATAAGAAATAAGGTAATCACTAAAGAGATGATGGCAGAGGGAATAGAGGAGAGGATTGATGAAAGGAGGTCCTAGAAAAGTCAAGAGGATGGTGACAACAGCACTGGTGGGGGGAAGGATTGCAAGGAAAAAGGAACATCCCTTCCTGTGAGAGAAAGCAGGAAGATGAATATGATGTTTGAGGGAGGAGGGGTCGTTGGAGAGAGCTGGTTTCAGACTCCATATAGTGAAAAGATATCTTTTGAACACCGAAGAGTAGATCCATGAAGGGCTGGGTAGGGGGAGCTTAAGAACTCTGAAGACAAGCTTGGGAAAACCCTTCAGCAACGCAAAAGGGATCAACAGAAATATCCAAAGTTCTGGAGAAATAGTGAAGGGCCAGTTCAAAGTAAACGGTGTGACTGGTCAGTGTACTCAGTTCCTAGCAATGCTTAGCAAGCTGGAGGAGGGAAAATAAAATGGTGGCGACCACCGGGACTGGGGATTCTACTGGTGATGGGGCTACTGAGGAGGGAGGAAGTCTAGGGTTCTAGAATTTTCATTGTCCTGTCCCATCGGCCCAGAAGTGAAACCACAAAGGACTGCAAACTGTGTTGGCTCTGCTTGGTGGCTTTCTGCAGCTCCTGCCACCAACCCACCTAGGGAGGGACTTTCTTCTACTTGGTCTAACCCAGCAAGAAGGAAGCAGCACCCAGAGCCCCATACAATCTATGTTTATCTCAGATCTTGACGTTGATAACACATGGACTTCTTGTTCTGAGTCAAAGTTTATGTTTATAAATCTTGAATCCTGCCTTCTTACACTATGGCACATTGCCTAAGCAAATTTTGATTCATGACATCTGATTTTAGCTTGATGATAATGATATTAACAGTGTTATTGTTATCATTGCCTGATATTATTTTGTGAATGATCCTGTTATTCTCTTCAACTTTCCTGAAATGAAAACTCATACATGAACAAGAGACCAGAAAATGCTTTGGGTCCAAATTATATCTGATTGACTTGGCTGACCATCTGTGTCTTATGTCTAGAAAGAACCAAACGTCAGAGGGAGAAAGGAGAGAAGGCAGAATATCCTTAACAGCTAAACACAAAATGAAACTATATTTACATTTAGATGGAGCAAGGAAAGAATCTGGGTCAATGGGTTTGGGGATATTAAGATAATTTGGGAGGAGATCTATCTGAAGGCTGGGGATATTTGGATATTAGGCAATAAAGTCCTTAAAGAATAGACTGTCTTATTCACTCAGTTTCTCCAGCATTTTGTGCTGGGAATATTCAGATAGTGATTGTCAAGTAGTGAAAAAAATGAGCCACCATCATAGAGGAAGTTGCATTTTACAGAAAAGAATTAACATAGTAGGTCTGGGACTGCTCTCCTTTGAGGTCTCTGCTTGCAAGTTTGACCCTTGGCTGGTGTCTGGGAACTGGAATTTCAGGAGTGTTCCCTCCACTCTAATGGATGAGATTGGCTCCTTGTGCCTAAACTGTACAAACAATTGGGTCTATGCTGAACACCTACTTTCGTCCTGGGAGTCTGGAATTATGGTACGTAGCAGGCAGAGGGTGACTACGTTACAGCCCCCAGTAAAAACCTTTGGCACTGAGTGTCTAATGAGCTTCCCCGGTAGACAGCATTTTATATGTTGTCACCACTCCTTGCTGGGAGATTAAGCGTGTCCTGTGTGACTCCATGGGGAGAAGCCTCCTGGAAGCTCGCACCTGGTTCCCTCCAGATCTCTCCCTGGCGCATTTTCCCTTCACTGATTTTGCTGTCTCCATGCGCTTGAATAAAATACAGTGGTGAGAATGACTATATGTCCCAGGATCCTCCTAGCACATCACTGAACCTCTGACACAGGCATAAAATAAAAATTCTACGAGAATCAATCTAAGAAGAAAAAAAAAATAAGTTGTTGGCTTGAGAAATGGAGTATTCAATTTGGAATTTTAATATCTGGCATCTTATTGTGAGGAGAACCAGTGAAACCATCTTTAATCCTCATGTAGAAGCTGAGGCAAAAAGAGAGTCACTTTCCCTGGGTCACCCAGCTTATCTGTGCTGGAGCTGCAGCTAGAAGTCATGTTCTCCTGGCAAGATTTGGAGCAGGAAATCAGGGGGCATTTTAGGCTGACCTAGTGACCCAATAGCTTCATAGCAGACAGGTTGTTTTACACACATATACACACACACAAACACATACACACATACTCACACACGTGCCCCATCCTGCGATGCTCCAGAGTAATTTTCTACTTTCCTTTCTTTTCTTGTTTTCTTTCTTTTTTTAAATATTATATTAACACTTCTATCACTATGGGTCTGTGTACCTGTCTCTGTAGTTCAGAAGTCAGAACATATTTTTTGTTTCAGGCCTTAATCTGTAATACTTAGTTTCCAATTTTGAGAATGGCAATTTCCTTTCTTTCTAAAGTCTATTAGTAGGCTTTCTGTTTACTCTGGATCTTTCAGGATCTCACTAGTGGGTTATTTTTGGGATGCCAGTCTTGAGCCAGTCATCTAACATGACCTTCATTCTCAGTGTCACGAGGAGTTTCCTCCAGATCTATAAACAGCCCTGCTTTTAATCAATTTCAGATGGCAGTGGAGTAACATGTAAAAACTAATTTAGTAAGCAATAGATTTAAATGGCAAAATTATAATCAATTAATGGCCTTTAAAAAGAAAGAGACCAGAACTCTCCCTTCCTGTAGACGTTCATGTGAAATAATTTTTCAATTACCTCACTCCCCAAAAATATAGCACAATGAAAATATTGTCTCTCTCCACCTTTCCAATTCCAGTCTGCTACATACCTCCTGTGCTAAGAATAATTTCTAGTGTCTGAAATGAGGCTCTCATTTGCTGAAAATTAATATTGATAGATAATTGATAGATATATAATAGCTAACTGATAGAAAATCAATAGATGATAGATAGATGGAGAGATAGATTAGATAGATAGATAGATAGATACATAGATAGATAGATAGATAGAAAAATATTCCTTTTGCTGTTTCCATTTGGTCCTACAAATTTCTTTTTAGTGAATGTTAAAGAAATGCTTCATTTTGCAACTCTCTGGCACTTTTAAAATCAAAGACAAAGCTTCCATGTGACTATAGGTCTGTTCCTTAAATCATCTTGATGTTTGATCTCATCCCTTTTACTCATAAGCACCTTGAGGGTAGAACTGTGTCTTATCGTCATGGCAACCTGAGCAACTATGTAGCAGATTGCCTGGAAAACGCTCAGTGACTAGAAATAAAATTAAAATACAAGTGCCTTAGAAAGAGGGAACCTGGCCTCCCACGGCTTTATGTTATAGGAACAGAGCGCACAATTACTGACACGACCCACCACAGCACAACCCACACCACCCCCAACAGCTGTGTCCTCCCCCCTCCAAAAGAGAATAGATCACATCAAATCTGCTGTTAGTTTAAGTTTGCTGAAATGTGCTCTAGGAACAACTTACTTAGTTGGGTTGACCATATCTATAATGTAATTGTGTTCCCCATCCTAACATGCAAACTAAAACTTTCTAAAATGACACCTCTTTTGTGAAACCTTGCCTGCCTCCCCAGTCAAAATCACCCGAAGGTGTGTGTTCCTGTTGCATTTTGCCCATATGGCTATCACAACACTCACACCACACACAGCACAGGAATCCCTCCCCTGGGCTCCCTAAGCCAGAAGCCGTCTCCGCAGGGTCCTGGAGAAGGGACTGCTTCTTAAAGCCCAGGTCCTGCCTTATCTATGATGACCAGATCCAAAAGCAGCATCCAAGAACTGCAAGGAACCTTTCATATGAAGTGCCAGGCTGATTTCCTTTGATATTTAATGTGGGCAGAAAATTGCTCACTTTTACCCAACACACAGAAAGAAGATAATCATCTGAGGACTTGAATGCATTGATCCTAAGAGATAAAATTCTCCTTGAGTCATCACTAATACAGATGTAAAGATGGTAAATATCTTAAGAGAAAATGGGGCCAGTGCAAAGAGGGAGGCAGATTCTCTGGGAAGCGTAAAATGTTTGCTTTTTACATTTTCCAAATCCGGTTACCCTTGGGCTGTGTCTTTGATGTTAATGTAGCTAAACCCCCAGTGAGATTCTCAGAATTTTATCAGAGGAAACAGACACGGAAGGCCGGGCTCTCTCCTTGCTGGCCTTCCTAATCGGGAAGAAACTCAGAACAGGCCTTTGAGTGAAACCCAAATATAAAGCTGTTGATAATGTTCTTTTCCAGGATGGGTCTTATGTATCTATCTGAACATCAGCAAGACCTCCAAGGCACATCGCTATCTGAACTACCACATCGTTATTGGGCTACATCAATATTTTGATATTTAAAAGGCTCTCATGTTTGCTTAGAGGAAGAGAAATGATAAGGCTGTCTTAAAAATGCATGTAGACATCATCACTTTTGTCTTTCCTGGTTCGTTTTAGTTAGGAAAGAAGGCAGGAAGTCAAGATCCATCATATTAATTAAGGACATTAGGTGCGCAGTGTGTGTCTGTCCCTGAGATATTTTCCTCTCTCTACATTTACAAGCCTCCTATCATCTACTGTGCCAGAGTCTGAGAGTGAAGATCAACCAAGTGGTGTCCTGTGGCTCAGGTGAAGAGCCCAGGTAGAGGGCAAAGCAGAGGGACAGCAGCATCAGACATTATAAGCCTTTCCTTCCCTTTGGGGAATTATGGAATTTCTACTTTTAGACCTGTCTTAGCTCAAGTTGCTATAAAAAAATGCCATAGACTGGGTAGCTTAAACAACAGACATTTCTTTCTCACAGTTCTGGAGGCTGGGAGTCCAAGATCAGAGTGCCTGCGTGGTCGGGTTCTGGTGAAGGTCCTCTTCTGCTTGCAGAGAGCCATCTTCTTGCTGTGTCCTCACACGGTGGAGAGGAAGAGCTCTGTGCCTCTTCTTATAAGGACACTAATTCCATCATGGGGCCCCACTCTCATGACTCCCCTAAACCCAATCACCTCCCAAAGGCTCCACCTCCAGACACCATCACATTGGGGGTGAGGACTTCAACATATGTATTTCGAAGGGACACAAACATTCAGTCCATAACAAGACCTTTGGAATATTCTTTCCAAAGAACATTTAAAATAATTGAACTCATGTATGTTCTTATTATCAGTGATCTAATAACCTCATATGACAAAGAGATACAACTTGATTCCTGAGTCTAGAGTCAGGCCAACCCAAACCTCCCCTGGAAAGAAATCAATGCCTGACTAACGTGCAATAAGCTAATGAAAGCAGCTGTTGGAATGGCTAATAAAACCATGCGGCTCATTGAAACCCAGACAGATGCTTGACTGGTACTTCTCACCCCTACAAGAACATAACCCAGTCATTTTCTCAACCAAGATAAAGGACAAAAATTAGTAAGATATGCTGATAGAAGACATTTTATTTCTTTTTATAGGAATATACTAACATTTTAATTTTTTTCCATTGAAAAAGAATTCCTTTGTAAATGTAAATACCCGTTTACCTTGGCCAAGATTTCCAAAGAACCCGGGCTAGAACACTTGCATAAGCTCATCGATCACCCATTAAAAATAGGTCTTTGCTGCCTGGCCTCCTGCAAGGCTGCTCTGGACCAGTGAGGCTGAGCAGTGGAACCCAAACATTGCCACAGCAGACAGGCCTCACTCTGGGCAGGCAGCTTCCTGCCCCAAGCCCCGAGTGGGACCAGGGGGCCATGGCCCTCTCTTAACTGCCATTCCTTCCCAGCTTTCTCAGGTCAGATACCACTACCTCCCTGCTACTTCTGCTCCAAACTCAACTGCCTTAGGAAATTTACACAGGCTTATTTCCACGGCTGATGTGCTTCATAGCTTTTCTCCATGAGGAGAATGAGAACTAAAGGAAGCAATCTTTGCAGAGTAGTATGTTTCCTGTGACAAATTTCCCAGCCAGATTCACCGCTGGCTGGGATGTCTTGGAATCCCAGGAAGAGAGAGGTGCAGTGACGGCCGCCGCCAATGACTAAATCTAAACTAGTCAATAGGGAGTTACAGGGGTTATCAATTTATTCACAAAATAGAGACAAATTAACCTTTTATAGACCACATGCTGTGCTTATAGCACCCAGGATGTCTTTCCTGGAGCTCAGAGTTAATTCAGAAAAAGCTGGGTCCCTGGGACCTCTGTGATGCAAGGTCATCCCCTACAGTCAAGAATCCCCTGTGCTTCCCCATCGCTCAGTCCCTGGTGCATAGAGGAAGGAGGTCTCAGCTTGTCCTCTTGGCCTCCCTGCCTCCCAAGTACCTGTGCCCTGGCCACCAGAGAGAAATGTAACCTTTCTTTACCTAAACCATCTGAAACGGGTTTATTTATTAAGATCCCCAATGTTTTTAACCATTTTGTCATCTCCAGTGCCTTCAGGATCTCCTTCCCTGGGCATTTTTGGCAAGCTCCATGGGTGGAGCTCAGACACTGGAAACAGAGTCTGAGAGTAAGCGAGATTAAGTCACATTATAAGGCTTAATTCTACATGTTTTACTTACAGATCATAACACTGCTCTGGGGCCCTGTTGTCAGGTTGAACTACCTGAGTATGAAAATCTCTCCCTCTTTCTGTGTGGGTCTCGATCGCTCTCTGTCTCTCTGTCTAAATCCCTCTGTGTCTCCATCTCTCTCTCTCTCTCTCTCTCTCTCTCTCTCTCTCTATATATATATATATATATATATATATATGTATATATTTCCGCCATGTGGAGCATCTTGGGAATACTTTGTGTTTGGTTAAATGGCTTACTTTTAAACAAACAAAAACTACTGATGTATCCCTTAATGAGATAAAAGCCTGCACAATATTGGTTTCTGGATACTTTTGTGAATAAAGAAAAGCCAAGTGCATATCCATGGTGTATGTTGTTGCTTTTAAAATTGTGCCAAAGGTCAAAGCCCCAGTGCCTGATCGAGGAGACGACATGAGAGTCATCAGCTCTTATCTGCAAGATACTAACTCTATATTTGCATGTCAGTATCCTCTCTACTCACTAGATACAAAATTCCTTTTACTTTATTTAATTAGCTTCATGTTGCAAGGAGAAAAAGTATCTATTCATATAGATTGCAAAAGGTGAAACCTGCATATGAGCACACCACTAATTAAAGATGTCTATGAAACATAAGAACACGCACATTACATTATATATATAATATACATGTACAACCTATATTAAAAACCTATACAAAACCTATATAAAATATATATATATATAAACCTCATGATAGATATTTCTATTTCTCATCCAGATTTCCACTTGCTCTCTCCTTCCAGGCACATGCCCCATTGAAATCAGACATGGCCATGTGACTTGCTATGGCCAATTAAATATGAACAGAAATGACGTATGTCACCTCCAAGTGGAAGCACGTAGAGGCAGTTTGTAATACCCCCTGCTCTCTTCTCCCTCAGGGCAGACCCTGACGTTGAGTGTTTGATGACTGTTATAAGACGGTAGAGTCTCATCAGCCTAGGCCCCTGAGTGTAGGAGATTGCAGATATTGCCCCAAATTCTTCCTTTCCCTGAACCCATAAGCTCTGACTCTGGGCTCAGCTGGACGGACTTGTCATCAAATCTCTCCATCTGCCATCAAGAAACTAAAATGACCTCTGAACAGAAGCAATTAAGACCATTAAACAATCCAAATTAGCACATAAAAGTGTACAGGTGAGTCTCTGTTCTCATTATCACAAGCATATTTCAGTTCTTAAGCTCAGTATTTTTTTCAATACTCTAAGTTAACAAATTATGATGATTAATCAACATACCAGCAAGGAATTTATTGTTCAGTGAAGTGTGAAGGACTTTGAATTCACTGTAAAGATGATAATAAGGAAAGCTGGACACATCCTAGCCTACTCTAATACACTTTAAAGACCAAAGATTTAATTTTTGACTTGGACTTTTTAATGGTTTTATTGTATTTTTTTTAACAGTCCTTTTTGTATAGTAACCTACACTACCTAGCAATCAACAAGCTCAAAAAAAAAATGATGTGTCACTATGAGAGGTTAGTTCCAATTAGTTATTTCTACAAATCGACAACATTTTGGTGGCACTCAAGAATTACATTAAAATGTGTGTGTGTATGCACACTTGCACACACATACATAAAGACATATAAAGAAAAGCAATCATTTATAATAGGTTATACCACATTCATTCCATGCTCATCACGACTCTTTTCCAAAAGCAGCCAATAGTCATTATCCAAAGATGTGCAAAACAGGAAAACTGGACAGTGTACCTACATGGCTTTTCCAGGTAAATAGCATGCAGCAAAACATCGACTTAAAAATCATGAGAAAGAAGAACCATAAGGTCTTAGAAGCCAGATTTCAGTTGCGTCATTTCTAGATACCAAAAAGAAACCAAGACACTATTTACATACAAATATATATACTTCAGCACTGAATATATATTCTGAATAGAATCTTCAAGAAAGCAATCAGAGATACCACATAACTCTTAAGACATTTGAAAGGACCAAAACAGCACGAAATCAGGGCTTCCATTTTCTAGATTATAGTTTCAGAATATCATTCCTAAATGCATTGCTGAGGTCTCTCACAGAGGCAACAATCCCACTTCTCTATTTTCAGGAGCAGAAATAAACCAAAATGTCCTCATAAAAGTAACATCACATATACATATAGTGTAAGTAACTAATTTCTATCCATCAGGCAATTCACTGAAGAATATCTGAATTGATCCACGTAAAGCAATATAAAACATTGACATCATGCAATCATAAAATAGCATTAATGTTAAGTATACGAATTCTTAATTATGATGAATGCATAGGTGGAGATCCTATTTGATACCTGAAGCAGGCTGTGACAAGGTAAGCTGGGCACCCTGCGCCCTGGGAGTGCAAAGCCTACCTGAGATGAGTGAAACAGTGTCTTTCTCCCATGAGATGACAGTGATGTACGCCTCCACCGAGGAGGGGATAATGCACTTGAAGACCGCGACATTGCCTCTCATGGTTTTCTGGTCCTCCACACGGACTGTATAGGGCTCCCGTAAAACTGGAAGGCAAGAAGAGGACCCTCGGTAACATACATAGTCAACGGGCTCATTCTCAGAGCATCTCATTGGAATATATACGTTGTATCTTACACATATTATTTGCATCAGATATATTTATTGGAAAAAATTTTAAGAAACCTGCATTTTATGTCTTAAAAACTTTCATTCCATTAACAATCAACTACACTATATACTAAAGAGTATAACTCAAATAGTTCCTCTACCCCCCAAATGCATCTGGAAGTGGGAAGTAGCTTCTTAAAAGAAGTTATGATGATGGAAAACTGCTCTCCATGTCCTCTGAAGATTAAGGAAGAATTTTCTCACTATAAAGAAAAAGAATTAAAAAATTCAAGAAAGGCAACTTCTCCTGGGAATCCTTGAAAACTATGTAACAATTAAAATAACACTTCATAAGTAAATTTTTTTTATGACAGTTGCAAAGTGGTTTTGGAAGCAAATATTCTACTTCTCATCACTTAGGGAAGGATGCTGATTTAGGAATCTGCCCAAATACCCTCAACAACAGGAGCAGTCCAGAAAGCACCCAGAAGGGACTTCCACAAACTAGATATCTAGGCTAGAGGCAGGGTGGTACTGGGGTTACTTGACCATCCTGCAAACCCAACTGCCTGGGTTCAAATCCCAGCCCTACCCATTTAGGCAGTGAGCAAGTTCTCTTGCCATCTGTGTAATGAGAATTTTGATGATCATATCTACCACATAGGGTGATTGTGATTGCTCACTCAGTTAATGCAGATAAAGCACTCATGAGCAGGTTAGGTAAGGTTACAGGTACCAACAGCCAGAGTTCGATCTACACCATCCCTTGATGGGCAGAAGACCTCTGTCTCCAGGATAAGGAGACATCGGTGTGTCTAATTCAAGTTCTGCCTCCCTCCAGCTCTGTAAATATGGGTGTAAGCCTTACTTCTCCAAAGCTTTATTTTCTTCACATTTAAAATGAGAAGAGTGAGAGAGGAAGATCTTCAAGGTCTGAATTCTGTAAGTCTATGATTTTCTAAGACATCCACAGAGAAAACTTATCATCTAATCAGCTCTCTTAAAGTTTAGTCACTTACTGGACAAATATGTCAAGAAAACTGGCCATAAAATTAATTTCAAAAGAAATTAACATACTAGCAAAGACAGGAGTGAGTTTCTAAAGGGAAGTCTTCTAATAGACAGAGGAAAATAATGCTCCAGAAGAAGCATTTTTAAGATTGGTGTTGGCTCTATGATAGGCTGAGTATTTTAGTATTAGAGTATGTCATTATTAAGAGTAGTAATAAGAGTATTGCTCTCCAGTCCCCATTTTTAACATTGGTATTTAATGTTTCCTCTACTTGGAGAATTTTTTCATGCCTATCTCAAATCAGAGAGATTTTCAGATGTTTGGGAATCTTCTGAGATCCCCATCCCTGCACTCCACGTGCTGGCTGATGTGATGTTCCAGATGGCAATTCAGAGCCTCCTGAAGGAAGTCCACTAGACAGTCAGTCAGGGTGCCCAAGAGCCTGACCTCAGAAACATCATTGTTATACACAGTGGCGGAAATTGACTTTGTACAGGAAAACACCTCGATAAATAACCCTTTGTGGAGAGTGAGGTCTATGATCATAGGTTGGAAAGAGACAGATAAACTAATGAAATGCATTAAGGAATGAGAATGTGGGCATGGTGGAGAGTAGAAGACAGAGAACAGGAAAAGGGGAAGAGAGTAGAAGAGAAGGGGCCACTGGACAGCATGGTGGAGGCTGCAGAGTGAGTCCATTATCACAGCGACTGGGCCAGCTGAGCAGGTATGAGTCCAATTTAAGTTTGTGTGTCTGTGTGATGTTTGTGTCTAAGTTATAAAATCACTCCACCTCCCCAAACCTTCAGTAAACAAACAGCTCTGGTCGGGGAATTTTAATAAGAATCAAAGAAAGGGAGACAAGTCTCGCCTCACAGCCAGGAAAGAGCAGGAACAAGAGAAAATGCCCACATGGAGACAGAGGAAGTGCCTTCCCACCAAGCAGGCAGTCATGCACCAGCCCTGGTGAAGGGAGCCACAAACAGAGGGTGACCAACTGGGACTTGCTCTGTTAGCACCCAAAGTCCGGCATCAAGGGAACCCCTCAGTTCCGGGCAGCCATACACACACCATGGAGTGCCCTCTCCCCATCAGCTGCCCGCTGGCCTCCCCAGGACCAGGACCACTGCGGTAGTCACAGTTTAAAATCTCTGTGACTTTTGCTCCTCGCCATCTCCCAAGCCAGCCCCATGGAGCCCAGATCTTCTTGAAGCAGGGACACAACTAAAATGTACTGAACCACATTGAGTTCAGAGAAAATGGGTTGTGGAAGGAAATTCTCCACTCCCTCACTAGATTATTCACTCTGCATGCATCCAGCCTTTAAAAAAATTATCTTAGCATTTCTAATGATGCTTGGCACATAGTAGGTAGTCAATAAATATTTGGAGAATGAATAAATAGAAACACAGGGCTTCCCTTTTGAGAGTACTTCTAATCCTATTGTAGAATATACATGTATCTACATTTGAATTTATAGCCACTAGCTGTTGTTTAAAAGAGCAACTTGGGTTTTCATTGGAGATCTCTATCTCATTAACAGAGAAATGCTTATTCCTGAGGGGCCCACAATTTCAAAAGCCAACACTGCTATCTATTGATTTATACTTCTCACGGTACAATATAAGTCTCCCGGGGTCATTGAAAGCCTCCCAAGAGACTTGCGTAGATTTGGTCTTCATTCTGCACCCAACTACTACTAATCATTGTAACAGAGACTGGGTTAGAAACCTAAGATACAGGCAAACACTAATGGTTATTTTAAATGTGATTGGCATTTGCACTACAAGATAGTGTTACCTAAGTATCACGCTGTGTGTACTAGGTTGGGGTCTCCCCAGAAGCAGACCCTGAGATGAGGAGTTGGGTCCAAGTGATTGATTAAGGACATGACCACAGGAGAAGCAGTGAGAGGCTGAGGGAAGTGGGGCAGGGAAGAGGAAGCAGCCAAGCCAGAGTGTGATTTCAGGGGAGTCCCAACCTCCACTTGATCCTGAGGGGAACTGCTTCCACTGTATGTCCAGGAGCTGGGACTCTATCTTCTTAGAGCAGTCTTTATCTGGAGGGGGCTGGTCCCAGGGGCACAGCATTCCCAAGCACTTCTACTCTCTGTGTGAAGCTGCTCTAGGGCACAAGCAATCCTCTGAAGGCTGCAGGTCCAAGTTCTTAGCACTCAGCATAGATGCTGGATGATCTGACTCAAGGGCTGCTCGCAGTGTCCACTACAGCCGTTGTAGTCCTCCTTAGTCAAATCTACAAGCTTTGAAACCGTTCCAGAAGAGGTAACGTGATAAGGGGATCAGAAGAGAGAATCTACAGTGATGTGAATTTGGGGCAAAATCAGCGTATGTGCTGAGGTGGGGATGACACAGCTGATGGGCAATGGTAGTATCCATCCCTCCCAGTCAGCCATCATCCTTTCAAACGAAAAAAATCCTTTAAAATGTAAATATTAGTAAAGAAGAAATGGCCTCATTTCACATTTTACTATGAAAATTAATTTAACCAAATCAGGCCAACCATATAATTTGTGGGGACCAGAGCAACTTGAAAATCCAGGGCCCTTTATTTAAAATGGAGGGGAAAAGTGCCACTAAAGACACTAAAATATAAAACTTTTTCTTTCTTCTGTGGTCTTTCTCTCTACTTGTCGTGGTGTTTTTTATTTGCTACTTAATGTCACACTCCCTAGGGTGCAAGAATAATCACTGAGAAAGTGCAGAGCCTCACGGGCTCCCTGGACCACACTCCACTGGGCATACATAGCCCACCAGCTGCAGGGTCCCCTCCTGCCAGTCTCTAGGCTGATGCACCATGCCCCAGCCAGGGATGATAAAGGCAATCTGCTCTTCTCGTATGCCCATTGCCCCAACTCACAGTGGGCGGGCAACCTCGAAGGGATTGCAACCTCCACGCCTGGACGCTCTTTGTCTCTGGATGGGAGGTGGACATGAGGCTTGCCCCCAACAAGTTACTGGCTAAATGTCCTGTGGCGCTGCTAGCTTGGAGCTGGGATGGCCTCCACTGTGCCTCACTTCAGAGTGTGTGCAGCCGCTCCCACCCACACCCCACCCAGGCCCCCACCAGGATGGAGGGCGGCAGTGGTTGCTGGACAGGGGCAGGGAGGAGGAGGCCAGGCAGGGCCAGAGCACCAGGGATCAGAGAGGACAAGAGTGGTCACTTGGTGGAGTTAGGGAGGTGGAGGCTAAGTGGGGCTCTGGGCACCAGAAGACTGGGGGGAGGGCGGCTAAGAACCCATCACGGGAAGGTGGAATGGAGCAGAACCCTGCAGGAGCTGAGGTACCAGGTCCCCAGAGCATGTCCCACTGTCCTGTTGCACTTCACTTACAAAACACAAAAGGGAAGCTAAAAGCATTAATATTTCAAGATGGCAACAGGAGAGCATTAAGCCTGAGCCCAGGGCCCTTCTCAGCACTGCACTGGTCCCATCCCATGAAGTCGGTCCTGATCCGAATTCTGTCTATGCGGCAACCAGAGGATGGGGGAGGATGGGATGGAGGAGAGTGAGGAGAAAGTCTGGAAAACTGGGTGTTGTGGAGAAGGAGGGTCTGGGTGGCCCTTCCTCTCCTGATAGAGTAGGTTCAGATTGTTCCTAACACCCCTGATTGCTATGTCCAAAGTGATAAAACATAAACAAATGCCCACATGTTGGATTTCTCTGGAACCCCAGAGGACTTGGGGCAGGGAGGAAGATTTATGCTTGTTGTCCTTCCTGTTTGGAAAATGGTGATCTGAGGCACAATGTGACCTTGAGGCCCATCAGTTTTACAGAAATTTGTTTTTTTCATTCTATTTTATTTTGTAGCTGATTGCTTAAATAATTGAGAGATGTTTAAATAATCAGGACATCTTGAACACACTCTGAGGTCAAGCACTGTCTCAGGAACTACGGAGATCCTCATATTTATGGAATCATTAGCTGCAGAAAGGAAGAAAATTCACACGGCAGAACAACTAGGAGAAAACAATGAAAGACTGAAGTACATGGGACTGAGAGTGACTGAAGGTAATAGGAATTTAAGCAAGGATGGAATCCAGATGCCTGTGAGTACTTGGGGGGGAAGAAGGGACTTAGAAGGCAGAGAGGAAAGAAGGAGAAAAGCAAAGGTGAAAATGACCATCGAGTATTCCAGAGACTGTGCAGCACTGGCCTAGTGCCTTTTAGCTAAACCGACCTCCCAACTCCCATGAGCAGCCAACAATAGGCTCATAGAGGCCTCTATTTCCTCCACCTGAAAATGGAAATATCTTTCATGTGGGGTTGTGCAGATTGACATAGAGAATGTCTTTAAAGTACTTGGCACAACGTCTAGCATATAATCACTGTATTCATTGAGTCTCTCTGATTGCTGGCCAGGGAAGCCTACCTGAGCTACTTTAGGCTGAGACAGGAGATACCCACTGAAGACACTAGGAGCTCTGGAACCTGCAATTGAGCCCTAGGAAGGGCATCCCAGCCTGTCTCTCTTTGACTCTGGCTTCCTCCTTCTCTTTTCCCACAGACAGTGTTCCTCTGTTTTTTCTGGCCCACATGAAGGATGGAAGGTGCCTGGCCCACAGTTCCTAAGCATCCTGAGGAGAGAGGGACTCTCTCTCAAGATTTCAATTTCAAATTCGAAGGGTAGGGGAACTGATGGACCAGCTTGGTTTACTGCTCTCCCTCAGTACAATCCCCTGTGTCCAGGGGTTCAAGACCATTTGTGTGATGTGGATGCAAGACAGTGAGGGGGTTATTGTGGGCTGGAGAGGGAGGTACAGAGATGTCCACCATATATGCAGCTAGTCTTAGCTACTGTTATTATGTGATCATCAAGACAACTCTCTTAAGAGGTTAGCCAAGCGTTATTATTTGCTTTTTCTTAAAACAACTTTATCAAGATATAATTGGCATACAATAAACTACATGTTTATTGATAAGTTTTTACATATGTACACACCCATGAGGCCACTGCCACAATCAAGATAAACAGAACTATCATCCAAAAAGCTTACTTGTTCTCCTTTGTAATCCCTCTTTTCCACCCCCTTCACAGGCAACCACTGAGATGCTTTCCACTATTATAGATTAGTTTGCAGGTTTTGGGGTTTTATATAAATGGAATCATACAGTACATACATTTTTACCTGGCTTCTTTCACCCAGTGTGATTATTTTGAGATTCCTCTATGCTATTGTGCTTATCCATAGTTCATTCCTTTTCATCTAACTGTATGGATAAACTACAATTTGTTTACTCACTCATCTGATGACGGCCTTTGACCCATATTTGGCTATTACAGACAAAGCTGCTATCAACATTCATGTAAAAGTCTTTGTGTGGACATATGTTTTGGGTAAATATCTAAGAGTAGAATGGCTGGAATATATGGTAGGTGTATGTCTATATTTTCAAGAAACTGCCAAACTGTTTTCCAATGAAGCTGCACCATTTTTTCATTCTCACCAGAAGTGTACAAGAGTTCCCAGTTGCCGCAAACCCTTGCTAACACTTCTGGTCATTGTTTTTAATTTTAAATGTGTAGAAATATCTATCTTGTTGTGGTTTTAATTTGCATTTCCTTGAAGGCTAATGATGTTGAGCAACTTTCCAGGTGCTTACTAGCCATTACATATCTTCTTTGTTGCAGTATCTCTCCACCTCTTTTACCCATTTTTTTTTTAATAGGATCATTTGTTTTCTTACGATTAAGCTTTTAGATGTCATTATGTTTCTGGAAAAAAGCCCTTTAACAGATATATGTCTTGGAAGTATTTTCTCCTAGGCTGTAGCTTAACTTTTTATTCTCCTAACAGTGTCTTTAAAGGAGTAGAGGTTTTTAATTTTTATAAAATCCAAGATAGCAATTGGTTCTTTCGTGGATTGTGCTTTTGGTGTCATATCTAAGAAATTTTTACATAACTCAAGGTCGCAAAGATTTTCTCTCATTTTTCTTCAAAAAATTTATATTTAGATCTATAATCCATTTTGAGTTCATTTTTGTATATGGTGCAAAGTGTGGATTGAAGCTCATTTTTTTGCATGTGGATATAAAATTTTTCCAGCATCATTTGTTGAAATGACTGTCCTTTTTTCACTGAATTGCCTTTGCACCTTTGTCAAATTTAAGTTGTCCATGTGTGTGTGGGTCAATTTCTGGACTCTGTCCTGTTCTATTAGTTATGCTTGTAATACTTATCTTTATTTAAAATAGTGTTAGCCCTCTTAAATTTTTATTTTTCAAGGTTCTTTTGGCTATTCTAGGTCCTTTGTATTGATATAAAAATTTTATAATTAACTCATCAATTTCTATTTGTTAAATAAAAAGGCTGCTGGGGTTTTGATCGGGATTGTATTGAATCTATAGATCATTTTAGGGAGAACTGACATCTTAACAATACTGAATCCTCCAAGCCATGAAAACAAACTATTTTTCTCCTTTTATTCACATCTTCTCTAATTTTTCTCAGCAATGTTTTGTAAATTTTAGTGTATAGGTCTTTCACATTTCGGGTCAGATTTATCCTTGAGCATTTCCTGTTTTCGATGCTATTATAAATAGTATTTTGTTTAAAAAAATTTGTATCTACAATTTATGTGTGCGTGTGTGTCCTGAATTTGTACACTGCCATTTTGATAACTTCACTCATTAGTTCCAGTAGCTTCTTATGTAGATTCCATCAGATTTTTTATATCAATGATTGTTATCTAAAAATAAAGACTGGTGACCTTCTTTCTTTGCAATCAGAATTTCTTTTACTTACTTTTCTTGCCATATTGCACTGGCTACAACCTCCAGTACAATGTTGAATAGAAGCAGTGAGAAGACACATCCTTGTGTTCCTCTTCATCTTTGAGGAAAAAAACTTAATCTTTCACCATTAGGTATGATGGTAGCTATAGCAGGATTTTTGTAGTTTCTTTTTATCAGACTGAGGAAATTCCTTTCTACTACGTTGATTAATGTTCAAATGTGACACCAACCTTGCATTCTGGAGATAAGCCCTACATAGTCATGCTGTATTAGCCTTTTTATATGTTGTTGGATTCAATTTGCTAAAATCTTTTTTAGAATTTTTACAACTATATTCATGAGAGATATTTGTCTGTAGTTTTCATCTCTTATAATGTCTTTGTCTTATTTTAGTATCAGGGTAATACTGGGCTCATAAAATGTTTTGAGTATACTCTCCTCTTCAGTTTTCTGGAAGAATTTTTATTATTTCTTCCTTAAATGTTTGGTAAAATTCAATCGTGAAGCCATTTGAACATGGAACATTTGAATTTAAATTCAAATACTTTAATAGATAAAGAACAGTTTAATTTATTTCTTCTTGAATGAGTTTTGATATTTAACATCTTTTAAGGAATTTCTCATCTAAGTTGTTGAATTTATTGGAATATCTTATTCTTAATTTTCTCTTATTATAACTTTAATATCTGTAGAATACATAGTGATGTAACCTTCCTCATTTTTGACATTGGTAATTTGTCCTCTCTCTTTTTTCCTCTTCAGGAAAACCAGGGCTTTTCAGGATAAACTAGAGGTTTATCAATCTTATTAATTTTTTCCAAAGAACCAACATTTGGCTTCAGAAATTTCCTCTGTTTTATAATTTATTGATTTTCACTCTGATCTTTATTATTTCCTTTCTGCTTATATTGGTTTTAATTTGCTCTTCTTTTCTAGTTTTAGGATGGAAGCTGAGATCACTATTTGAGACCATTTTTCATTTCTAATGTAGGTTTTTAGAGCTATAAGTTTCCCCCTAAGCATGTTTTAGTGGCATCCTCCAAATTCTTAAATATTATGCTTTCATTTTTATTCAGTTCAAAATACTTTCTAATTATCTTTTTGCTTTTTCTTTTACACAGATCATTTAGAAGTGTGTTATTTAGTATCCAAATATATGGGGATTTTCCAAAGATCTTAATGTTACTGTAATTTAATTTAAAGATCTAATTTAACTCCTTTGTAGTCAAAGAACATACTTTATATGACTTATTTTTTAAAAAAATCATCTGAGACTTGTTTCATTGCCTGTAATATGGTCTACATTAGTAAATTTCTGTGGTTCCTTGAAAAGAATATGTATTGTGCTATTTTTAGATGGAATGTTCTTTATTAAAATGTCAATTGGACCAAATTGATTAATAGTATCATTCAAGTATTCTTTATCCTTGCTGATTTTGTCTACTTCTGCCAGTTATCAAGAGAAGGGTATTGAAATCTCCAGCTATAAATTTTGATTTGTCTGTTTCTCCTTGAAGTTCTATCAGTTTTTACTTCATGTATTTTGAAGTTCTGTTATAAGATGCATAGACATTTAGAATAGTCATATACTCTTAATTAACTGACCTCTTTTATATTATGAAATGACCTTCATTAGCCCTGGTAATATTATTTGCTCTGAAATATACTTTGTTTGATATTAATGTAGTTACTCCAGCTTTCTTTTGATATTTTCTTTTGATTAGATTTATTTGATTTGATAAGCATGGTGTATCTTTTCCCATCATTTTACTTTTAACGTATTTGTGTCTTTATATTTAAAGTGTATTTCTTTTAAGCAGTGTTTGAATCTAATCTGGCAATCTTTGCCTTTTAGTTCAGATGATTGGAGCATTTACATTTAATGTGAGTGTTGGTGTGGTTAGGTCTAAGTCTGTCATCTTGTTATTTGATTTCTATTTTCACCATCTGTTCTTTGTTTCCTTTTTCTTATTCTTTTCTTCTTTGTTTTGGGCTGAGTATTTTTTTAATGATTCCATTTTTCCTCCTTTGTTGGCTTATTAGCCATAACTCCCTGTTTTGTTATTTTAACAGTTGCTTTAGGCTTTATAATAGATATCTGTATAGCTGTATATATAGTGTGCATTATACAACTTCATATATAATAAAAGAATCTTTTACAATATTATACTTCCACACCTTTATTCCAGGCCTTAATGCTATTGTTGTCATACATTTTATTTATACATATGCTACAATCCCCAAAAGACATTATTATTATGTTCATTTAAATAGTCAATTATCTTTTAAAGAATTTTAAATAACAAAAAAATATGATTTATTTACTCATGTAGTTACCATTTTTGTTATTCTTCTTTCCTTTGAGTAGATCCAAGATTCCATCAGGTGTCATTTTCCTTCTGATTACAGGACTTTCTTTAAGATTTCTAGTAGTGTGAGAGTCAGCTGTTGATGAATTCTTCCAGTTTTTGTGTGCCAAAAAGGCCTTGATTTCACCCTTATTTTTGAAAGAAACTTCCACTGGGCATAGATTTCTAGACTTACAGATTACTTTTTTTTCAGTACTTTAAAAATGTTGCTTCACTGTTTTCTCACATTGGTTCTGACAAGAAATCTGCCGTCATCCTTGTGTTCGTTCTTCTGTGTGTAAAGTGTCTTTTCTCTTTGGCTGTTTTAACATTTTCTCTTTATCATTGGTCCTGAGAAATTTGATTATGATGTGCCTTGGTGTATTTTTATTCATGTTTCTTGCGCTTGGGGTTTGTTGAGTTCCTTGAAAATTTGAGGCCAGTTTTGCTTCAACTCCTTTGTTGATTTCACCATCCATTCTTCTGGGGACCCGATCTGTATATTAAGCTACTTGAAATACTTTTCTTTGGAATAGAATTTATTTTTTAGAGCAGTTTTAGGTTTACTGAAAAATTTCACAGAAAGTACAGAGAGTTCCCATATTCTCCCTCTCCCCACCCCCTACACTTTCTCTCATTATTAGCATTTTGCATTAGTGTGATACATTTGTTATAATTAATGAACCAATATTTATACATTATTGTTAACTAAAGCCCATAGTTTACCTTAAGGTTCATTCTGTGTTGTACAGTTCTATGAATAATGGCATGTATCCACCATTAATGTATCATACAGAATAGTTTCACTGCCCTGAAAATGTTCTACAATCCACTTATTCATCCTCCTTCCCTCCCCACTATCCCCTGGCAACAACTGATCTTTTTGCTGTCTCTCTAGTTTTGCCTTTTCCAGAATGCCATATAGTTGGAATCACACAGTATGTAGCTTTTTCAGATTGGCTATTTTCACATAGTAATATGCATTCAAGATTCCTCCAGGTCTTCTCATAGTTTGATAGCTCATTTCTTTCTATCACTAAATAATATTACATTGTATAGATGTACCAGTTTGTTTATCGTTAAAGAAAAATTATTCTGATGCTTGTTGAAATGTAAAGAAAGACTTTATTCAAGACTATTGCAATAGGGGTCACAACTATTTCAATATGGGAATACGACAAGGACAAGTGGGGATTTATAGCCAATAAACAGAGTGAGTGGGTCAGTGGATGGGAAATTACTAAGAGGAGATGTCAAGATTAGGGAGATTCTTGCTAAAGGCAGGCCAAGGACTTATACATCAAAGGTAAGATGAGGAACTTAATCAGATATCAAGAGTGATTGAATATCAGAGGTGGGAGATAACAGCATTATTCTTGCTAAAACTGCGCTCAAGGAGGACAGACACAGAAGGTGAAGGTCAAAGACTAGTCGAGAAGAAGGCTCAGAGGAGCCTGACTAAAGTTTAGTCAAGGCAAGGGTCTTTGTTGCTACCCATTCACATACTGAAGGGCATCTTTCTTACTTCCAATTTTTGACAATTATGAATAAAGCTGCTATAAAAATTCATGTGCAGGTTGTGCCCTCCATCTGGAAACTTAAGTAAATTGGGGCATCATAGGGCTTAGCTGTTTCTTCCAGTTTCTCAAGGATCACTTTCCTTCATTACCTGATGGCCAGTCTTTAAAATTATTGCTTTATGTATTTTTCCTGTTTGTTATTGTTGTTGTTTCAGATAAAAGGGTAAATTTGGTCCCTGCTACTCCATCTTGGCCATAAGCAGAAGTTCCAAATGTTATTAACCACAGTTTACTAAGGAGGAGATAATCACTAGAAAGTTTTCTACTTGCCCAAGGTCATATAGCTGACCACTGTTTGCTAACTAGCAAATACAGCATGGGCAGTACCATGTCAAGTGGTGCATCTGCATTCCAGTCCTTCTGACAGAAAGGGCAAGAAAGTATTTTATGTGAGAGAAGAACTAGAATTGTGATTAATGAGATATGATGGATGAACCATTCCTCTTTTGTTGACATCCAGACCTAGGTCAAAGTTGCTGAAAACTGTTAAGAATAAGAATTCCCTGTAGTGCCAAAGGAGAGATTATAAAGCCATTTTCCCTAATGGATTAGTCCAAGAAAATCCCAACACCAATCCAGAAGGACATTTTGACATTTAGGATGAACTGAAACACAGAAGGATGCCCCATGAGTCAGTGCCCATTCTACTCAAACCTGCACTACAGTCATCACTGGGTAACATAAACATCCCTCACCCATCCTTCTGAACAGCCATCCACTTCTGTACTAGCATCTACATAAAATAGCAAATCAGATTTTCAAGAATCCAATAAACAATCTGAAAGACAATTAAAACCATAATGTGTCCATAATAAGAAGTAAAATTAAATGAGAAAAGAAATTTCATTTGGGCAACACGACTGTCCTTCTTTTAAGTTCAAACTGACAGAGTAATCATGGGTGTGCTGGATTCACATTTGGTAGGGCTTCAGATGCCAAGAATACCAGCACATAAACAGCAATAACAAACTATGTGGAAGAGGGAGTGGCTGCCAGACAAGAAGATACAGTTTCCACCCCTCTAAAACTTTCAGTGTCATGCAAAAACAATCAATTCCATGACAAATTTAGAAAATAGCAGGTAAAACATGAGTAAGCATTTAATTCCTTTATCTAACAGGAAACCTAAGACATAAATAGCAGATTAACACATACAAGCACAGCCGTTTGAAGTTCCAGGTTTTTCTATAAGTGGTACTTTGTAGACTATAAATATGTTTTTATAACACATCATTAAAATGTCAGCCTGCCAAGTAAAAGCATTCACTAAATCTCCCTGTTTGTCAGGTTTAGAGGACTCTATACAAATTGTATTTGCTTTATTTTAATTATTTGGGTATCAATTTTTCATATCTCTTGATTAAAGCCAATCTTTTCCTTCCTTTCTTAAGTGTGTTTTTGTGCAAGTCTTGAAATTCATGAGCATGTCATGGAGATCAAAATATACTTGGGAAAATGAGTAGCTAGCAGAATGAGTCATATTCTAATGTTTGATCGCTTACATCAAAGAGATTATATGCAGGAATTCAGAAACATTTCATATTTTGCTCATGTTGTGATGTCTTCAAGTAGCACCTCCTCACTTGCTGCAGAAATTGTTACAAAACTCCCCCAGCTAGCTGCTGCATAAGATAACAATTAAAATCACACTTTCTTTGCCCTGCCATTATATTGTGTCAGTCTACCACAGTATCTGAAAGGCAAGGATTAAAAAAAAAAAAAACAATTTAAACACTGTTTGCTAACTGGAGTCTAGCTGTGAGCTTGTTTTTCAGGGCTTTGTTAAATCTATAGAAGGACACAATATGTTCCGTACATATCACTTTTGGTGTCTGTGGATCTCAGGCTGTATTCCTGGGTTGACTTGTAGCAATGCAATTAAAAAAAAATACAGTATATTGTTAAAACGAACATAACTGATTCAGGATTTATTCATTGACAACATTCCTGCAACATGCAACATAGTCAAAAATGTTACAATAGCCTTTTTTTTTTTACTTCACAAGGAATACAAGAATATTAGACTGATTCTGTTTCAGTTATATCACACCTGGATGCTGGACCTTTTGCTCCAGTTCAACTCTTTGTCTTCTTTTCTCCCTTTCTCCTCCTCACTCCCTCTACCATCTGCCTCCAGGACCAGGTATGGGGAGGGCAGTGGGGAGAGGGGGGCAAGAAGAAAATCCACTGGGTTCGAGGCACTGAAATTTTGAGTCAGAGTATTCAATTGGTCAAAATACAAATAAGTTTAGGATATAGTTTAGACCTTACCAACTTGGTATCACTAATTTCAGGTTTTAGTTCCAACAATGTAAGGCACTCTGAAATTCATCAAAACATGCTCTGACATCTCAAAGAAGCCACGAGCAGTGTCAGAATGAACCGATGACAGGGTTTCATTGGTTCTTAGCTGATGGCCTTTTATATTTGTCAATGTCCACCGCCACCCTAAGCAGGCATAGAGGGAATAAAGCCTGACGAATGGTACTCACCAGCCTTGATGTGGACATCCTGACTTCTAATTTTCCCTGAAGGATTTTCAGCTGTGCAATAATAAGTATTATCATGGATTAAGGTACTAAAGCTTGAAGGAGGGAAGGGGAAAATTTGGAGAGTGCCGTTGGGGTGGACGTGGCGGATCCCGGGAACATCGTAGATCTCCTCGCCCGTCGCCAGGTACCATCTGAGAGACACAGGAGGGATGCCTGCAGCGGGGCAGGGCACCAGGGTCCCCGTGGTGCTCGCAAACACTACCTCTTGCAGAGATGCATTGACAAAGTACAGGCTGGAGTGAAGGTCCTCACTGAAAACTACAAGAAGACAATACAAGAATCGGTCAGTAGGCATGCCTTCTTAATCTGTCCTTCAATCAGCCTGGCCTCAGATGGCTATTCTGAGAATAATCATGAGGCTGACTAAAACTAAATAATTCAAAATTTCTCAAACTACTTTGGACAGAGAGCCTTATTTTTCCAATAAGGTAACATCCTTATTTCATATTTTGTGCACAAACTGGTAAGTTATCCTGGATCTTAACTTTGAATAGATTACTCTTCAGCCCTGTACCCCATGCCCTGTTCTGTCTCCATAGTACTGACCACTATAGGAATTTATATTATGTATTTTGTAATCATTTATTGTCTGTCTCACCTGCTAGAACACAAACCCCATGAGGACAAGGTCCTAATTTGCTCACACTATTATCTAGAGCACAGAACCTAACATCCAGTGAGCACTCAATAAAGAGAAGCTAAATGAATGGATGACTAGATCCAGTTGCTAGGACCAAATTACTCAGATTGGTAGGTCCACTGAGAGCTATTTTTGAATGAAATTAGTCACAATTTTTTAAACTAAATTTGAAGATCATATGTAAAGTATTTTAAAAAGCACAGTTGATTTTCTGAAAATAGTGTCTAATTAATAATGCATTTATTTTACTGAAAATATATAGCAATAATAAAGAACTTTGACAAAAGTATCATTCAATTCCACCAGACTATAATTCCATCAGTTTCTGTGTCAAATTTTACATTTTCTCCTCTGGTCCATCTGCCTACATGTCTTACCTATATAATTATACTATGTTACAATGTGCATACATAAAACATGTAATTCTTATAGACTCTGCTTCATTCTCTTAATATTATTTCATATATATAATATCATGTTTCTATACAGACTTCACAAGTAAATATTAATGGATGCACATTTTATATAAGTTTCTAAAGTAGTTTCCTGATCTTAGTTATTTAAACTGTTTCTGTTTTAATTACTATAAATAAAATGTCTGCAAACCTGTTCACACACATTTGGCTTTTTAATTCATTGACCGAGTGCCTACATTGCAGTCAGTAACAAATAATTACGAAGTATCGTTTATACAAAGGAAACTTAACTTCTAGAATCCAAAAATTAAACAAAAGATTTATAAATGCCATGAAGACCTACTTCTCAGACATCTGTGCTTATATATGACTTTCTAAAAACAAATGCATAGCCAGTCACATATTCACAAGAGAGAAAAGAAGCCCTGGATATTCAGAATTAACCTCACTGGGCAGAGACGAGAAGAAGATCTATTGAGCACCAATTCCCTACAAGGCAATGTTATGAGACTCAAGGTGTTATTTCATTTACTCTTGGGAACAACAGCTCTGCCAGGTGAGTATAGGCTCCACTTCACGGAAGATGATGTGGAGATTCAGAGGGGTTGTCACTTGACCAAGGATACAGGGCTAGGAGGTTGCAGAACCAGGATTCAGTCCTTCTGATAAAGATTATATTTCATTATATGGCTGCCTTTATCTATAAAGCCAAATCTTGGGGAAGCTGTGTTCATGAGATTTAGCATCCTCCAGATATGTTGCTTGAAATATCCACCCGCTTTCTCTTGGTCTCTATCACTGGCAGTGACCACGAGTTTGCCCACTGGGACCAGTGCTGACTATCTCTGAGCTGGGAAGCAGAGTGAACGCAATTTGTCAAAAAATGGTGGAGAAAAATATACTCTGTAAGGGTGACAGACTTACTCAAAGAGAAGACAGCAGTGTTTATCATGTAGTAACTGATAGTTTGCTCTCCCAGTCATAACTAAATTCTTCAGCAACGCTCCATAAATCAGAATATGAAAATTATTGCTAACTAGGAAACTGGTTCAGATCAGAAGCACAGTTAATAGTTAAACATTGCAGCTTTCAGCTCAAATAAAAGTGCTGATAGTGGCACTGTGATTTCACATTTGAGCTTTCTAGGAAACTGACATCACCCCAAACATATTGTTAGGAACGAGGTAACTGTCATCCCTCAAGGCTAATTAATTCCACCCAGATTCTTTTCTTCCCTCCCCACATTACTCTTCTGTCAACTGGATTGTGGGTAATTAAAACTAAATAAAACTTAGTCATATTTGAATTTATTATCTGGAATCATAAAAGTAGCCTTGTTAGAAGAACAAGTCTTTGAAAATGTATATGTATATAAGACATATTTCTTAATTAAATGTATAGTTTCCTACTATAAACCACATCCCAAGACCCAGCTTGTGAAATTATTTAAATGACTGCCAGAATAAATGTTTAATCCTAGTAAAGAGATAAGTGACCTGTGGGGGATTACTGTCACTTCTCCTTACATTTTTTAAGATATTTCAGATTAGTCTTTCTATTTCACACCACAGGGTTTAATAATGTAACATAAACTCATTCTCGAAGATACACATCATATGGCCACAAGCAAAAGAAAACCTAACTATATTCCAACAGTTTTTGTTTCTTCCATCTAAGAGACCATCCATCTGCTTAGATAATAGTACTACGTTTTATGGCCTGCAGCACGCACGCACTTTAAATACAGTAACATTTGCTCCCTCCAGTAAGGGCACAGGCAAACTTAATGTGAATTATGTGTGTGTGTGAAAGTTCCTTGAAAATAATTGCAGTTTAATAACAGAAAGCTAAACAAAACATTTGGCAGAATCTCATTGTGAGATTCAGGTATAAATTCCTGGAGTACGAACACTAAGGGTGCTGAAGGAAGCAGCTTTAGAGGATTGTTCTTTCATTTGGAGATTTCTCCATATTTTATATCCTTATAAATGGTATAACCGAGGCTCCAGTGACAAACATAAAGAAGATTGTTATACTACAGAGAAAAATAAGTCAATATTGCTTTCTTTGAAATTCAAAGATGGCAAGGTGAAAAGAAGAGATGTGGGAGAAACTTTGCAGGAAACAATGACACAATCATTCATTCATGCAACAATATTTATTGAGCACTTGCTATGTACCAGGCCTTGCAAATTTGCATGCATCATGGTACTGCTCTTCAGGAATCTTCAGTCTAGAGGGTGCCACAGTCACGTAGATAGATCGATGATAATTCTTTTGGCTGAGTGTTGTGCCAGAATTATTCACAAAATGCTACAGGAGCATAAGTGATAGATAAAGCTTTCCAGAGAAGGAAGAGAAAGTATATTCTAGGCAAAGGGCATAAAAATAAAGTCACTGAGTGTCTTAGGCAGGAGAGAAGTGAGAAGAGACTGGATAACAGGAACTTAAGGGCAGAACAAACAGTGATACAATTTTGGACAGGGAGCTTTAATACCTTGTATGCCTGGTTGCAGAGTTACACCATGAATGAAGACAGAGAACACACAAGGCAGAGCTGGTTGTGAAGAGGAAACAATAATGTCAGTTTTACTAAGGTTAAGGGGGCACTTCCCTTGGGCCATCCACTAGCAAGTTGGGAATAGGGCTCCACGACCCCAGAGAGAAATTCCTCAGTCAAGGAAGCTGAAGTCCATCATTGGGTGAGATATACCAAAGAGAGTGTAAAGCACAAGAGACAAAAACCAGATGGATCCTCCGGCATAGTTAATATATAAAAGACGAGCAAAGGATATTTGACAAAGGACTTGCACCCAAAATGCATAATGAACTCCTATAAGTCACTAAGAAAAAGACAATCCATTAAAAAAATGGACATAAGCTTGAACAGTCACTTCACAAAGGCCAATATATAACTGGCTAATAAGCACATGAAAAAATACTCAATGTCACTAGTCATCAGGGAAATTCAAGTTAAAAGCACAAGGAATTATCACTACACACCCGTCTGGATAACTAAAATGGAAAAGACAGAATATATTGAGTGCCTCAAGCATATGGAGCGACAGGAACCTCATATCCTGCAGGTGGGAATGTAAACTGATAAAATCATTGTGGAAAACTGTTCACCAGTATCTACCAAAGCTAAGCATATGCATACCCTATGATTCAACAATTCATCTCCTAGGTATTTATCCAACTGAAATGTATGCATATGCTCACAAAAAAATACACACTGGAATATTCACAGCAGTACTATTTGTACTGGAAACCACTCAAATATCCATCACTAGTAAAATGGAAAAATGTATTGTGATATATTTGCACATCAAATCACTACATAACAATAAGAATGAACAGTCCACAATTACAAACAAAATATTATGAATTTCACAACCATAATATTGAAGGAAAGCAAACAGACACAATAATAGTACATACTGTACTATTCCATTTATATCAAGCATAAAAATAGGAAAAACTAATCTATAGCACTAAGAGTCAGGATAATGGTTACCCATGGGTGGGTGGGCATAGAGAATAGAAAGGGCATGAGGGGGCATCCAGGCTGCTGGCTACGTTCTTTTACTTGATCTGGATCCTGGGCATACTGACATGTTCAGCTAATGAAAATTTCAATGAGCTGTACACTGTGATATGCACACTTTTATGTATATATTCTGTACTTCAAAGTTAAATATTTTAAAGAAATTTGGAAAGAAAGAACCATCGAGGAGATAAAGGGAAAATTATGAGATCAGTAGCCCAAATAACAGGAAGAATGATCGCAAGTTCTCTGGGTCCTAACGAGGGGGTACAGCGTGGTAATTAAAGGAAGATTTTTGGAAGCCACCTACCAGCTCTGGTGTGACTGTGGGCAAGTGACTTACTCTGCTGTGACTTAGTTTCTTCATCTTTAAAATGGGATGATAACATTTCCCATCTCAGGAGATGCTGTGAGCAGTTAATGTATGTTAAGCACTTAGAAAAGCACATGGTAAGGCTAAATACTGTACCTATTTGCTGTTATTAGACTATGGCTTAAATTTACATATGACATATGGTTTTTTACTTTTAATGTTGTTAGGTTTTGAAAATGGTATAAAAAAATGTATCATTGTTTTTCAAAAAAAAAAGAAATAAAAGGACAGCATTTTGGGAGTCAACCAGCAGTTTCAACAGTATCAACTGCTTCAGAGAGATCAGAAAACATGAGAACTAAAACAGACCATTAGATTTCCAAATTGAGTATATTCACTTTGAATGGAAATGTCATTTAGGTCCAAAATACTTTCATTGATTTTATAGGAATATGTGAGTGGATATGCTTCCTAAAATAAACTGCTTCTGTAAAGGTCTTCCAAAATGAAAAGGAATGTAATTTAGCCTTAGGTAAATATTATCCAGAAAGCCTAACCCTTAGCCGATTCTGAGACTCCAAAATTTTTTTATATTTGAATAAATGCTTAGAAATTTAGTGTCATCTCGATCAGACAATCTGAAAGCAGATAAATGAGCAGTCTCATAATGACTTGGAAATCATTCTAAGTTTCAATGAAATAATTGCAAGTCAGGTTATAAAAATATGCTCATATGTTACAGTAATTGTGCATTTAACTCTATTATATTTCAATCATTCTATCTATTCCCCAGCACTGAAGAAATGGTGCAAATGTCCTCATGAATAAGAATTGGATAAAACATCACAATGGCATAGAACTTAGAGCTATGAAATTTTGTCTCTGTCCATGATAGAAAGTACATATAACCAAGAACTGGATTTACCCTCCTGGAAGGAAACATTCAGGCAGTACAGAACAGTAAGTCATGAAAGAAGGAAACAAACAAGGTGGGTCCTGATAGTACCCAGCTTTCTGCCTGGAGAGAGTTCCCAAATCTTTCCAAAAGGAGGAAACTTAAATAGAACTTGGTGGAATTTCTGAGTTGAGTAGGAAAAAATGTGAAGCTTGGGGAGGCCAAGGCGATTAGAATTTACAAAGCAGAGTGGAGGAAGCTGCATAGAGAGGGAGCTCCAGAGATGTGAATAAGGTTCTCTTTGAGGAGTCTTTAGCTGTGTAGTGATATTTGCATGTGTGTGGGGAAACTACTGATGTAAGATCAGAAACATCAGAAAGAAGCAGGTGGAAAATCCCTGAAGCTCACATGGAGGAGGAACTAGTTCATTTCAACCAGCCATAATGGAAAGAACTAATACATGGAGTATCAGATAGAGTACTCAGAAGTGTACCACCACAACAGTGGGGACAAAATATCACCACAGTGCTTAAAAGAGACACCATAATGGATCCCAGAAGGGATTACATTGATTCTATATAACTTAACTGCGCAACAAACCAACTTCAACACTAGGTAATGGAGAAGAAAAAAATTTAATAATCAATAATGTAAAAGTTACTATATCTGGCCACAAAAAATTGGACATAAGCAAGAAAATATGACCTATTGTCAGGAGTAAACTCATTCAATAGAAACAGACACAGAAATGACAGATGATAGAATTAGTAGGCATAGACATTAAAATAGCTGTTATAAGTATTCTCCCAATATATTCAAGACAGTAGGAGAATGCAAGGGCATACTGATGAGAGAAAAGGAGAATACAAAAATAGCCAAAATGGAACTTCTTGAGATTAAAAATACTGTATAAGAAATGAAAAACAAGCAAATGGAATTAACAATAGATTAGACCTTGCAGAAGAAAATATCAATGAAGCAGAAAACAGTGATAGAAACTACACAAACTGAAAAAAATAAAAGGCCTAAAAACAATAAATGTAAAATAAATGAGATCTGAGACAATATCATGTGGTCTAATATAAATACAATTGAAGTTCCAGAAGGAAGAAAAGAGATAAAAAAATTTTAAGAATTAATATACAAAATTTTCAATATTTAATTAATATTAGAACCCAAAATGTCCAATAAATTCAATGAACACCAAATGAGAAATGTGAAGAAAATCATACCCTGACACATCATAATTAAATTGCTGAAAGAAACTGATAAAGAGAAAAATCTTAAGGGCAGCCAAAATTGTTTTTTAATTCACATTACATACAGAGAAACAAAGATAAGAATGACAGCAGACTTCTCATCAGAAACAATGAAAGCCAGAAGACAGCAGAGAGAAAAATTTAAAGTATTATTTAAACAGCAAAAAGAAAAAAAACCTTACCAATCTAAAATTCTATACCCACAAAAGAATAACCTTTCATAAATGAAAGCAAAATAATAATGACTTTCCAGACATTCAAAAGCTAAGAGAATTCATTGTCAGTAGACCAGCAACACAAGAAATGTTAAAGGAAGACTTTCAGGCAGAAGGAAAATGATATCAGATGGACATTTTGACTTCACAAAAGAAATGAGAATGGCAAAATATGGTATGTATGTAGATAAATATAAAAAAATATTTCTTCATTTAAAAAACATCATCAAAAGATAATTTACTATTGAAAGCAAAATAACAATGATATATTGCAGGGTTTATATCATATGTAGAAGTAAAATGAATGAAAGTATTAGCACAAAGGCAGGTGGGAGAAAGGAAATAATTTACTGTTATAAGTTTCTCCTACTATACATTAAGTGGTAGAATATTACTTGAAAGTAGGCCATGTTCGTTTAAAGATACATATTGTAAACTCTAAAACAAACAGTTAAAAAACAAAAAAAAAAGCCAAACAAAACTTAGATATTAATCAATTAATGTAGATAAAATTGATTATTAAAAAAAACTCCATTAATCCAAAAGGAGACAAGAAAAAAAAATGAACAGAAAATAGATATAATAAATAGGGAGCAATTATCAAGATGGTAGATTTAAATCTGACCAAAATGATGTTTACATGATATATAAATGCCTGAAACACTCTAATGAAAAGGCAGAAATTATCAGATTGAATGAAAAATCAAGACTTAACTATATACTATCCAGGAGAAACCCATTTTAAGTGTAAAAAAGCAAGTAGATTAAAAATAAGAGAACAAAAAATATACCATGCTAACACTACTCAAAAGAAAGCTGGAACAGCAACTAGAAGGATGTGCAGCTATGACATACAACTATCTACTGGGGCTTTGGGGGAAAAAATAAATAAATAAAATTATAAAAAAAAAAAGAAAGAAAGCTGGAGTGGCCATATTAATATCAAAGTAGGTTACACGATAAGGAATATTACTATAATGGTTATTGTCTAATGATAAAGTGGTCAATTCATCAAGACAACACAATGATTCTAAATGTTTATATACCTAATAAGAGAACTTCAAAGTGCATGAAGCAATTCTGCTAGAATTAGAGTGAGAAATACCAAATCCAAAAGGACAACTGAGAACTGGGTTTCTTTCTTTTTTAGTGCTAACTGCCATTGGGGTGACATATCAATGTTTTTGTTGAGATTTAATCTATCTTCTTGTATTTTGATCTTAACAAATTGTACATGGAAAAAATCCAAACTTACCTCATGCTTATGGTTTACTAGGGTCCAGGCACACTGGCCGCCTCAGTGTCTTGAGTCCCTGAGTCCCTTCCCACCTCAGGGCCTGATGGACCTGATGGACCTGAGGACAGATATTGTACCCTTTGCTGGAATACTTCACCATCCTTAGCCCAGTTGGCTACTACTCATTCTTTGAGTCTCAGCTTGAACGTCAATTCCTTAGGGATTTATGCTTGGTCTTCTATCTCCCAGACTAGACCCCATGTCCTACCTTTCAGCTTCCTGCATCATTCGTTCACAGCTCTTATCCAAGTTGTTTGGTGTGTACACCCCACTATTTTGTAACCTATAAGAGGGGCACTGCATATGATATGATGCAACCTTATTCCTGGTACTAGGGCACCAACTAGTACATAATAGAAGCCTTCAAATTTTTATTGAGCAAATAAATAAATGTTTAAAAGAAAATTATTATAGTTTTAATACTATATATAGCTAAAAAGATTCCTTATAAGAAATATATTTAATTTGTATTTCATATTTTATAAGCTAAATTCCATTAGATAGATGTCAAAGGACAATAAGAATGAATAACTGAGAAAAAGAATTTCTCAGATATTATAAGAAGAACACATTTATGAGATTTTAGCTACTATGTGTAAGAATGTTCCTTTTATCCAATATTTGTACTGATTTTGCAACAAGGACAAAAAGCTCAACTTGGCTGTGTGTTTTACAAATCTCTGGAGGAAAAAAATAAGAAAAATGTTAATGTTTTACCTAGAAAATGTCTAAGTACTGTTTGCAATATCCTTCTAGAGAATGATTTCCATATGTGTATAGGGAATTCATTTTAGAGAGAAGTCTCTCTGTCCCTTTGGATGGATGAAAGTCACTCTCATTAACATTGCTGGAGGTTAAGTGTACATTTTCAGAGAAGAATACAGACTCTGTAATGAATACTGTGTATGTAGTTCACTACGTTCCAGCATTTGCATTTTAACTCAAAAGTTTCAAAAGGCATGAAAGTGTCTCGAGATTTGGAAGGAACAGAAGACACTGCAGGAATTATGTTACAAGCAGTAAAGCACATGAATAAACCAAAATGATGTAAGTGGCTCCTTAGGATGGGGGAGCATAAAAATTTGGGAACGAAAACAGAACAAATTAATGAAGAAAGAGAAACGAGTGCAGATTCACATAACGAATTATAAATTAAGAAAATCACCAGAAAAGGAGCGTGAGAAATAAAGCTAACATCCTAATACTGTTAACAGAATTGTTTCCTGCAGATTAAAAGGCTTGGAGAGAGGGAAAAAATTAGAAAAAAGAATGTCCAAAAACACAGCAACATGAACTAGAAGAAAACAAAACAGCTAAGCAACAATAAAATAAAACTACTAAATGAAATTAACTGAAGCCATCTGAATCGCCTATTCTCTGACCAAAGAACAAAATAGATTACAACCAGAGACTGCAATGGCACCTCAACAGAAAAACGTAAAATCCAAGTCCAGTGATGAAACCTTAAGCTCCAGAGTTAAGTGAAACCATTGAAGGTGGGATGATAGGCAGCCACACATTCTCCTTAGTTAATCTCATTGACCAAGATAATGTTTAGCATCCTTTTTTTTTGGCTAGAACTTCACCATGCTCAGGGGCACTCAATTTTCCATGTGTTCTGTCCTAAGGACTTACGTAAGCCTAATTTTTAAAGTAACTATTTTTTTCAGGTAATGCACAGATTTTACTTTTTCTTTCAGTAATAAAATGAATGACCATTCTCATAAATTCAAATACATCCCAAGTTGAAAATGACAACAATTTTTTTAATTAGAAAAACTCTCAGACGATTGATTCTAGTGTAACCTAGTCCCTCCAATTTGCCGGCCTGAGTTAGAGACCTGCTCATTGGCTTCCTCTTGTGTGACTTCCTTTAGCTTTCTCCAGTATGTTAAATCATGGGCCACTCATCTACTGTCACTGGCATCTCATGGCCGCCATCATCTTACCTCTCTTCCTCTTTGTCCTTAGGATTATGCGTAAATTCCTTTACTATCATTTTAATGGACTCTCAGGTGTAGGATGAGCGAACAGTGACAGAGCATAGACATTCAGTTGCCTCGTCTTACCAGCAATGCCAACTGTCTCCAAAGCAGTGATAGGAAGAACATATGTCTGGGCTTCAGGTATAATACACCTCTCTATCTTCCCACAGAACACTGGGGAACATTGCACAGAACTCACTTGACTTCATCATCATCATCATCATCACTTTCATACCACCTGATCCATTCTTGTAGTTTTTGCCCTTGCTTAATCAAGATTTTGCTCATTTACGTGACCTTATTCATTGCTAAAACATTTGTACCTTTGATACAGAAAAGGGGAGATTATTGTCCATGCACATCATCTGCTTACACAGCACTGAGTGCATAGATAAGGCAATGAACACTTAAATAGAACTCAAGGCAGGCCTCCGTTAAGATAGAAAGGGTATTTCTTTGGGACAAAATGTGCATCTTCCTTGGGGTTCTCCGTAGTTGAAACTTGCTCTCAGGTTCTGATCTACAACAGCATGGAGGCCAGCGGCCTGCCCTTTCACCTCTCTGAACCTTGGTGTGCCCATATAGAAAAAGCCATGGGAATGACCTGAAATTCTACACCCAGAGTATCAAGCAAGTGAATGAAGATATTTTAGATGATGCAAAGTCAAAAATTTAAGCTCTCATGTACCCTATTCAAAAAGCTTCTGTAAGATGAATAAAAAGACAACAAACCAAGAAAGAGGAATATATAACCTATAGGAAACAAAGGCTCAAACATAGGTGAGAAACAAAATAAATTTCCAGAATGACTCTGAAAGATTCCAAGATAACAACTGTATAATGAAAACTAGTCCAGATGGTTGCAGAAAGGAGGGTCCCAGAGAGATGTTTTGAAGAAAAAAATAAACATTCAAAGACCCTGATGTATCTGACTGTATTAAAAGGAGTACTTAGTCCTATTGGAGAATTTGAGGGATGAATTAGTTACATATGCGGTGAAAACTAAGTAAACAAAAAAGTAAGTTATTATTAATCCTAGGAAAAACACAAAGCTATAATAGAAAGGAGAGTGTTCATAATATGCTACGTGGCTTGGCTGTAGCTAATATTTACATAGTTATAATAATGTAAATCTTAAATATTTATTTAACCCAAGATGGTAATATCGTTACATGGAAAAAAATGAGAGAAGATAAGAAGGGAGGGTATTCATAGTCCATAAAATTAAGTTAAATAGATATCTAAGCCTGAAAAAATAAATATTTCAATGTAAACAGAGAATTTGAAAATACAGATCTGAATACCAGGAAAAAGACCTTAGAAAGGAAAAAAATACAGACAGCAAAGTCTGTAGGTGAGTGTATTTCATTCCAATCACTCTCAGAAGTAGCCCTAACCAACCTCACATAGAACAATGCCTTCCATGTGTACTACTCACAGTGCCTCTGATTCTCATCCTACATCAGCCAACATGGAGCCTGATGACACCCCACAGGCTCTCGATGATGCAATGTAGGCTGTAGAAATCCCACCTACAGAGCCTTATTTGGGAATCTCAAATACTCAAAACTTTAGAAAAAAATCTATTGATGGAACCCTGGTAAATTGTTGTCCTGATTTCCTGGTCCACTTGGTTACTCCCATATTCTAAGATCCAGCATACTTAACATATCACAGTCAAGAAGTTCCCCGACCTCCTTGAGACTATGATTCTCTTCCATGTTATTCCTTTTCACATTTGTTAATATTTCATAAAGAGATAAATTAGAACCACACAAGGTACATACAAAAATATTCTATCCGTAAAATATTAGTTTTTAAATAAAAGAGCTAATGGCCATCCATTCTTGCAGTTGCTCAGACCAAACGCTTGGAGTCCTCCTTGATGCCCTTCTTTTTCTCATACCTACATTCACTGCACCAGAAGTCCATGAGCTGCACCTTCAAAATATACTCAGAATCAGCACCTTGCCTTCTCTTCTGCCACCTCCCCGGCCCAAGCTATCATCGTCTCTCCCTTAGATTGCCATGATGGTGCCCAATGGCTTTCTCTGCCTCTATCATTGCCCCCTACCCACACACTCTAATCGATGAGCCAGAGTGATCCAGTTAAAATGTGTCCGGTCATCTCTCTCCTCTGGTCAGAACCTTCCAGAGCTCCCATTCTCTCATATAAACGCCAATCTTTCTCTATGATCCATCCTCACTCTTCCCTCTCTGAGGTCACCTCCTGTTCCTCTCCCTTGCTCATTCCACTCCAGCCATGCTCCAAGCTCTGGTCTTTATTCATGCTCCTCCCACTGCCTGGGATGCTCATCCCACAGAAGCCACCTGGCTCATTCCCTCACCTTTTCAAGTCTTTGCTGGACCATCTCCTTCTCAATGAGGTTTGCTCTGACCACCTTACCTAAGTTGCAGTGCCCTCTATCACAGGGAGGGCTCCCAACTGACCCATCTGCTGTTTCTCTCCATAGCATCTATCACCTATTATGCAGTATACCACATAATTTACTTATTTATTCATTTGTTTTGATTGTCTGTCTCTCCTTCCTCTTAAAATTTTAGTTCCTAAAGGGTATTTTGGTTGGTTTTACTCTCTGATACATCTCCAACTCCTTGAATAATTTCTAGCATGCAGTAGAATCTCAGTAAATGCTTCTTGAACACACGACTGTTGATTAAATTCAATTAAATATAAATAAACAAATTTCAGTGAAATATAATATCTTAAAATTAACCTTTCACTCTAAATGATTAATAATTCCACCTGTACATTTATAGAGCATTTTATCCATTCCAAAGCATTTTCTCACACGACTGCCTTGTTTAATCACTGGAGTATTTATCGTTACACAGTGTATTAGGTGAGAAGACAGAGGCCAGAGAACAGAAGGGAGTCAGTTATCCAAGATCTCACACTGTGTGTCCTGGGCAGTGCAAAGAGGAGAGAGTGTCCTCTCACTTAGTGGGGTGCATCTATATATGACATTATTTTAATCTATACTTATGTGGCTTTCTCGCTTCATTTCTGCCAAGACAGTATCACCAAGTGCATTATTAAACTTTAAATTTAGTTTAAATCTATTAGTATTGCTTTTGTTTTGGGGTGTAATTGAAAAGTTAACGTTTATTGACTACGTATTATATGCCAGGACTATGCTAAGTACTCTATATAGAAACCCTAGTTTAATCCTCAAAATACATCTTGCCAGCAGCTAACATTGCTATTTTCATCTTAGTGATGAGAAACCAGGTGAACTTTGAACTCTGTCACCAGGAACAGACCTGGGATTTGGTTCCAGTGTGTCATTTAAGCAGAGACTGTGTTTGGGCTCAGAGCCATCTGAGAATGAGAGGCAAGTCCTGGCCTCTCTCCTCAGAAGGAAGGCAAAGGCAACTACCATTCTGTGTTTGATTCCTTAAAGGTCAAAATCCCTTTAAAAAAGTTAGACACCTTTGACCCAAACATCATTGCATATAATGATTTAAGATTCTCATAATAAGATGCGCTTGGATAGGTACACTGTGTATTTCTTGGAGATCATTCCAAAGCTGTATAAACTGAGTCTTCATCATCTTTCATCTTTGTAATCTCATTAGAGAGATTGAGGCTCAGCAACAATACCATTAAACTAGGACTGCACAAAAAACAAAAAAAACCCCACAAAACTCTGCCACTGAAATGTCTTTGATTATAGCACTTATTTCCTCTTTGTTTTCTTTTTTTTTTTTTTTTTACTAGAAAATCCTAATTATCTACCTCGATATACTTCTTCCCAAAATTAAAACTGTGATTAAGGATTGAAACAACCAAACCAGAAGACAATTTTTAGAGTGGTTTCCTCTAAAGACTTTCTCTGGACCTGAATCTGTGGTGAAAATGTAGCCTGTTCAAAATACATTGGGGCATTAATGCTAATTTACAACTGCACTAGGTTTCTCCCCTGCGGGACCCAATCTCACTTGGAATTCATTAATTTTGACAGTTTGCCCATCACACTAGAATGGATTTGCTGAGTCACAGAAACTTCTCTAAAAAGAGAAGGATCACATTCTCCTTGTTATTAAGTATTCATAACAGAATGGAGTGTGAACATTCTCAAGGCAACTAGACACACTATTAATAATCCCAGAACCTACGAAATGTGGCTCGGGCTTCACTAAGCAGAAACCCCACAGCCACTCGAGTTTCTCTCCTAATATACCTAATATATACCAACCAGCTGTGTAATGGGCCCAAGTGCCCCCTAGGGCACAGAAGAAGGTCATAAAATAGAGTGCATTATCCCACATTGGAAATTTGACTTGATTTGGATTTGACACTTCATTGGGAGAAATGTCCTGGAGGCATATCTTTTCTAGAATGTTGGGGTTGGAGTAGGTGGCTGGCTGTTGCCAAATTAAGTCTGCAGAACATTTTTAAACTTAAAGGAGTAAGACTTTTAAAATATTCCCTTCATGATGACTTCTGAAAATCAAATTGAGTTGTAACGTCTGAAAGTTATTACCGGAACATTTTAAATTAAACCAACCTTGTATCACTCATTTCCAAGAGGGAGCATGGAGACAGTGCCAGTCACAGCATTTGCCAGTGTTTGATAAAAATCAAATCATATTTGTAAAGACAAAATAGTTCTAAACTTAAACGGTATTCTAAGGAGGAAATAATACCCACACAGTCTATCAAAGGATGCCCCAGCACCACAAGGCTGGCATGCTCTTGATCTGTTATGACAGTCTCCACATGAGAATAATCTGGTGTGAGATACTGGTAAGGTTCCAAAGCAACATAAAGTGCAGGAGAGGAAGGGATGAGAGGCTAGAACCAGACTCACAATACTCCAGCTCCTAAATCAGTAGTGTCTTCATTTGCATATTTTGGGGTGACCGCAGTATCCTGTTAACTCATGATCTCACTCCATGATCACTGAAGCCTAACATGGATACCATTAGGAAATATTATAAAGCAATTCTATTACTATTAGAAAAAGTTTAGACAATTGAAACTAAACCCATGATCCCAAGTAACCATCACAAGAACTATTTTCATGTTAGCATATTTGGACCACCTTTCGCACTTAAAAACAAATAATTTAAATATTTTGGAGTCATTTCTTTAAAATATAAGAGGCCAGTAAACTAGAAGAATGCCAGAGGTAACAAATCTAAATTTCAATAAGGAATGTATGGACACAATGTTGTGATCCATAGGTGTAAATGTCTGAAGAAGTATTTAGGAATGGATCCAAGTCAACCTTACAGATATTTTGAAGTAACGTGGCATTAGACTGGTCCTTACCTTGTCTTATTTAACATTTTTATTGGTTACTTAAACAAAGATAATATAATAAGAGAAATGATAATGAGAATAATATCAGCAAGAAGTGATATTCATTAAACACTGCGCCACACACTGTTCATTATCTCGTGTAATCCCCCATCAGCCCCATGGGGCAGGGGCTATTGTTATCTTCATCGTGCAGAGAGAAAGTTGAGGCAGGATACTGACAAGTTACAGTTAGCGGGTGGGTGGGAACATGGTGGGGAGTATTAGTCTTCTTGAGCTACAATAATAAAATACAGACTTGGGTGGATTAAACAACAGAAATTTATTTTCTGACAGTTCTGGATGCTGGAAGTCCGAGATCAATGTGTCAACAGCTCTCTTGTTGGCTTGCAGATGGCTGCCTTCTCATTGTATCCTCACGTGGTCTTTCCTCGCTGCACATGCATCCCTGGCGTCTGTGTGTGTGTGTCCACATGTCCTCTTCTAATAAGGACACCAGTCAGATTGGATTAGAACCTCAAACTAACGGCCTCATTTTAACTTAATCACCTCTTTAAAGGCTGTATCTCCAACATAGTCGCATTCTAGAACTAGAGGTTAGGGCTTCAACATATGACTTTTGGGGCAACACAATTCTGCCCATAACAGAGGGAAACAAAGACGGTGGAGACAGGCATGAAAAGAGACAATTTGGGACAATTGTGATAGAATTCTGAAGATTCTGCAATGATGGTTACAGGCAAGAAGATTAAATGTTCTCTATTGCCCCAGGACCCTCTGGAAGGAAGTTAAAGGAAGGCAGATTTTGTCTCCATGTAAGGTAGAATATTCTAACAATTAAAACTGCCCAAGACTGGGGCTAGAGTTGGAATGTTTCAGAGGAGAATGATGAATATTGATGCAGCCAAGGGCCTTGAAGGTTAATTGGACAATGTCTAGGTTCTCACCCCTTCCTATCAAAAAGCATGAAATAACTAAAGGCATGCATATGCCTCCTCCTTGGAATAGATATGTTGATTCTATAACTTGATCTCCTTGGAAGCTCCTTTTCTGAGTGATGTGAACAAGGGTCCTGTAATTAATTATATATTAGCTCTAATTCCTAAAACAGCTTAGACAACTGTTGAGACAATTTCAAGTGAACATGCCTTGTAAAATAAGTTACATTTTGCCCCCAAACTAGTCCTAATTAGCTACCTGTATAATATAACTGGAAAATTATAGCTTGAATCCAAGATAAAAGCATAAGAATGATGAATAAAAAACACTTTTTGAGAGGAATTAAAATGTGCAGAAGGCAATATATGTGACTATTATCGCTATTTAACGACACTTAGTGCTGAGACTGGGCTTGGGGCCAGCACCACGGATATGATGACCACTTGCTATTATTTCCACCATTTTAGGAGTCTGTGCTTTTTGTGGTGGGTAAGATCTATGCATCTGGCAGGTCAGATAAATGCATAAACGATTTGTGGAATTACATTGACAGCCACATATTAATATTGAAAAATGTTCACAAACATTTTTCTTCTAATCTTTGAAAAAAAATTTTTCCAAAGTCAATACCATCATACCCACAAGAGGCCATGCTATGCCAAGTGCTGTGCCAGGCACTGGGAGGGGCACAGAGGTGTAGGTAGGCACTCAGGGACACAAAGCCAGGGAGCTGCTGCCCTCACAATAATCCACATGTGACAGTAATTATAAGAAGGAAAGATGGAGAAAAAGGCAGGAAGGGGCATCCACAGGGAGCTGGGATAGAGCAGAAGAGGGCAGTGGGTCCTGCCTGCTGGGTTTAGGAGGGCAAGCAGGGAGGATGCTGCCTGCAGTTTATATTGAAGTTTCAATTCCCCTTCCCAGGGTCTGTTCTTCCATTTGGACGGTCCTCATATTGGAGAAGTGGTTCTCCACCCGTGGCAATTTTGCCCCCCAGGGAACATTTGGCAATACCTGAGGACCCCATTGATTGTCACAACTGGGGAGTTGGGTGGTGCTATGGGATCTAGTGAGGAGAGGCCAGGGATGCTGCTAAGCATCCTAGAATGCACAGGACAGCCTCCACAATAAAGAATGATCCAACCCCAAGTGTCAGTAGTGCTGAGATTGAGAAACCTGCATTGGAGTACAAAACTCACCGACTTTCCATCCTTCCCTCCCTCCCCTCAGACAAGAGGTGAATTTGGTAAAAAGGTGAATCTTCTTCTCCCCTCCTGTTGGCACCTGTCTGCCCGCAGGGAGCATGTCCTCTGGTCTGCTCTCACCAATGTGGTAAACTGAGCAGGGTCCAGCTCGGCATGGTGCTGGGGTTCACACCGAGATTTTGTCATGAAAAGATGATATTTTGATCTCCATCTGACTCCTATCTGTCTATCTATCTGTCTCGCTCTCTCTCAGTTGGTTCCAGGTGTGGGAAATGAACCAGGATGTCTAACTGGCTTCCTTAAAACCCCAATAACAATTACCTCTCAAATCTAAAATATATGTCAGGCTTTAACTTAATTCTACAAATGGCAGTGCTTAATAAACGATGAAGAGATTAAGCTTGGCATGTATTGAATTAGACGACATTGACTTGGGGTCATCTGGAGATCCACAGCAGATCCATGTCACCCTAAGGAATTCTGGAAATGCCCTGAAGATGAAATCCAAGGAAACTCTAATTAGAGGCTCTCGGCTTTAATAGCTTCTAAAGAGATAGGACTACAGTGTTATTCTAGAAGGGCATTTAAAAATTTTTTTTTTTTAAAAATGTGTAACTCTTTGTGGTGATGGGTGATAACTAGACTTATTGTGGTGATCATTTCACAATATATACATATATTGAATCATTACGTTGAACACCTGAAACTAATATATGTCGCTTATATCTCAATAATAAAAATAAAATGTAAAATAAAAATTATATATTTTTAAATGATCAATAACCACTTTGCAAAAGGCCTCTTTAAGAGAAAACTGGCCAAAGCCTCAAGTCAAGTCATGAGTACAAAAAGCCCCTTCCTTCCTTCCTTCCCCCCTTCCTTCTCCCCTTCCTTCCCCCCTTCCTTCCCTCCTTCCCTCCTTCCCTCCTTCCTTCCTTCCTTCCTTCCTTCCTTCCTTCCTTCCTTCCTTCCTTCCTTCCTTCCTCCCCTGCACTTTCCTTTCCCCTTATTGCAGTGTGAGGCTGATCTGCCTCTTTGAATGTAAATAGAATTGCTTGTGAAGTCTGCAGATAATGTGCCAGCAGCCTTGTCTCTAAAAATTCAATTAAGCCCTCCATCCCACCACTGCAGTTGGACAGCTTCAACACAATTGGTTCACACGATTTTCCAGGACCCTCCCTCTGTTAATATCTTATTTCCTCACTAATGCCATATGAAAATGTAGACTATGAAGGTGGTTTTTCCGCTTACTTAATATATGCAATCTCTACCCTCCCTTTAGCTTTGTCAACTCCTCTTTCTAGGGTTCCAAAGACGGAGGCATTGCCCCACATATTTATGTAGGAGAAAAACGTAATGTGCTTTTGGAAAAGAAGAGAGTAGACAAAGTAAGAGAATCTGGGGTTTGACTCATCATCTTCATTTGCATCTATGACACAAAAGAGAAATGCTCATTGGTTTGGTTTGAAATTCAAGCTGGTCAACTATTCACAAATCAATTTCAAAAATTGCAAAGGCATTCAGAGATAGATTGGCAAAGGAATTAATCACTCTCTCCTCTCTCCTTGACCATGTGCCTGTTATTGTGTGTATATCACTGAATTGTATGGATCTCTGTGCTTGTCTTTCTCCCCCACTAGACTGAAAGTTCCAGAGAGTCAAGGACTGCATCCCATAGATCCCTGCGTTTCTAACACCTAGCCCAGTACGGACGCAGAGATACTCCATAATTGTTTATTGAATTTAATTCACTTCAAAGGATATATAAACAGACAAGTCATAAAAAAGGAAATACAACTACAGCCATGTGTCGCTTAATGACAGGGATATGTTCTGAGAAATGCATCATTAGGCAATTCCGTCGTTGTGCGAACATCATAGAGTGTACTTAAACAAACCTAGATGGTATAGCCCACTACAGACCTAGGTTATGTGGTACTAATATTATGGGACCACTGACGTATAAGCGTCCCGTCATTGACCTAAACTTCGTTATGCGGCACATGACTGTAGTTAAGAAACATGTAGAATTTATTGCAGTTAAAGAAATGCCACAAATAGCCATAGTGTTTAAAATGCACTTGTATTCATTTGAAATGAAAGTGTATGCATATTTTAGAAAGCAACTTGGTCATAGGTATCAAGATCCTGAAAAATGTCATAATCTTTCACCCATTTCCTCTTTGAGGAACCTATTTTACAATATAAATATTTACCATAGGTGAAGTATCTAGCTACAATTGCGCTAAGAAACTTTAAATGTCATTGTATCCTTTAAGAATTGTAATCGTATCCTTTAAAGACAACCACAACCACGACAACCTTATGGGGTAGGCAGCTGTTCCATTTTAAGACGGAGAAACAGAGGCTCCTGGATGTTAGCTAAAGTATGGAAGGCTACAAAGGCCATGTGGCTGGAGAGTGGCAGAGCCACGATTCAAACCAGATCTATAGAATTCCCAAGCCCAGGTTTTTTGTTCTATGATGCATTCTGTGGTTACAATCTTAAATATTCCTGCGCCACGTTATTCTTTCCAATCTTATTTAAAATCCTACAAAGTTGAAAATTATCTAAATAAGCCATGAGAAGAAAATAATTAACTGTGGAGCATTGGTAGAGTGGAATATTATAGATCAAAAACTATATTTAGTGAACACGATGCAGTCTCTACAGAAGTCAAAATAATAATGACATACTCCTGAAATTTATATAATGCGATAATGTGACCTCAATAAAAATGTTTTTAAAATTATATTTAAAAAGATTATGAAATATTATAGAAAATATTTAAGATATAATGTTAAGCAGAAAGCAAAATTGTGATTGCACTGTGATTTCAATTAGAAAAACAAGTCTATAGGTAGAAAAAAGACTATAAGGAATATTCCAGCATTATGGGAGTTAGGACTATAAAAGATATTTTCCTTTATTCTAATTTCTTATCTTTACAAATGGATGAATTTGCTAATGGATTTCTTGAATTCTGAGTGTTAGTTATAAAGTCAGGTTTTGATTTCATCCTAAGAAGAAACATTAGAGGATCTGGTGCTTGTTAAAAAAAAGAGACAGCTTTATAAGGAAAGAAATCAACACTTTATCCAGCTATTGGAGAAGTTTGCATTTAAGAGCTGAGCAACCTCTCTGAGTAGTGATTCATGTGTCATAGATCAACAACTAATTATAGGGCTGATGGCACTAAGCCACGAGGGAAGCAGTGCAGTCCTGGGTCAGCATTGCCTTGGTAGCCTTTTCTGATGAACCTAAGAGCAGAGACTTTCCAGGAGAGAGCCTGGGGCAGCTTTTTCCTAACTGTGTGTTTGCTTTATCTAACATCTATGCTACTGACCAACTTCCTGCTGAAGTTTTCTTGGACCATTCTATTTGCTGGGCTGCTGTTTGATCTCTGTTTAGCTTATCAGCAGAGGGACTTAGGGCAAATTAATTTGTCCAAGCCTCAATTTATTTATCACTAAAATGGGATTAATAGTAACCAACATATTTATGTAAAGCACTTAGTGTTGCTTCTGACGCATAAACGTTCAGTGAAGGGTAGTTACTATTATTAGCATTAAAATAATAGCAACAACAAAAAAACAATGCTGATAACAATATAGCCACCTGATTAGAAATTAGTACGTTTCAATGGGCCCAATGCTATTGAGGGATATTGTTTACCAGCAGGAGCCCTCCCTCGCCTCCTCCCTCCTTTTGAAGAGTAGGGAATCTTTCTACCCATCTGCTCATATCTTTGCCACCCAAATACACGCCCTGATCCCTCCTACAAGACCTCAGACAGTGGTGGTTAAGAACACTCCGGAACTAGACTACCCACATTGCATCTTGTCTTTACCACATTCCAACCACTTAACTATGTGCAAGTTAATGACCTTCTGGGTGCCTCTCTTTCTGCATCTTTAAGATTGAAATAATAATAGAATTGACTTCACAGAGTTATCGTGATCATTAAGTGATCTAGTATGGGGGAAGCATTCATAAAGGTGTGGGCATATAGCATGTGGTCAGTTAACTCTGTCCTTTATCTTCGTCAAGATGCTGAATGTTATAACAGGAAAACAGGCTATAGCTATTAAAAAGGTTTCTCTTAATCCTTTTGACAACAAAAGGGGACAAAAAATAAAAAGAACACAAGAATCCTTTGATGGTTATATGTCAACTTGGCTGGGCCACAGTACATAGATATTTGGTTAAACATTATTCTGGATGTTTCTGCTAAGGTGTTTTTTGGATGAGGTTAACATTTAAATCAGTAGACTTTGAGTTAGGCAGATTGCCCTCCCTAACATGGGTGGGCCTCATCCAATCAGTTGAAATACTTAATAGATGAAAAGGGCTGACCCCGGCAAGAAGAAATTCTACCAGCAGATAGCCTCTGGACTCGAACTGCAACTCTTCCCTGGGTCTACAGCCTGCCAGCCTCCCCCATACATGTTGGACTTACCAAGCTTCCATAGCCACATGAACCAATTCCTTAAATTAAATCTCTATCTGTCTATCTATCTATCTATCTATCCACACACACACACACTGTGGTTCTGTTTCTGGATAACCCTGACTCATACAAAGCCCAAGACCAGCTTTGCTTACAAAGGACAGATGGGTTCTTGTCTGATCCTGACAGGATTACTCCTGGCCAGCAGGCTTGCCCTTCCACACCCCGCCCCACGATAACATGTCCCTCAAGGATTAGAACCTCGAAGGCAGCAACAGTGTCTCTTTCTCTGCTGGATCCCCAGAGCCCAGCCTGCTGCCAGCACCTGACCAGCCTTAGAAAGGAGTTCTTTTTGAGTCAGTGGGTTCTGGACTCCCTATCTTCTGGCCCACTTCAGAGGGAGAGACCATCTTACGACTTATCATGCAGGAACCACCTTCCACCAAGGAAAAGTGCATAGATCCTCCCCCCTCAAGTCTCCCCTCTCATTCCATTTTAGTCTGAGAGGTTAACTTTCATTCCTGGGAGAGTGATAGCCTTCAGGGGATGGCCTGTCTCCCACCGATAGGGGGCGTATCTTTCATTCATATCACATGCATTACACCATAGAATAACAGCACAGAGAAGGATAGTCCCTGACATATACCCCTTCCCCTTTATCCTCCCTGTAATAGCAATGATTGATTATACTCCTTCAGTTGATAGTTTTACGATAAAAGAATGGTTAGTTTCATACTTTCAAGAAATTTCTGAATAAAGTTTAAAAAAATTTACCAAGCAATTAAATCTAATCAAACTGCGCAACGGGTTGCCGGTAAACCAAGCAAACACACCTAGGTCTGACTCTTGTTGCCTCCTCCTAAAGCAGAAGGCTGCAAAGAGCTGCATTAGAGCCCTGGGGATGTTCTGCACCCTCCTCATTTTAATATTATCTTCTGTGTAGCAGGAGGGCTTAGCCACTTTCTCTGCATTTCACTTAGGGTTTCATTTAGCATTCTAACTGTTGTAATAAATAAACCCCCAAATTTCAGTGGGTTAAGCTAACAGAAGTTGATTTCTTGCCGTTTAAGAGTCAAATGAAGGGCATCATGGAGGTGTTCTTGGTTAGTGGATGCCCTTCTTCTACAGAGGGATTCAGAAACCTTGGCTCTGCCTTCTTGTGGTCCCTCATTTCCTAGTCCCGTGGTTCTCAAAATAGAGGATGACTAGAATCACCTGGAGGGCTTGGTAAAAGACTGAGCTGAGCCCCACCCCAGAGTGTCCAATTCAGTAGGTCAGGAGTGGGCACTGAGCCCCTAAATGATGCTGATGCTGCTGTTTGGGGGAACCACACTTTGAGAACAAGTGCCCTACACCCAGCCAGTGGAGAAGTAAGAGAGTGTGGAGAAACACACCTCCTTCTTAACTCTCAAGGCCCAGAAGTGACACTCCCCAGCAGCAGGGGCTACTCACACAGACTCCTCCTCCCAGAGGTGAGCAGATGGGAAACGTGGTCTATGGCTGGGCAGTTGCTTCCCAGCACCAACTCTGTGGGATGGTAGGAGTGGTCCTGGAGTGGAGCGAAACATCTCTGCTAGCATCCAGTTATTTACAGAACCAGCTGTCCTTGTTATGAATCCTCCAGGAAGGTCACGTTCCCTTTCTCCAGATCTTATGTAAATTGTGTTTGCTTTGCACACATATGCTGTAGAGAGGATCATATTCCCTCCTCGCCTCACCTGTCTCTATCTTAGCTACAGACAAAGGTGAAGGAACATATGCAACCTAATCTAGACAAGTGACAATAGAACAAAGGGAGGAGCATGGTCTGCAGCACCACTGGGAAGGGAGGGTGGGGATCCTGCTGCTGAGACCCTAACAGAGAAACTCCACCTACCTGGGGGCAGGGCAGGGACTGAGGGAAGCTTGTATAGGAATAAGGTGTGTTCAATAACAACTTCTCCCTTTCTTATTATTAATTTAACCTGAGTGTATTGGTGGGCTCTGGCTGTCATAACAAATCCCACAGACTGGGTGGTTTAAACAACGAAAGTTTATTTTCTCGCAATTCTGGAGGCTAAAAGTCTGAAATGAGTGGGTTGGTAGGGCTGGTTTCTCCTGAGGCCTCTCTCCTTGGCTTGTAGATGGTGTCTTCTCCCCGTGTCCTCACATAGTCTTCCCTCTGTGCGTGTCTGTGTCCTGATCTCCTTGTCTTATAAGGACACTAATCAGATTGGATTAGGGCTGAGTCTAATGACTTCATTTTAATTTAATTACTTCTCTAAAGACCCTATCTCCAAATCCAGTCACATTCTGAGGTACTGGGTTAATACAATAAAAGAATTTGAGGGCGGGGGACACAATTCAGCCCATAACATTGAGGATAAAATGTAGCTTTTATTTCTCACAGTCACTATGTCACTTAAGACACAGATTACAGTTTCTCCAGCAAAGAAAATCTCCTAAATGTGGCAGGCAGTTTTATCTCAGTTGCTTACTTCACTGTAGTCTATAGTTTTCAGACATGAATTTCAATAGCCAGCCCGTTGTCATAAGTGGATATGTTCATCAGGAAAGACCATCTCTGGGAGATGCGAGTGAGACTTCTCTTGCCAACATTTAAACCAAGAGCCACAGCAAACCTTAACCAGTCTCTAACTTGAGAACACATGGCAACACTTGTATGTGGGCAGAGGAAACCTCTGTAGCTGACAATGCTTTAAAGTGATTGCCTAAAACCACCTGAAATAGTGCTCTTAAATTTTGATATAAATGAAACTTAAAGCTCTTGTGAGGAGGAAAAAACTAATACAGAAAGCCTTCTTCCAGATCTGAGATGTGAGGTTTCAAATATACAGTTAGCTTTGAGCCACACCAGCCCAGTTACAACATGCTTGACTGCAGCCTCCTTGCAAAGTTAAAGGGAGCAGGGGGATTGGGTGGTTTGGCCAGAAACCTAAAGCCACGTGTTTACTCCCCAACAGACAAACTAAGGCAGCCCAGGTAAGGAGGTCGGGAAATTGTCCACAGCATTTGCTGTCCATTGGTGTCCCTTCATCCCATGTATTCCTATACATGAGCGTCATTACAAGCTCCTCTTAAAATTCAAGACTTCCATGGAGCATCAAGCCTCAATTATATCTGAGTGCCAACTACTTTAATCATAGAATCTTCTGCATTAGTTGAGTGTTGCTGTGTGTTTCAAGAATGGACAATTTCAGTTTGGATAAAGTGGATGGAAGGGAAGTTTTGGGTCCATCTGGATGGAGTTAATGTCTTTGACCCAAGCAAGGAAGGCTGGGGACCATAGACTTCAGGGTGGTAGGGACACTGGAGGTGACAGGAGGACTCAGAAAGACAGGGAGGACAGCCAACAAGAGGGGGCTCCTTTGAAATCTTGCCTGAAGGTTTTGAGATAAGTGGTATGGCCCTAAAATGTCTCCTGTAATTTATAAGGGCCTGGTCAAAATATCCGAAGTTGAGAATGACGCTTAGCTCAGCAAATCTCAAATTGGTGTCATTATCCAAGTCTAGGTTAGTCAGCGTGCAGTCTCTCTAATCAAGCTGATTCAAGGTCTCTCAGCTAAGTAGCTACTGTGTGCCATCCAGCGAGGATAAAGTCTGCTCCTCTTACCCAGAATTTAGTGGGGGAAATAGGATTACTTCCACTGACCCTCTCACAGCAGAGTCACCTCAGGTCACAGCAGGGACAGTGATCAGAAATGGAGAAAGATGAACTCAAAATAGTGGAAATGGTCTCTAGTATCCTAGAGGGGTGACTTGTGACATACTGAAAAGATCAAGCATGGCTTTAGCAAAATTATTCACCTCTCTGGTTTTCTAGTTTGTCAGCTAAAAAACTGAAGATTGAAAATGCCTACCTGGAAAGGCTGTTGGACAGAAGGAATGAAATTACATATATAAAATGCAGAGTGGGTGCTTAATATCTTTTATATCTGCATAAACATGCACACACACAAGCTCTTCCAGAATGATGCCAACTATTTGTCCCTGTGCATAGCGAAGGGACTTATCTACTACCTTCCAGAGCAGTGGTTCTCAAAGTGTGGTTCCCCACACCAATAGCATCAGCCTTAACTAGGAGCTTGTTAGAAGTGCATATCTCAGCCCCCAATCCCAAAGCTATGGAATCAGAAAATCAGCGTTTTAATCAGCCCTCAAGGTGATTATAACGCACACCAAAGTTTGAGAACCACTATTCTAGACCAATGGTTAGCTATCTAGCTCCACAGTAGATTTACCTGGGCTATTTTGAAAAAGAGCAGTAATACCATAGCCCCACTCAGACCAAATAAATCAGAATCTCTGTGAACAGGGTCCAGACCCAGAACTTTCTTTTTTAAGATCTCTCCCAGGTGATTCTAATGTGTAGCCAATGCTGAGAAACCATTGTTCTGGGTACCACCAGGTGAGGAGTCACTTGGTGGTTCTTGTACTAAATAGCCATCTATTCATTCCTTTGCTTCCCTAAATACAAATGGCTACTCTATGCCAAGCACTGCAGTAGGTAATGAGGATTTAAGATAGATGTGGACCATACATTTCTGGAGTTTATAGTCTGGTGGGAATCACAAAAAGCCCGCCATGTACAGCCACACAAGTCTTTCACTGTACAACTCCAGTGAGTGCCCTTCACATCTTTGTATACGACCTGCAAAGCCACACACATCTGAGGTTGAAGTTCAAAGTAATCTTGGCACCGAAAGATGTAGACTATATAACTTCCAAGCAGCTTTAGCCTCTGCTGTTGGCACTGCCAAAGGATTCGGAGGAAGTCCCAGCAGGACCGAGGCCAGCGAATTGATTTCTTATCACTATGTTGTGTATAATCACTACATTTATTAATTAATGAGGGACATTATGCAGAATATGACTTTGCTGAGCATGGTGGTTTTATTTTGTAGTGAACTGGTGCCAATAAAAAGTGTCTACATTTTGAAGTTACTTTATTCTTATTGTGGTAGACTAAACATGGCCCCCAAAGATATCTAGGCCTTAATACCTAGAATCAGTGACTGTTTCCTTATATGGCAATAAGGACTTTGCAGATGTGATTAAATTAAAGATCTTGAGATGGGGAGATTATCTTGGATTATCTGGGTAGGCCATGAATGCCATCACAAGTTCTTTATAAGAGAGGCAGACGGACATTTGATGCAGAAGAAGAAAACAATGTGACCACTGTAACAAGATGGTACATTCCTGGCTTTAAAGATGGAAGAAGGGGCTAGGATCCAAGGAATGCAGTACTAGAGCCGGTAAAGACAAGGGAATGGATTCTCGCCTATTCCATCTGGAGGGAGCATGGTCCTCTTGATACACTGCTTTTGGCCTGGTCAAACTGATTTTGGAACTCTGACCTCAAGAACTGTAAGAGAATAAATGTGTGTTGTTTTAAGCCACCAAGTTTATGATTATTTGCTACAGCAGCAATATAAAACTGATACACTTATGTATACCCAAATAATGAAAATCCAGAATAGAGTGGAAGTTTAGGGGAGAAGTTAAGGGCAGCTGAAATTTAATGAACTGCTGTTAGTGGGCCAGGCTCTGTGCTGGTTACTTTACATGGATTAGGTTTCAACCTCACCACAGTCATGTGAGAAAGGTGATATTATCATCACCATCACCATCATCATCATCATCATCACTACCTTCATTATCATCATCACCATCATCATCACTACCACCACTACCTTCTTCATCACCATTATCATCATCATCATCATCACCATCATCGTCACTGCCATCATCATCACCATTTCAGTTTTAAAAATCAGGAAACTAAATTACAAAAAAGGTTAAGTAATGTCCCCCAAATCACCCACCTGGTAAATAGTAGTAAGAATTTGGACCCATGTCTGCTTGACTCAAAAGTACACATTCCAAAAGGCACTTTTCACTAAACAAATTAACAACATCACTGATGAGGGCTTTTGCATAGAGTTCTAAAATTCTACTCTAATTGGAACATAGCAGGTCACCAATTAATGATCTTTATGGACTGAAAGCAGAGTGGCTGAAGCAACGACATTTGAAGAGCTACGGAGCAGATTTTATTGATAGCAACCCACAAATGAATGTGGTGGGTTGGCCCACAGACAAGTCCATACAGAAATTAACATGATAAAATGCCATTAATAACTCCCTATTCAACACCATCTTGTCCCAAAGAAATTATTTCTGCATCATCAACTCCTGGCAGCAACGCTGCTATATCTGAGCTGTCATTTCTGTCCTTGTTCTCCACTCTGACGTAATACCAGAGGTCAACCTACTAGAGAGGTTGAATTTCACAACCCAAAAAACTTCAATTAAGATTTGCTCATATTAGAAGAGAAAAATATATAAAGCAGTAAAATAGAATAGAAAAATATACAAAAAAGTAAAATCTGAGATGAAGAAAAATTATTTTTAAAGATAAATTAATTAATCTTATTTATAAATAAAGTTGTATAAATTTTATTTTATAATTTATAATTTTGTAAATAAAATTTCTTCATGACACAGAGTTACTCAGATACAATGGTTCTATCTGGTCAAAAGGTCTCAGTATTTCTCAAAAGTCCTTGATTTGAGGAACTATCCCTATCATCCCTCAAAATTTATGTTTGCCCTGTGGTATAAAGGAGCCAAAATTCCCTAAATTGAGCCAACCATTAAAAGTAAAGTCCATCAAAAAATAACAATAACCATGACACCTTACACTTACATAGTGATTCCCATATACCAGCACATGTTCAAGGTCTTCACAGTTGGTAACTCTTACTCGTCCCAGTATGAGGAAACACTTCTGCCATCCCTGTTTTGCAGATGAGGAGACTGAGGCACAAAGCTAGGAAGAGCTGGAGCCAGAAATCTATGCTTAGCATATTGGCTCTAGAGTCTGTCTTCTGAAGCACAATGTTTTAAGATCTCATCAAAATTCTAAAAGGACTTGCAGAGGAGCTTACATACCTTATTTCAAAATTTACACAAAATCTAAAGAGCCAAGAAGAGCAAGGCCTTGCCCTACCAGAAAACGCTAGTTATAAAACCATGGTCATGGAGCCAGTGTGGCGTTGGAGCAGGGATAGATCAGTGGACGTGTGGAACAAACCAGAGAGGCTGGAAGAGGCCTGCAGATATGTGGAAATCCAACATGCATGAGAGAGAGGCGTGATGGAAAGGAACAGGAAATGCTCAATCAACGATTCGGGGACTATTTGTTATCCATAGGGAGGCAAATGAAAGTTAATCGCTATCTCTCACCATACAAAAATCAATTCCAGATGAATTAAGGACTTAATGAAATGAAAGGCAATACAAAATATTGTAGGAAAAAACAGAAAAATATTCAAATCTTGTAGTAGGAAAGCATTTTTTAAGATACAAAACAAATCAAAAATTGTAAAAATTAATCTAAGATCACCTATTCATCAAGAAAAACAACAAAAAGGCAAAATGTAAGCCACAAACTGAAATATATTTACAGTACTTATAACCATATAACTGAATATATATAAAGAATATATAATGAATTCTAAAAAAGAGAGGGGGGGGAGAAGATAACTCAATAACAATAACAAATGGGCTAAAGGCATTAGTAGGCATTTCGCAGAATTGGAAACATGAATGGTCCACACACATGTGAAAAGATGCTCAACCTCCTTAGTCAAAAAGGAAATGTAGATTAAAATGAAAAAAGATGGAAATCTCACACATGAAATTGATAAAAATTAGGAAGTCTGACAATACCACGTGCTAGCAAGGACTTGGAGTAATGGAAATGGAAATATGCTTCTGTTGCTAGTATATATTTGTACAAAAAAACAAACAAAAACCTGTTAAACTACACAAAAGCCTATCAACAATGGAATACATTCTTTACTAATTATCTATTCTTATCTATCTGTCTATCATCTTTCTGTCTATTTCTTATCATCTATCCACCCATCCATCCATCCATGCATCTATCCACCCATCTATCTACCTATCTATCTGTCTGTCTGTCTGTCTGTCTGTCTAACCAGGGATATGGTACAGCAATTGTTTCTTTTCTCTTTTAAGTCATCAAATGTCCCTTCTCTACTAGATCATTCCTAATAGTGTATAAACACCTGAAATGTTGTTATTTCTCTCTGTCTCACCCTCTCCTCTCAAATCCTTCCTTGGCTCCACTTTCTCCTTCAGCCTCCTATTCTCACATTCTAAGCAGGTTTTTGTCCCCATCATTCCCCAAAACTGCTCTCATAGAAGTCACCGGTTACACACATGTCACCCTAGCAGGGATATTTGACACTGTTGATCATACCTGGTTTCTCTCCGAAAGGAAGACTCTTGCTGCTCCTTCCCAGCCTCCTTTGCTGGTTCCCTCTCATTTCCCAGTTTCCGAATGTTGAAGTGTCCTAGCACTCAGTCCTTGGACCTTTTCTCTCCCTTTTTACAGGCACTCCCTCAATGATCACACCCATTACGAAGGGTTTAGGAGTATCGCTATTTCCAGCCCAGGACTCTTATCTAAACTCGAAACTTCTACACCCGGCTGCCTCCTCCCATTTCCACCAGGAGGTCAAATTTGCATCACAAACTGAACACAGTCCTAACTGAGCCCCTAGTCTTTCCCGCCGTGCCACCCAACCTCTCCTTTCTTCATTTTCTCCATCTCCATAAGCAGCACCTCTGCCATCCCAATGGCTCAGCCTACAGCAATTAGCAATTAGAATTAGAAAGTAATTGTCACTTTCTCTGCCACCCCAAACCCAACCCATCAAAAAATCCTAACACTCAACCTTTATATTTACCTGAAACGTGACCACCTTCCACTGCATCGGTATGATCTCTCATTAGCACTGCAAAGACTCCCACCTGGTCTGCTGGATTCTTGCTCCTTCCCCCTTTAGGTCTCTTCTCAAGAGAAGACAAATATTTTTTTTTTAGATACTTTATTGAGGTCACATTGGTTTATAACATTGTGTAAATTTCAGGTGTACATCATTATATGTCGGCTTCTGTATAGACTGCATCATATTCACCACCAAAAGTCTAGCTTCCATCAATTGCCATACACACGTGCTCCTTTACCCCTTTCTCCCTCCCCCCATCCCCTTCCCCATGTTAAAACACGTCATATAATGTCACCTGCTCAAACACCTCCAGTGGCTTCCGTCTCCCATGTCCTCCCTGTTCTCATCTCCTCCTACTGCACTCCTCTTGTTTGCCCTGCTCTCTCACACCTACAACCTTACAGTACTTGAAACATGCCAAACACGATGCTGCTGCAGGGCTCCAGCACTTACTATTTGCTCTGTCTGGAGAGCTCTTGCCCTGACATCTCCATGACTCTCTTCCCTCATCTCCTCCAGGTTTTCACTCAAATGTCCCCTTCTTAGCCTCACTATCTAAAACTCCATATCTCCCCGAAAATCACTCTTCTTTGTTGCTTCAGTTTTCTCCATACACCAGTTACGATCTAATGAGCTACATATTATATTTATCTTGTTTATCACCCTCCCTTCACCCACTAGAACTCAGCCACCTTAGGACATCGGGTTTGTCTGTTTTGTTCACTTTATACCCCATCACCTAGAATCAATGTGTGGCACATGGTAATTTTCTAAAAAAAGCTATTTTTTGAATGGATGAACAAACTACACACACCATCACAGATAAATCTCAAAGCAATAATGTTGAGAACAAAGCCAGTCCCAGAAGAACACCTCCTCTGTGATTCTAATTACATAAAGTTCAAGAGCATGCACATCTTCACAAGATATTACTTAGGGCTACAAACATACGTGGCACAACTACAAAGAAAAGCAAGGATCAACTAACATGGAATTCAGCAGCGGGGAACAGTCATTGGGAGGGGATGTGATTGGAGAGGAACACACAGGGGACTTTTCAAGGACATTGTCCTGTTTCTTAACTTAGGTGGGGTTCTATGCATGATTATATTTTGTTAGTGTAACAAATTTTTAAGTTGCTTTTGAAAAAGACAAGAAAAATCATTTAGAGCGTGTCAGAACATATCACCTCTTTGGAATCTGATATTCATAATATAAATGGCCCACCACTGATCTGATGCTTTGTTCTGTTTACCTGGCTGTATTACAATCTCACTGTGCGGCAAAACCAGGCTACTTGTTCTGAGCTCCAGAGCCCAACTGGATGGCAAAATTCACCCCAAGAGACTGACCTCCAAGAACACTCACGGCAAGATGAAGGTACAGGTCATCTCTTATTTTGTATCACCTGACAGCAATTTGTACATGGGAATGATGAAAAAAAATCTACTGATTAAGTACACAAACCACAAGGTTTGACTCAGTAGCATGAGGGTTTATACCCTGAAAAGAGAATGAGTTTCCAAAGACTGTCAAGAGTGGATGCTTCCTTTATGCTTCTTCCCTCCTTTTCTCAAAAACCAGCCCAGCTCTTCCTCCTGCCTGAGAACAGCTGGGCCCCCCTGCCTCACATGTGGGTCCTCACCCATGCGTGCAGCTGAAGACTGCATCACAAGGCAGAGAATTCATTAAATGTCTTTCCTTAGGAAAATTACCTGTGGCTCTACTGATATCAGACAATTCGGCATGAAGACCAGGAATATTTGGAGCAATATGTGAGAAAACATGCAGTTATTTTTAAAATATTGTTATAAAACTGGATAAGAACTCAGGTGTTCAAATGAAGCCCTGTAGATAGATAGATAGATAGATAGATAGATAGATAGATAGATAGATAGATAGATAGATGACAGATAGATTAGATAGATGGATAGATAGATAGATTGATTGATATGACAGATGATAGATGATAGATAGAAGATAGAGAGATAGATGATAAATAGGTGATAAATAGGTATATAGATGATAGATAAGTAAATAAATAAATGGAGGAGGAAAGAAGGGAAGGAGGAAAGGAAGAAAGGAAAGAAGGAAAGAGGGAAGGAAGGGAGGAAGGGAGGGAATCTATTTTGTTCACTAACATATCCCCAACAATCATTACGTAATAGACACTAGATAAATATATGTCGAATGAATGAATGAAGCGCTGAATGTGAAACAACAGGAGAAAATATGGTCCCAAATCTCTAACCCCTTATCAGGTATCCTACACCAGAATCTACACGATCAGCCCTTCAGTCTCTACTATGTGGCAAAGCTCACGTAAACACGCATTTTTCTTCTGTCTCCTGAATGCCAAGCCCATTCTCTTTGGAAAGCCAGCCTGTCTGTGCTCCTGCTACATAGCAGGTGCATAATGAACAAATTGTTTTATTTAATTGCTATATGTTTCAGGAGAATATCTATAAGAATCCATCCAATTGAGTGTATAGGGAGGTTTTCCTTGGTCTGTTAGATCCCAGAAAATGACCTCACTCCATGGAAAAGCTGGTTGTACCTGTGAATCCAAGGTGGTGACACCAAGACCTATATCTCTGGCCTACAAAGAGGCTTAGATTGTCAAAACCTTCAATAGCTCAGCTACAGTTCTTCATCGTCCAGAACCATGCTGTCCAGAATGGCAGCCATCAGCCACGTGTGACGATTAAATTCAAATTCATCAAAATTAAATAAAATTAAACATTTCACTCCTCAGTCACTCTAACCACATTTCAAGCGCTCAGTAGCCACATCTGCCTAGTGGCCACCAGCCACTAAATGGCTTAATGTTCTACAACATTTGCATCATGACACAAAATTGCATTGGACAGCGCTAAGCTAGCATGTGATCTAAGGTTACAGTACCCCCTTCACCTGGGATTGTGTCTCAATAGACGCTGAGGATAAGCCACCTGGAAATCCTCAAACTACAGAAAGGGCTAAAATGACTTAATAAGGATTATGGAACTGATAAAGACATGAGTCGTAATTTAAGAAGCAAAAAACTAAATGAAGTAACAGGCAATGGGGGAAGGGGATGAGTAAATCCTCTACTTAAAGATGAAACACACATTTATACAAAGAGTAAACCAATAAAACTGATATATTTTTAGACCTATATTATACTGAATTTAAAGCAAATGCATGGGTCAAGAAATAGACTAATCCATTTACAAACTAATTGGATTGTTAGGTGCACATTAGTTCCAGAGTAGCCTGAGGTAGTACTTCTAAGTAGTGGTAGAAATTGCTTTTAAATAACCTTAAGATGAGTACAGTTATCTTAAATGTCCTATTTAACTCCCTTTTCTATTGTAGACATTATGCTATAGGTCAGGCTAATGGGACACACACACCTAATATGCATACAAAAGACAACTGGAATAGTCAAGAAGTAAAAAGCGAAGAAATGCAGCTCTGTAGAATGAAGTAAGACAAACAAAAATCTGAACTGCACTTGGAGCAAATCTGGTCCTAGTCACCATTCAGGGTTCATGGTTCACAGTTCTGCAGCTTGCTAGCTTTATGACCTTCAACTTGCCACTTGACCTCTCTGTACTTCAAATTTTCATCTGTAAATCGAAGGGGGTGGTGCAGGTGTCAGACATTTCTTTCAGTTCCTACGGGCAGTCAATCTGTGAACATGGCAGTGACAAAAATGGAAAGGAATAGTGGTGAGCTCTTTCTTGTCATCAGGCCAGCTCCTCCTTCCATGCTGAGCTCAGTTGGGGGGCATCTTCCCAGTCACATCTTTCCAGTCACCCTCACCAGACACTTTGGACCCAGGCCCCATCCTTCTGCTGGCCCTGCCACTATCCTGCACTCCTGATTTCATCACCACCTCCTGCATGCACAGGACCCTCCACCAGGACCACCACGACAGCCTCCTCTCCAATGTCACTTCTCCAATCTGTTATCCACTCTTCTAACAGATATTTCCCTAAAACACTTGCAACAGGAGCGATACTTTTGACATAGTAAATATGTCTCTCTCTGGATTCCCTCAGACGAAGACCATGAATCAGGGACTCAAGTGAAAGTAGTTTATTTGGGAGTTGCTTTGGCAAGTGAGGCAGGAAAGGGAAGATGGCCAGTGAAGGGTGAGTTGTCAGGCAAGTCATTACTATGAGCATCTGCAGCTTAATCTTTGGGACTCTGAGAGCTGGGTAGAACATCTCAGTTAGCCTGCTGAGAGGCACATATATGTATCACCAAGTCCCAGCAGTCAATGGTCGAGGGCTGTTCCCAAGAGTCAATTCCCAGGCACTTCAGTCTGCCAAAGAAAGCCCTCAGACACAGTGTTGCTGCTGCCCTGCCTGGAGCTTGAAGTCCAGCTCCTGCCATGAAATCCTAAGGACCCAGAGGGTCTGTGCAGGCACCAACAGCATCTGCTACAAAACCATGGATTGTCACTTCCTAACTATTCTGTGGCTCCTTCACACACCGAGTTGATGGCAGCCACTGCATCAGACAGGACGCACACAGCCTAGAATAAAGGGTCATGACTCAGCTCTGAGTTCCTGATTTTGTTTCTTGAGTCCGTGGTAAAAGTTCAGTGTTTGAAAGCCAGGCTTTATGAGGTGGTTGAGAGGGAAAAGGATTTTCTAAATTCTAAAATTCTTGTCCTCTATTAAGGGCAAGCCAAGCTTTGAGGGCTGGTGATGGAGCCTGGATACAATATGATGTGGAGAAGAGTTAAGGATATAACCCCAGGATAGAGCTCCTTCAGCCTGGAAGAGAGATGAGGATGACACAATAGCCAGGATGTGGAGAGACTTGGTGGGGATGAGACTGAGGTTAAGATGCTGCCCAGGTTCTTGGGAGGGATCTTATCTTTGAGGAAGGGGGTGGTTTGAGATGATACAAACTCTGCATAGGTTGAGGGGGAGGCCAAAAGGAGAGAGAAGATCTCCCCTCCCCTGAGAGCCCACAGCAGGATGGAAATGATGGAATGAAAGTATACCACAGAGGGTAGCACCAGTTCTCCATGGCCTAGGTGTGGTGTGTAGGGGATCCCAACGTTCCTGTGTGACTCCTTCAATGCACACACACACAAGCACCCTAGGCATATTAGCTGACATGCAAGTTCAGGAGCAAAATGAGACATTAATTAAAGCAGTTGGCATTTATTTAGCAGTTGCAATGTGCTAAACACTTTTCATATTTTAACTCATTTAATCCTTACCACCTGCATCCCTAGGAGTGAAGTATTATTATTCTCATTTTCTGGATGAGGAAAATGAGGCACAGAAATGTTGGTCAAAGGTCATACAGTTTGTGTGTCTTGGAGCTGGAATTGCAACCCAGGTGATATAGCTTCCAAGCCTGTGCAATTAATTTCCAGAATATTCTACAGCTCTGTAAGGAGAGATACCAACAAAGGGATAACATATACATATTTTTACTCTACTGTATATACAAGAGATTATGTCACTCAATTTCTATGGTAGATTATTTGCAAAAAATGGCTGCAATAAATTCTCCTGTTCCTCTCTGCATGCCCTTTATAATGTGACAGCTGCTCCTCCCATGAAGACCTGAGTCTGCTTCTCTGCTCCTTGAATCTGGGCTTGACCAGATGACTTGCTTTAACCAATGGGATATTGGCAGACCAGACGCAAGCAGGGGCCTGAAAAGCGCTTGTGCATTGGGACTTGCTGGGCATACGGGATGGCTACCATGCAGACAAGCTAGGCTAGCCCACTGGGGGATAAGAAACTCATGTACACACCCAGCCATCCAAACTGAAGCCCAGAAACGTAGTAGAGTCCAACCTTCCAACAGAGCCTGTTCTTACTAGAAGAACTGTCTGGCCAACCTACTGAATTATGAGAAATCATGGTGTTTGCTGCTTTAAGCCACTAAGTCCTGGCATGGCTTGTTCCACAATAAATATCTGAAACATCTCTTTGAAACTTTCCGGTGACCTCACTACCTGGCCTCAGCCTGCATTCAAGGCACTCCACAGGTCAGCCCAACCTCTGCAGTTTTGTCTCCCTTTACCTCCTTCCTTACTCTACCCACTGGACACAACCTCGCCACTGCTTCCCAAATATACCTTGTGCTTCCGGTCTTTTCTCCCAGCCTCACACTGATCTCCAAGCCTAGAAATCCCCCTTGACTAAACAACCCTACCCATCCGTGGTTGGCAGAATAATGCCCCCCCAAAGATTTCCACATCCCAATCCCCAGAACCTGTGAATATGTGACCTGATGTGGCAAAAGGGACTTTGCAGGTGTGATTCAGTTTAAGGGTTTGGAGATGGGAAGGTCATCCTGGATTGTCTGGGTGGGTGCATTATAGTCACAAGGGTCCTTATAAGAGGCAAGCAGAAGGGTCACAATCAGAGGAGGAGATGTGATGGTGGAAGCAGAGATCAGAGTGTTATGATTGCCAGAAGGAGGCCACAAGCCAAGGGATGGCAGCCTTCAAGAAGCTGGGAAAGGCATGGAACAGATTCTGCCCTAGGGCCTCCAGAAAAGAGCACAGGCTTGCTGAAACCTTGATTTGAAAACAAAATCTATTTTCAGATTTCTGACTTCCAGAGTTGTAAGATAGCAAATTTGTGCTGTTTTAAGCCACTAAGTTTGTGGCAACCTGTCAGATCAGCCATAGGAAATGAACGCACTATCTGCCCCATGAAACCTCCTCTAAAGCTGGGAATCAGAACCAAGGGCTATTTCTTTGCACCCCACCCCACACTCTGCTTCCACTTCTGCTTGATTGCCTTGATTTGGGGTGAGTAATAGTCCTGTCTCTTTTTTCCATCCCATGTCTCCTTGGCAAGGTCTCATTCATGTCTGAATCAGCTTACCGCAGCCTACTATAAAACTACCCCAAGCACACACATGCACACACACACACACTCATAAACACGCACATACTCATGTGCAAGTCTCCACCCCACAGCCCTGAGCTCTGGCATCACTCATTGTCCGTAGACAGGAAACCTGAATTCCAGCCAGAGCCCTGCCTCTAGTGTTGAGTGACCAGGGCAAATCAAACCACGTCTCTGAGCCTCAGTTTCTTCATCTGTAAAATGAACACATGTTAACAGTGGGATAACCCTTTTTCTTACAATTAAAAGTTACCAAAATTTACCTTGAAGAATCATTATAAATGAATAAATTTCAAAGAAAAAATTTTAAGCAAACAAATACTATAGTCTTGATTGAGAAGAGTCACAAGGCAGACATCTCATTCACGCCCCGAGCAAAGCGCTGGTGTACACAGGGAGGGTGAAATGCTGGGGCCAAACCACGGCAGCTCGAAGGAATAAACGCAAAATCCACAAAGTTTTAAACTGCCCCTTCCTTTACATCTAAGTCCAAAGACTAATTTGAAAATGAGAGGACAGGAGGCATTCCCAGACTCTCACAGAGATAGTTAAGATATCCATACTTTCAACCTAAGGCACAATCAAGCAGTAATGCGTCCCACCAGACATTTTCACTGAAGTGTGAAAAGCTAGCTCAACAAAACCTTGGAGGAGCTGCATTAGGAGGTCAGGAAAGCGCCAGTGGGGGGTGGGGACCTTAAGTATCCAGGGGGAATTTTCCAAACGTGACTTTTCTATTTCTGCCTTGGTGACAGAAAAATTCACAAAACCATCTATTAAAACCAAGTGGTATGAGAATGATCTGCAGCTTTCCTTACTTTGCTTTCTAATGCCTGGTCTTCGCATCCATTCCTTCATCAAGGCTGGGGTGAGCCCTCCCTATGTGCCTGGCGTTGTTCTGTGTGCCGTGCAGGGTGGGGGACAGAACCACATGGGAGAGAGAAGGCAGCAGAGAGAAGGATGGGCAGACGACATGACAACGGCTCCGCCAGCACCAGGGCTTTGCCTTTTGCCCTGTCCCACCCCCTCGGTGTTGAGTCTTCTGGAAAGGAATGAGAACCAATCACCCAGGTGGACCCCAGGCTCAATTCCATACTCCTCAGGCTTTCAAATTCGTGCATACTCTAATTCCATCCTATGTGTCCCATCTCACCTCCCACCAATCCCCCAAACCCCATTAATCAAGACTCCTCATTGCCTCCAAATTCTTCCAACCTCATGGCAGCCCAGAAGCCAGCTCTACTCAGGATTCCTCAACACCCTTTGGAGTCTCTGTGGGTTGGATCACATCCTTTGGGAGCCTGAATAAATAACCAACTGAACAGCCTTTAAGTGTGTGCATCTCCTCTCTGCCCTTCCCATCACTGATAAATGCCCATGTTCTTGAGAGCAGCCTGCTGGCTGACCTGTCTCATCCTCTTCCTCTTCTAGCTAAGGGCACCAAGGGAGTGCTCCATTGACTAACACTCACATAAACTGGGAGACGTGCTGCTAAGACCTTCCATGCTGTCTTTAGCACAGAGCCGGTCTTATTCTCAGATTGCTGGGTTGGTTGTTGGGGCTGCTGGACCCCAGAGCACTTGCTAAATGAGCATGAGATCCAACTAACTCTGGCTCAAGTACCAGTGGTTCAAGTTAGCCCACAGCCCCTCCCCACCATCTCTTTGAGACCACTCCCTGGAGGCAATCAGTACACAGCATGGGGCGGTGCCTCTGCTTTCAGCACAACCCTTACCCTCTCCTATCCTTCATCTCAACCTACTGAATTATGAGAAATTATGCTGTCTCAGACCGAAATCCAGCCATCACCCTCCACATCTCAAAGGAGGGAGGTGGTGAGAGGTGGCATTAGCCTACTGAACCCCACTAAAAATCAGGCACTGCATTTGATACTTTCACATCCATTGATTCCGTTGGTCTTTGCCTCAGCCCTGCTCCAAATATTACAGGATTATTCCCATTTTTTAGATAAGGAAACTGAGGCTGAGAAAGGCAGTATAACTTGCACAAGATCCGTGGATCACATAGAGCAGAATTTGGATTTGCTTCCCGGCCAGACTTACCCCAGAGACAATGCTCTTTCCACCATCAGGATCCCCGGCCTCAGGCCATTCAGAGAGGGAGCAAGTGCCACTTACAGACGCTCAAAGCCATCAGCAGAGTCACTGCTTTGCCACAGTCAGGCAGGCAAGAGCCAGGGAAGTCACCACAAGTGTGCCATTTTGCTGCAGAGATGGAGGAATCTCACTTTTCTATGAATCCCCTGCCCTCCCCACTGGCCGACGCCCTGCCTGGCTGTCCCCTCTTCCTGGGAAGTTGGATGTGACTCTCACACATATGTGACTCTTGCACGGGGTCGCTGGGGAACAGTGCACCAACTATGCCTCACTGGCACTCTAACCCTCCAGTATTTCCACCTGCTGTGCCTGACCCCAAACTGCCCTTCCCATCCATCCCTTCATCCCCTCAGCTGGAGCCCCAGCTTAATGAAAACAGGGTCCCCCAAGTCAACCCAGTCACACCCCACAGTGTGTGTGTGTGTGTGAGAGAGAGAGAGAGAGAGAGAGAGACAGTGGGGAGCTTTGGGGTGTGCTTCAAATGGGACAGAAGGATTTACTTAAAATCTCGAGATTCCTTGATCACAGCTCAGTATTCAGCTCTTCTCCTTTCTCCTTGTGTAACACAGGAATCCGTGCTGAATTCTGCCCTCCTGGCTTTAATGCCGTTATCTCGTCTGTAACCAGCTAACTCCCTACGGAACAAGCTGGTCTGGCATCTGAATTGAATGCAACCTAGGTGAGGGGCTTGAAAATCGCCAGTGAGAGACTCTAAATCGAGCTGTGGCCTTGTCCATGCTCTTTCCAAGTAGTGAACTTGATCACTCTTTACTCTGTGTGCTTTTGCTAAACCCAAGTCCAGCTCTGGGCTGCTCCGGGCCCACCAGCTTGGTACCTGTATTAGTTTTCTATTGCTGTTGTAACAAATCACCACAAACTTAGTGACATAAAATAACACAAATTTATGATCTTACAGTTCTAGAAGTCAGAACACCAGATGGATTGGTAAGGTCACATTCCTTCGAAAGGCTGTAGGGGAGAATCTGTTTCCTTGTCTTTGCTGGCTCCTAGAGGCTGCCTGCAGTCCTTGGCTCACGGCCCCTTCCTACATCTTCCTTCTCTCTCTCTCCCTCCCTCCCTCTTGCTTTCCTCTTAAAAGGACTCTTGTGATTACATTGGATCACAGCTCAAGGATCTCTCCATCTCAAGATCCTTAACTTAATCACAGCTGCGTGTAAGGTAGCATATTCACAGTTTCCAGGATTGGAATGTGGACATCTCTGCGTAGACCATTATCCATAGATTAGGACACGGACATTCGGGCCATTATTACTACAGCCTACCATGTACCATGACCCTATGACAGAGGGCTGTGCGGATTCACAGAGTAGGAACTGCGTCTTCCAAAGTTTTGTATCTAGCGTGGCCTTATCCTTGATGGTCATTTGACATGTAGTTCTTGGATAAATGAATGGATAGTGTTGTGGGCTAAACTGTGTCTGTTCAAAATTCACATATTGAAGTCCTCACTCTCATTAACTCAGAACGTCACCTTATTTGGAGACAGGATCTTTACAGAAGTAATCAAGGTAAAATGAGGTAATTGGGGTGTTCTCTAATCCAAAATGACTGATGTCCTTATAAAAAGGGGGAGTTTGGACACAGACGTGCGCACAGGGAGAAGGCCACGTGAACATGAAGACGGCCATCTACAAGGAGAGAGGCCTGGATCACTTTCTTCCCCCACAGCCTGAAAGAACTGACACCTTGACCTTCTGTTGTTGAAGCTGCCTAGCTTGTGGTGCTTCATTGCAACAGTCTTGGTAAACTAATACAGAGAGCACAGCTCCTAATTAGAGAGTGTCCTGGTCGGACAGTGAAAAAAAGAATGAAAAATTAAAAAGAAAAAATGAACTTATCAGAAAGCTCTGCCACCAAAAATATTTTAGGCTAATGGTTATTTTGGAGAGGTGTGGGGGGGCTCTGAGGGCATCAGTTCATAAGCAGTGTTGTTGACATTACTCAGTGCATGGAGATTAAAGCATATACGGGCGGTGCATTTGCCCCTCTCCCAGTGAGGGGCACCAGCTGAGGATGCTGCCCCTGGGACCCTGGCTCCTCCCTGCACAGAGCACAGCCAGCCTGGAGGCAAATTGCAAAGGAGCTGCCAGGCCCTTCCTGCTCCCTGGTCTGCTCTCCTGCTCCTTCTGCTGCCTCTGTGGGACCTCCTGGTCTCCACCACATCACACATCCAGCATCAAGCGTGACTCTCCCTCCAGCCCAGAGCTCCGGGTGAGCCATCCGCACCTCTATCATGAATTGTTTATTCTCCAGGGTGTCTGTGGTCATAAATATCTCCAATTAAGAACAACAAAAAATATTGTCCCCTGAGAAAGAAATCTGAGGCATTAGACAAGTGGTGGGGAAAAGGATTTGGGGGTCTTAAATCATTGCAGGTCGGATACGGCCCCCTCACAAGACCATCCTTGACACCTTGTAAGATTTGAAAGAAGGCATTTTCTCCTGAAGAAATTAGTTCAGGGCCATTTTGCTAGAAATAGGCTAAGCATCTGCTGAAGGCCACCAATAAGATAGGTGTTTATTTGTTTTCATGTCCCCGCCCAAAGCTGACCCTTCTCGTTGCACTGCCACTGTATTTTATTTACGGCAGTGAAGGGTCTTAACCTCTGGCTCTGCGTTTTCTTTCCCAGATGCCCCCTCATTTCTCATATTATACACCACTGGTCAATTGCAGGGAAAATAATTAGCTTCCTCTACCCCATGCTGATTATGGAGAGCATCGTTTACCCAACCCCATGCACGCTCTCGTGGCAGCCTACCTCCGCCCTGCTTTCCCAGACCCGTGGGATGCAGACAGCCAATGCGTTTCGGTGACAGCTGGCAAGCCAGCCTCTGGGAATAAAACATTTTAGCACTTCATAAATTTCTAACAAGGTTTCAAATTGCCGCCGTTTCCCTCCTCTCAGCTCTGTCAACTAGCAAAAGGGAGGGGAAGAAAGACTAATTAAATCTACAGCGGGAAAACGCTGCTGGTAAGATTGCTACTTGTTAAAAATAATGAACTGTTAGGACCACATTGCAAAGTAAGTTGAAATTCTCCCCCACTTCCTCCATATATAAAAATACAAAATATACCCTTCCATTTTCCTATGTGTTTGGTATATATTGATATATATCAAAGAACTAATACATATCGGAACAGAATATCTGATACATGACATTCTTAAACCTAATAGAAAGTGACACATAATAAACTAAGATGTTGAGAGACTATATAACAATACTGAATATGAACATTAAGGCTTGATATCATTTATAAAGTAGGTCATTTCAAATCCTTTTCCCATATGATTTTTACGCAAGAAAATGATGGCTGGTGAGGCACCAAATGGAGAGAAACAGCCTCGAAAACCTCACTGAAATGACAATTTCCAAGTTTGAATCACCACCACTAATTTTTAAAAATAACAACAGTAAAACCCTCTTTATTCTTTTGCTTTCTGTTTTAAACAGGAAGATACTCGACTGGGCATGTGCAAGACTTAGGGCAGGGAGGATTGCAGAGGGAAAGAGAAGGGAAAACAATTCACAAAGACGTTTCGCCGTCAACTAAAACATGTTAGCAGTCTAGTGGGAGAGGTGAGTTCCGGGAAATAAAAGATAAAATTTTAAAGACTTTAACTCTGAGAAAAGCAACACTCCTGTTTCTATCAGCACAAGTAAGCAAATACAGCTGCCTCCAGCCTGTAGGTGTATCTCACACAGCAGCTCTTCAGCCTGAAATAAGGCGGCTGAATTGGACATGTGAAGAGAATAGGGCAAATCTAGGGCACTGACAGAGCCCCCCAGAAACTCGGGGTCGAAATCCCTTTGAGCAAACACACGGCCAAGCACACAGCAGGTACTGCACAATCGGCAGCTGCTGGATTGAGGATTATTGGCGCCCCTGTACCCACCCAAGGCATGCCTGACACCCTGCACCCAGGGGCGGCCAATGTCACCTGATGCCTGTTTTCTTTCTCAGCCTGAGAAGGTTGACCTTTAAGATGACGTATATAAGTAATCTTCTGCAGCTAGGATGGGCGGAAAATGCAAAGAAGAACACTTGTCTGTGTTTGGGAATACAAATAAACCTTCCTTTAAAGTATCAGCCTAGCTGATATTCAGAACAGCGACCTCAGGAGTGGCTATCTCGCAACAGCTCCCGAGTGGATTTCAGATGCAAATGATCTCTTGGTATTAATTCCAGCCTCGCTAATATTTGGTCCTGGGCATCACAGCTAATTGACAGGCTGAACTGCCAGTACCCCTGATGGCGGCCCCACGTGACATTTTTGATCTTCTGAGCCGTAGGACCCACAGTGATGATGTTGCCAGTTTGCCTATTATGATTCTGGGTACATCGCTGCCCGTTCTCTCTCTCTCTGGTTTCACTAAGGGATATATCACATTTTGTTTTTCCTACATATGCAGAGGTTTGGACAGGAACAGAAACAAAAAAATCAAGAATAATAAAGAGTGTGATTAAGTGGGAAACTATTTATAAAACACTCCGATGTTGACTAATAATGGCAAACAGCATAAAACTGGATTTTAGAAATTCATCCAGGCTTTTAACTCATAGGCTGTGACTTCAATAAAGGAAACAGAGTCACCCCGGGCCCACTCTGCACCCCAGATTGCAGCTCTGTGCCACTAATGGGGACATGCCCACTTACCCCACTGTTTTACAGTGACAACCCCTCTGGGGGCTGCAGTGTGATCATTCTCAGAACAGCATCATAGATGTGTCCTGCATTTTTATGCAAGTTACCAAATGATTTCATATGCACTGTCTGATCTAATGCTTGCCACCATTACATCTTGTCTTCCACCAATGGAAACAATTACTCTCTGTCCCTCCCAGCAATTCCCCCAGCCATAACCGGTGACAAGACTAGTGACCAGCCAATACCTTGGGCTTAATCAATAAACCCGATCTAAGTTTATTCTCATCATACACAATTTCCGTTTCCAGGTGTTTGCAAGGTTCGGTGAACATCATGGATGGTCTTTCCCTGGTAAATTTAGAAATCCATCTGCTGCTAGAAGCATTGGTGCACTTTGATCACCCGATCTGGAAGTGTTTCAAGGTAAAAGCAGGCTTCCCAAGGAACGTGTTGATTGTAATCAGAGTGAAGGCAGCAGTTACGAGGAACTGAACTTGAGCACTGAACCCTGGCCGCAGCCTAGGGGTATGGAAGAGCTTACAAGAACTTACAAATAAGCTTGAAGAAGAAAAACTGCTTTTCCTTTGAAAAAGAAAGTGGAGGTCTTCATGGCATAAGGCTGAAGTTTATCCAAAAAGGAGAGGTTATAGGAGGGATCAATATTAAATATGGCAGTTAAAGACCTCCTTCGATGTCAGGGTGAACCAGCTTGGGGGCTAAAAAGTTAGACCTGTCTCTAGAGGGTGTTTGGGGGATGTTTGCTCATGTTAACTCACTGGAGTCTATACTTTAGAAGCTCAGGGGGTCCTGCCCCTGCCCTCTGCAGTCTCCTCTAAGGCTCTGAGTGGTCTTGATCAGTGCCAGATCCCCCCTTCCCTAGGGAACATTCTAGAACAAAGAGTGACATTTACCTCTCTGTGGTAAACTACTTGCTCCCCCATAAATATTCTTAATAGTTTGAATTTTCTGAGCAGAGTCTTCTAGAAAAGATGGTGTAGCACCTTAAATGCTCACACTCCATTTTCATCTTGGGGAATGTGTGGGTCCTGGCCAGAGATTCACAGATGACCTCAGCTATGAAAACTGGCACGTTGTGCTGTGTCCACAGGGCAGAAGGAGGCGAGTCCTGCTCTCTTGGAGCACAGCTGATGAATATTACTGATGTCATCATGGTGAGAACTCCATAGAGAGCCCAAATCCTAGGCCAGCCCTTCTTCAATCACCCCTGGAGAGGTGGGTCTCTCAGCTTTGCCCGGGCATCTTGTGTTTATCTGTGTAGAACCCTGAGCTCTTCCCAAGTCAGACCAAAGAACATTCTCTAAATTATATCCATTATCTTCCTAAAAATAAAAGGGAGTTTTTACGTAACTGGTCTTCATTATCCCCTTGAGACAAAACAAGAAGTTGCCTTTAACATTTCTTAAAAGACTCTTTTCCCTTGTTTTTTTTCAGTTTCTCCTCATATTTATTGAAATATATTTTAAAAAAAAATTAGAATCAGTTCCCCAACACTTCACAATATTTTTTTCTCCATTGGCATATTAGGATCACGATGTCAAGGTAGCATGTTGGGACTCACAACTCCAGTGCCGAGGAGATCGGTAAACTCGTGCACAAACACCCCACCCAAGACTGGGACTGTGGAACACAGGCATGGTCTTGCACTGACTTCAAAACTCACCATGAGTAATCGTTAATTGAGTTGTCTCCATGAAATCTGAGTTCAATATCGTCAAAGTCACTGGTGTGGCCAATTCAGGTGATAAACAAATGAAAAGCAATAGGAAATATTGGAGTAAAGAGGGAGCCATTTGGTTTAAAATTAATCTGGCCTGACCTTGTTTCTCTAAAAGGGCCTGATGTGGCTGTTGAGGATGCATTGTACATCTGCTTTAAACATTTACATTGTCCCAAAGACAAGAATGATGCCCTTAAAGATAGGGATGTAACTTCCCCCCACATAGGCATTTCTTTAAGGAATAAGCATCTCTTCCTGGAAACGGAGGATTAATTACCGGCCTGCTGTGCCAGCTAAGCGTCTCACGACAGTAGTAAAAGGGACATTCCTATCATATGTGATATATGCTCTTTGTTCCAAGATGATATATAACCACTCTGTACACCCCACTTCTTTGGTGCCCTTCCTTCCTTGGGGAAGGAAGGCCCCCAGCTATAGTCCTCAAACCTGTTTCATAATAAACTCACCCCAGTTTTGATTTATAGATTGGTTATGGATTATTTGCATTGACAGGGGGTGCATAGTCCTTTTCATGTTCTCAGCACGGTTGGGATTTAGAAGAAGAAATAAAGCTAACCTTCACCAGCTGCAATTGGCCTGTCGCTGCTCTCAAATTTTGTGTACATGAATCACCTAATTCTCACAGCAGCCCTACAGGAAGCCGTGTTATTATTACCCCACTGGCCAGATGAGAAAACTGAGGCACACAACAGTTAGGGAAGCTGCCCAAACCACACAGCAGGTACGAAGAGAATCAGAGCCTCAAACCCTGAAATATTTATCGCCTAATGAGGAAAACTTTTTGGCAGTTACTAAAAAGCAGTGAAAACATGATGAGGGCATAAGTAAAGTGTTAAAAAAAAAGAGATAAAAAGTTGCCAAGTTGAGAAGTACCTGAGGATCTGGACAGTCTTTTCTTCTGGAAACTCCTAGAAAGATTTAGACTGTCTGGAAAGGATAAAAACAACCGTTGAAGGCAGGGGGAATAAACATAATGCAGCCTGGGGATGGGCATGGGGGGCATGGGCATGGCATAACGCCCCCAGGCTGGCTGGCTTCGGGGGGTGCCGACCAGGTAACTGCAGAGCATCAGCCGGTAGTTGGGGCTGGGCAGAGGGAAAAGTTCACGCTTGATGCAGTCGGAAATGGGCCAGCCGGGTGCGCTGAGAACAGGAGGGACAGAGGGGCTGCGTAAGGAAATGAGCCTTCATCAGCAAAAGAATCACGCAGCTCATTTACCCAGGCATTCTCTTGAGCAGGCACTGGGCTGCGTGTCCTTCAAAGGCCTCGGTGCATGCTCAGGCTGCTGTCAAAACGCAGTTATGAACTGAGATGGAGGGAACCGGATGGAAAGGAGTGAAGGTCGCCTCCAAGAACAGTGTGCCCTTTGAAATTTTTCTGAAGTGTGGAGTTTTGAAAGCAGAACTCCTTGAAAATGTGTACCAGGGCGTGCTGCTCCCTAGGACTGTGAACAAGCTCTCCTTTCTCGGCACCTGTGACAGGTGAGGCAGGGCGTCTCCTTGACCACATTTCTGCGAGGTGGACTTCCACGGTTAACGGAAGCACACTCCAGAACTTAGCCTGCTTTCTCTGTCCCTCAGTGCACAGCTCATTTCCATCTAAACTGCGTCTCTAAGTAAATCAAGCGCAACCTTAAGAAAGTATGGAGATATAACAGGGAACTTTGAACAAGACATTTTTTATTCTCAATTACTTTAGGTAAAACTCTGAAACCAATTTGTTTGATTTGCGATGCTATCATTACTGCCTCAAAAACTGTTTTTGATTTGGAAAGGCATTCCAAGTAGGAACACCAGGAAGGCAACCTAAAATAGCCAGGTAATTTAATTTTACATGCATGTTTTATTTCCAGGGAAAATGCATCTGGTGCACACAATGGAGAGAAAAAAAATGGAGATGTGTTTATGATGTCATCTTTATGTGAACGTTCTTTATTATTTTGTAAAATATGACAATGTTAATGGGAAAGAGGCCATGAAAAATATTCATTTTTGCTACACAGGTTGATAACTGCAAAACAAGATGGATGGGAATTGATACAGAATTTTCATAATAAGGATTGATATAATGTCCTCTTGTGTCAACACAAACTCAATTCCTAGCTTTTGTTATTAAATGTTTTGTGAGTAACAGATGAAAAAGCAATTCAGTGGTTATTGCCTATCTCTTTCCTCTTAAAGGTATTTCAGATGCGCATGCTGTCTTCAGTCGTTCATGGTTCAGTATGGAGCTCAGCCAGTTATAGGAACTTAGTCCTCCCCTCAGCAGGAGCCCCACCCATTTCCAACTATTGGCTAATGAGCCTCTGCAGCCAAATTCCCTGTACCTCTCTGTATCATGTGAATTCCCCATTCCCACCTGCAGATAGCTGGAAGAATGGTGGGCATCTGATGAGCTGTGCAACATGGGACCCTTTGTGGGTATCTCCTGTCATGCAAAATGGTTGCCTCTTGTCACGCACCAGGACCTATAACAAATTCTATAACTTCACAGGATTTGGATTAAGAAATAATTATTGGCATAGTAGAAGCTATAGTAACCCAGCTCAGAGCCCCTTTTCCAAGCTGCTGTACCCATCTCCTAGCTACCATGAGTATTAGCAGCTAATGCCTCGCAACCTCAGCTCCATCACCCTGGAGAACCATCTCTACCAAGTGAGAACCAGCTCGCTCTGGAGGATACTGCCCACTCCTCCCAGGCAGCCCATAGTCAGGAACTGGCTGACCTAGGGTTCCAAAGGTGGGCCCCACTGCCACAGCTGGAACAAATCCTACAGGACATGTTGTGCTCCAGAGCCGTCCTGTGAGGTCAGGCTGGGTCAAGTCTCCAACTGAAACCATACCCCTGACTCATCTGGCTCCTCACTATGCCCTTCTTCAATCAATCGTTCAATCAGGAATCCCCTGATTGCTGTTTCAATCAATCCTTGCACAGGAATCCCCGTCTCAGGTTCTGCTTCCAGGGAACCAAGTTCATTAGGTTCCTTGGGCTCCCATAACAAATTACCACACACTAGGTGGCTTAAAACAAGAGGAATTTATTCTCTCGCTGTTCTAGAGACCAGAAGTCTGAAATTGAGGTGTAGGCAGGGCTGGTTTTTCTGGAGGCTCTAAGGAAGCAACCATCCAATGCCTTTCCTAGCTTCTGGTATGTGTCAGCAATCCTTGGTAAACCTTGGCTTATAGACACATCATTCCAATATCTGCCTCTATCTTCACATGACCTTCTTTGAGTCTCCGTGTCTAAATCTCCCTCTACTTAGAGCCCACCCTAAATCCAATATGATTCCATCTCCAGGTCCTTAATGGATCTGGAGAACCTATTTTCAAATAAAGCAACATCCTGAGGCTCCAGATGAACATGGATTTTGGGGCACCCTATTCAACCCACTACACCAAACTAAGACAATTGAGCAAAGTACCTACAAACCAGGGATAGCAAGAGAAGGTAGAGATCCCCCGATCTTCGCACTGATCCCATTGAAGGGCATGCTGGCCAGGACACTGTGAGGGGCATGCAGTATGGCTGTGAATTCCAGGGAGGTTCCCTCCACTGTGCTGCTCCCCCTTCTTATAAGGCAAGTGTGAGAGCGATCTTACAAGCAAGGGAATAATCAGGCTCCTGGGGCACAAGGCAGTGTGGGTTCAGATGCCAGCTGTTTGTAGCAGCTGTTTGGGAAGGCTGGATGCCCAGCACCTAGGAGCCTTGGGGATCCACAGGAAGCTGGTTCAGGTGCACCTCCCCAATAAGAAGGAAGCTGTTGATCCCATGGGAAGCTGAAATTGGGTTGAGCCCTTCGCACTGGGAACAAGGGAAAAGCTCCAGCTGAGACACTGTCCAGCAGGCAAGAGAGAGCTCCCAGAACTCCTTCAGATAGTTGTGCTTTTTACACCACATCTTACAAGGACAGTCAGCCTGTGAGTCGGTTACCGTGAGAGCTCTGCCATAAGACCAATCTTTTCTTTCCCTCTGAGATTCTATCATAAAATACAGAGTCAAAGAGCATCAAAGTGATAAAGAGAAAGAAGAAGCATAGTTCATGGTGGGCAGTGAAATCAGAGACACGGAGATAAAAGCAGCTATGCCCAGAACCTCACTGAGGGAAGTTAATGGTGGGGACCAGAGTGAATGAAGATCCATGAATAGCACATGAAGGGTCAACGAGACAACGTGGTCTCCAGACCTGTCTGGGAGCCTCAGTCGCCCTCCAGTTCTAGTTTCCAGAAGGTCCGGCTGGGCAATAGTTCCTTTTCTTTGTTGATATCTGGTCCTGTAGCTGAGGATCCTAGCATTCTCACTTCCAAATGTATCCTTTACAATAAACTCTTATTACTTGCAGTGACACGAGTCAGTCTTATTCCAGTGCGTTAAAATGAACCAACATAATAGCCCATAAAGTTATGAAGATAAAATTAGTCCAAATATGTGACACCACATTAAAAACATTAGACATAAATAAAGCACGTTTACACTGGAAGCCGCAATAATCATTACTTAGTCCTACTTATATCTCAGATGAGCCTGAGATTCAGTTTGGTTAAACATCTTGCCATGATCACTCAATGGGCTCATCTCGGATCTCCTAAACAGCCTTAAAAAACAGGCTGAGATAGACCATCCAAGGTCTCTTGTTGCTGTTGTTCGTCTATCATTCATCTATGCATTCGTTCACTCAATAGAGACTTGGGAATAAAATGGTAAGCAAAGTCAGATATAATTACTACCCTTATGGCACTTATATTTGTGGGTGAGACAGATTTAATCAAATGATCATAGAAACAACAGTAAAATTATGTCTCTGATGAGTGTTACAAAGGATATGTGATGCTCTGAGGCTGTTTAGAAGGGTAATTTTATCAATTCTGGGGTTGGAGGAGTAGGTCAGGGGTTGCGAGGGCCAGAGAGAGAAGAAGGCCTTTTGCACAGAAAGGACAGGGCGTGTACACATCCCTGAGATGTTACACGAAGCAATAAGAGCACTAAAGTCAAGATGGAGCATGATTCAAGATTAGGCTAAAAATCCATCTGGGGAGAAAGCTATTCAGAACCTTGGAGATCAAGGTGCGGATCCTGGTCTTTGTTCTACGGGCAATTAGCATGCTTTAAGCAAGGGACAAATATGATGAGACTGTTCTCTAAAAAAAAAAAAAAATCACACTGGGCTTTTATTTCAAGATGGCAGAATAAGTCTACTCATGTTCCCTCTTTTCTCCCAAAGCTTCCTTCAAGTAAGAGTGATGGGCTAAGACAAGGGGTAAAAAAATATCATTATGGCAAAGAATATAGAGCTATCAGCAATCAAGAGATTTCAACAGATTCTGAAGTGCAGATCCCTCAAGCCACAAACCAAAGATGGCTATTCTATAAGCCCTGACCACTTACATAATGTTCTCTCTGTTTGCCCCATCTTGAATATGGATAGACAACCAACAGGGGCCAGTCCCGTGGCAGAGCGGTGAAGCGTGCGAGCTCTACTGCTGGCGGCCCGGGTTCAGATCCTGGGTGCGCACCCACACACCGTTTGTCAGACCATGCTGTGGCGGCGTTCCACATAAAGTGGAGGAAGATGGGCACGGATGTTAGCTCAGGGCCGGTCTTCCTCAGCAAAATAGAGGAGGATTGGCATGGATGTTAGCTCAGGGTTGATCTTCCTCAAATAAATAAATAAATAGATAAATAAATAAATAGACAACCAACAGCTACCAGATATTCAGGGAAAGCTCACATCATAAAAGAGTAACAGCAAGATAAATAAACATAAAAACATGAACCTTGGGTGAGACATAATTCGGAAAACTAAAATCATCACCATCATCATCACCTCTAATAAATATCCAGTGAGGGATTCTAGAAGATAATTTATTTATAAGACAATAACAGAATAGTGATGGAGAACATGAGAGATGTTAAGAGAAATGAAGAATGGAATGAGAAGGCCAGAGATACAAATAACCAGAATCTCAGGAACATAAAAACGAATGAGAGGAAATAATTAAAAAGAAAATGATGGTAAAATTTCCTGGACTGACAGAAAACAGGGATGAAAAATCCCCAAAGCACAATATAGTAATTTAAATAAAGGTAAGATATATAAAAAGAAATTCACGTCTAAACATACTTTGATAAAATTACAGAACATAAAATACAAAGAGAAGATCTTAAATGCAGCCAGAGAAGAGGGACAAGTCATCTACAAAAAAGAAGCAATTTAAATGACAGCTGATGTCCCAAGTGCACCAAAGAAAGCCGGAGGCAGTGATGTATTACCTTCCAAGTGTAGAGGGAAAATAATGGTCAAGGTAGAATTGTGTACTCAACCAAGTACTCTTTCAGGAAAAGGATGAAATAAAGACAGTTAGAGAAAACAGAAACTGAGAGACCACACAGAAAGAGATCTGAAATGAAAGAAAGTCTAAAGGATACACTTCAAGAAAAAGGAACATGACCCACAAGGATGGTCTGAGATCCAAGTAGGAGTAAACAAATGAAAGGATGAAATTGTAGGAAAATCCAAACAAATATCATGTGATAAGGTAATAATAAAATAATGCCTAATTTCTGGATTAAAAAATGAAATGCAGAAGTGCACAAAACAGCAAGACCACGTGCATCTTGAGATGGGTGATCAAAATCAAAGTGCTCCAAACCCCTGTTGTCTTAGTCTGATTGGGCTACTCTAACAGAATACCACAGATTGGGTGGCTTATAAACAACAGACATTTATTTCTCATCGTTCTAGAGGCTGGAAATCCAAGATCAAAGCATCAGTAGCTTCAGTGTCTGGTGAGGTCCCACTTCGTGGTTCACAGACTCCGTCTTCTCGCTGTGTCCTCACATGGTAGAAGGGATGAGGGATCTCTCTGGGCCCTATTTCACAAGGCACTAATCCACTCACAAGGGCTCCACCCTCATGACCTAACCACCTCCCAAAGGCCCCACCTTCTAATACCATCACATTAGACATTAAGTTTCAGCTTATGAATTATAGTGGGACACAAACATTCAACCCATAGCACCTGTTTTGTTCTTTTTTTTTTTTCATGGAAGAGGATGGCTAGGTTATTATTTAACTGTAGACTTTTGCTAGTTTAAATGCCCATGGTAAAATTCCAAGGAAAATTTAAACATATAGAAATGGAAAACACAAATCCTAAATAAGTAGAGCAAAAAAAAAAAAGAAAAATTCATTACACAAACAAAGAAAGGAGAAAGTATAAATACAATAAAGTCAAAAAGTAAGAGAAGAGACAGAAGTTCAATATGTCAATTATCACAGTGAGTGTAAGCAGACTAAACGAGAGTTTGGATGATCCTGTCCTAGAAGGGTTCAGGAGAGACAGGACAGCAAACTATCGTTTTCCAGTATGCTAGACTTTAACTTTTTAATCATTATCATTTTGATAAAAATATTTTTTAAGGGGAAGAAAAGATATTTTTGGCTTACGTATGAAAAAAGAGAATGGAGAAATGCAAGGCTGGATATCAGAACATTATTACAACAGGCTAAGTGAGGAATGATCAACATACTTAAACTTTTTAAGGACATGCTCAATTATGTCTACGGAATAAATTCCAAAGGACAGAAATGTTGAAGTCAAACAGATGCAACTATTTATAATTTTTAATAGATACTGTCAAGTTTCCCTCCAGGAAGTATGTTCCCTTTGATGCTAATAAATGTTTATAAATTTTCTTGTGGAAGTTCTTATTGCATACGTACCAAGGGCAGGCACCCTTCTGGATCATAATAGGGAATGAGATGACAAAATCCCTGTCCTTGTGGATCTACCATTCCATACAGGGAGGGGAGGAGGACAAACAGTATAAAAAGTAAATCAACAAATAATAATTTCAAATAATAAAATGTTACTAGGAAAATAAAATAGGGGAGTTGATGGGAAGTGACTTCAGAGTGTGTCGTCAGTGAAGGTCTCTTTGAGCCAGGACTTGAGTGATCTGGAGGAAGGGCGTCTCCAGCAGAGGGATGGAGTGTGAAGGCTGTGAAGTGGAACTCCCTGTGTGTGGCCAAGGAATAGAAAAACGCCCACGTGGCCAGTGTGTAGTGAGAGAGGGCTGAGTGGAGTAAGAGCGATCAGTAGGAACCAGCTGGTAAGTGGTTTGGCTTTTCTTTCAAATAGATGACTAAGATTTATATATACACCCATGTCCATGGGGGACAGAGGAGCAACAAAGATAACTGATGGGCAGACAAAACCCATAAGTGTGTCTTCCTTCACACATGGTAGGGATCTCATCTTCAGTAAGCGTTAGTTTGTGCTTGGGACTGTATATATGCCATCTCTTCAATTATAACCACAATTGCAGACACAGACATCATCACCTCCATTTTAATGTGGAGGAAACAGAAAGTCAGAGCGAAACAAGTCACAAAACTTGTAAGTAGCAGAGTCTGGCTTTAAATCCAATTGTGCTGACTCACAAGTTCATATTCTTTCCACCAGGAGGAAATGGACGACTGACTGAAATACTGACATTGCGATGAGGCTTTAGAAACCAACATGCAACCCCTTGAGAACGTAAAACATATAAAGGTGAGATGGTTTTCATGACTTTATTTACCATTTATAATTTTATGAACCACCTATTTCCAAATTATATATAAGAATTACATATATTATTTATTATACATCTTATATATAAACTAAAAATAATTATTATGAGAAACTAGAGAGCAGAGAAAAATAAGTATGGTAGCATCCTAGGGTGAATCGGCCATTATAAGTAGGAATTAAATTTAATTTTAGTTAATCATTGCTTCATCTATGCTCAAATTACGAATTGTTGCGTCTGATAGTCTTGCTACCTCACGTAATAATAAACTCTGATTCTACTATAATTAGTAACTCATCTTTAAATTGAGAATGATAATACTGGTAGTGACTATCTCATAGTAAGTTTTTAAAGAGGAAATTGTGCTTATAAAAGCAGTTTGGGGTCTGGGATACACAAGCCAAAAGTGAGTGGTTGCAATGGCTTTCAAACGTTTTCAAAGGAGCTGAAAGAAGGAAGCCAGCCGTGACCACTGGTGCACAGGATTCTGAAGGATCCTCACCCAAGACAGGAGCCACAATTAGTTAAAAAGAAAACTTAAGAAAACATTTGACAGGAAACCCCAAGAAACATGGGTACATGGTATCAGGAAACCCAGGGGTTTCCATTTTGAACACAGGGTTGTCTACATTGTGAAATCATATTAAAGGAATAATGTTTGCATAATTAAACAGAGGGCGGAATTCAACAAAGACCTGAGCTCATCACTCAGGAGAAGACAGCCAATTCTAGTGAAAAGAAATCTCCTGAGCCCTTGTCTTCAGCTGTAGGAGATGGATTTGATTTTTAGACTCTACGGGATCATAGAATCACTGCTGGAGAGAATTCTAGAGAAACTGAACAGAGAGGCAGAGCCTTGATGGGACACATACTACCTTGCTCAGTCACCACTGGGGATGCGTTCCCCAGAAGCTACTCCTGGGGCAGAATCGTCCTCAATACACATGAATGAACTCAAAACATCTTAGTAGCCGCCATTACAATTCATTCATTCAATTTTTTGAAACTGATGATTTACTTTCTTAATGCTCATAGTAAAACATCTTTTTGTGTGTGTGTGTGAGGAGATAAGCCCTGTGCTAACATCTGCCAATCCTCCTCTTTTTTTGCTGAGGAAGACTGGCCCTGGGCTAACATCCATGCCCATCTTCCTCCACTTTACATGGGACGCTGCCACAGCATGGCTTGACAAGTGGTGTGTCGGTTCACGCCTGGAATCCAAACCGGCGAACCCCGGGCTGCCGCAGCAGAGCGTTAGCACCTAACCACTTGCACCACCGGGCCGGCCCCAAAACATCTTTTAAAGTATAGAAAAGTGTAAATTAAGAGAAAAAATTTACCTTTACACTCCCAACCTCAGGTACAAAAGGAGGAAACCACGAGTGATAGTTTCATATGAATTCTTCCGGATCAAAAGTATATACGTATGTAAAAGTATATAACATGTACGTACTTCTGAAATACACAAATAAGATTAAAATATACATGATATTATGCACCTCGGTTTTGTCCTTTGATAACCTATTGTTCTATGTCAGCACACATAGATCTACCTCATCCATTTTAGTGGCAGTATGATATTTTATTTAATGGCAGTATGATATTTTATTTTATCATATGGTTGCTTCCTATTTTTTATTGTTACCGATGTTGCTGTGTGAATATTGCTATACAGGCCTTTTGTGTGAGAACATCACAGAGTAAATTCCAAGCAGAGAACCTGTTGTGTGTTTCCATTTTGAATTTTGGGAGATATTGTCTGCTGCAAGGTTGTTCCAATCAACACTCCCACCACAAGTGGGAAGTGAGGGGCCTGTTCCCCATATTCATGCAAATGAGTGGCAAATTTCCATTTTTACCAATTTGGTAGATGAAACAGGGCATGGCATTGTTTTGATTTCCAAGTCTTTAACCATGAGGGGTGCTGAGCCCATTTTCATGTCTTTACTGGACATTCAGATTTCCTTTGGAGTATCTGCCTGATCATATGCTATGCTCATTTTTCTATTGGGTTACTCATCCTTGTTTTATTCATTTTAAGCATTTATTATAAGAGAAGAAAATTATAGTTCTTTGTTACATGTCTTCCATGTTATTCTTACAAATATTTTCCCAGAATTCCATGTGTATATTGATTTTATAATATTTATTGAATGTTAGCTAGTCGCTGAGTGTTTTACCATGTCTAGAAAGGTTTTCCCCACTGTAAGATTATTTTTTTGATTCAAATATATTTTTCTAGCAGTTTTTTGGTTCACACTTTAAATATCAAATATTTATTTCATTTATAATTCATTTTGGTGTAAAAAGTAAGGTACAAATTCAAATTTATTTTTTTCCTAAATAACAAGGATTTGTTTCAACTTTATTTACTGAAGATTCATCTTTCTTTTCCTGATTTAAGCTGCTTTTATCATATAATAAATCTCCACACATATTTGGACCTATTTCCAGACTTACTTCTGCAGTTGTGTGCTGCATAACGATGTTTCAGTCAATGATAGACCGCATATATGGTGGTGGTCCCATAAGATTAGTACCATATAGCCTAGGTGTGTAGTAGGCTATCCCCTCTAGGTTTGTGTAAGTACACTCCATGATGTTCGAACAACAATGAAATCGCCCAATGATTCATTTTTCAGAACTGCGCCCCATCATTAAGTGACACACGACTGTGTTCTATTCAACTGGCTCTGCATCTAAGACAAATTGAATAATAGGCACAAATCATCTAATCCCCACTTCATAATTCTTCTATAAAACTTTCCTGCCTTCTCCCAAAAGGACTGGACTCTGGTTCAAATCCCAGCTTTTCCGCTTACTGGGTATGCTGTCACTTAAACAGAAGTTACTTAACCTGTCTTCCCCTCAGGGTTCTCGTATATAAAATACCGATATGAAGAGAACCTACTACATAGGATTCTTTTGAGGAATAAATGATTTAAAGCAATTAGGATGTAGCAGATATAATAAGCACTTAATTAGTGTCTGCCATTGTCATCATTATTACTCTTTTTTTCTATGGATTGATGTTGTTTTGTTATGTGCATTTTCCTCTTGGTAATTTTGGAGTTTTATATTTAGTTTTAGTCCTTCTGGTGGTAGCATTTATAACTGTATAGAACATTAAACTTTCATTACTTTGTCCAGTGATTTCAAGCAGTATCTATTAACTCTCAGTTATCTGCCTTCCTCATTCCTCCTCATCCCCAGTTTAATACATATTATTCCACATTTTCATGTTTAACAACATTTAAACTCTGTAGCCATAACTCTGTGGTCGTGCAGCCTTAAGAGCTCAGCAGCGCTTCATTTACCATTGCTTCTCCATTCCTGAGTTCTTTGGATTATGTCTTGGTTGACTAGATTATACCATCAGTCTGCTCCTCTCCAAATTTGGCCAGGATGGGTATGTTCCTGAGGTTTTTCGGAACTTTTCCTATTCAATTTCCCGGCCTACTGCTTGGAGCAGGGGTGCAAGTTGGGGTCAGGAGTTACTTCCTGAGATTGCCTGCTTCTTGCCACCTAGAAATGACCCACTCTTTCAGGATCAATCCGTTACCTCCTGCCCCATTGTTAGTTTCTGCCCATGTGCACTCTGCTGTGTTTCACTCAGTGCAATAACGTTTAGGGGCAGGAGGTTCTGTGACCTAGCCTCACTTTGCCATCTTACCCAGGATCTCATCTCCAATTTCTTGACTCTGAAGAGTTAGTGAAATTTCATAAGCATATGTGTACCCACACAGAGTCAGAACTGAGCTCTGGTTGCATTATTTTAACGTTTTTTAAAAAGATCTTCCCAGCCATGTTGATCCAAGCAAGAGATAAAGATGCCAGTGTCTTAAGTGCACAGACTCAACTGAGTAGGCTGGTGAAAACGATTCATTAGTTGTAGGATGTAAAAACCCAAAAGGTGTTCCTCACAAGTCAAGAAACATTGATAGGAATCATCCTTTCTTGCAGGACTTTTCACATACTACCTATATGAACACTAGAATGTTCTAGAAAGTCCGAAGCATCAAGGTGAGCCATTATGACAATAGACAATGCAATAGTGGCCAACTTTTATGGAATCCTTACTATGTGTTGCGTGTTCTAAGTGTTTTATATGTTTATTAATTTAATAATCCCAACAGCCCTATAAGAGAGTAGCATTATTATTATTAACCCCCTTTTACAGATGGGGGACCTGAGGCACAGAGAGATTCAGGACCTTGCCCAAAGTCATCCAGCTCCTCAGTGGTACAGCCAGGATGTGAAGCCACGCTCACTGGCTCCAGAGTCCCTGCTCTCTACTGTATGCTCTTACATCTCCTGAGTAACTTCTGGTGGTCATTACTTGCAGTGACTCTTCCATTTGTACACAGAATGACCTAAGCATGTCTGGATCACAGCTGCCACTTCTCATCCACCTCAAGTCTAGCTTGAGACCGTTCATTGGATAATTATGGAATACTGTCTAATTTAACACAGAATCAGCCTGGGAAGACTTCCAAGTGTCTTCTGTCATCCATCTGCATTTCTTATGTAAGAAGTCAGAGGCCTCAGTTTAAATTTGTATCACGCATTATTTATACCAAATGCCCACATTAACCCAGTAGAGTTGTAGAGATAGCAAAGTGAGAGTAGATCAAATTATCAGATCTGCTACCAACTACCGGGCTGAACATGGGCAAGTGATTTATCTTCCCTCTGCCACCATTTGGGTGGCTTGGAAAAAAAGGCACCAAAGAGCAGAGTGTTCTATTTTACCACCTTTTGGATGGATGGATTCCCTAACTTGGCAAGACTGAGTTGAGAAAATGTTCTTTAGCCTTGCAAAAAAATGAAACAGTCTCTTCCGTCTTCAAATGTTAATGTTGCAGGCTGAAATAAGAGTTGCACAGATTTTTTTTTTCTCTCTTTGAAGGGAGATTAAAGAGCAGAAGAGAGTGGAAAAGAGGAGAAGGAGGAAAAATCCAAATGCACGACTTGAGTTTACAACAATTTTGTTTATCTATGTGTTCACAAAAGTCTCTTCAATATGAAACCACCTTCCCAGAGCTAACCACACATAACCACAGGAGAGAGTGGAGAGTAATCAATCGTTACCAAATGGTTACGTGCAGAGCAGTTTAGAGATGGATGAGCAGGGGCTGGGAGCTCTAATCAGATCAGCCAGCCGGATCACCTCTTCCTAACACCACGTGGCCCTTTAAGAGTTCCATCCAGAGTAGGAAATAGCAATCAACAAGTAAAGGGATTATTTCCATGATCTCAAAGAAGGAGCAAACATGTTACCTTAGAGAATGAATTTCACATACCCATATTCAGACTATGATCTTCACACAGAAGACTTTTCCCCAAAATGATTGCTTTAAATTTGACAGTCTCAGTCCAAAGCAACAACTTAAGGTCCACTAGTCTAATTGCTTCTTTGTGGCAACAATTCATTCTCTGTCTTAACATGGCAGGCAATGAAAAGCTAAATATGTGGAATGTTATGGATTGATTTGTGTCCTCCCACAACTTATATGTTGAAGTCACCCCCAGTATCTTAGAATGTGACTGTATTTGGAGATATAGCCTTTAAAGAGGTAATTAAGGTAAAATGAAGTCATTAGGCTGAGCCCTAATCCAATATGACTGGTGTCCTTATAAGAAGAGGAAATTAGGACACAGACACATAGAGGGAAGTCCATGAGAGGACACAGGGAAAAGGTGACCATCTACAAGCCAAAGAGAGAGGACTCAGGAGAAACCAACCCTGACGACACTTTGAACTCAGTCTTCCAGGCTCCAGAATTGTAAGCAAATAAATTTCTGTCGTTTAAGCCACCCAGTCGGTAGTACTTTGTTATGGCAGCCTGAGCAGACTAACATGTGGAGCATTTATATATACTAAATGTGCTATACAGTATTGGAATATTTCTGAGGCCACATTCAAAGTGATTCATTTAGTTAAATTCTACAAAAACAAAACAGGTTGTTAAACATTTACCTCTTGAATTATTATCAGTGTATTAAAAATAACTCAACAGTGGCACTTTCTACATATTTTTGTATGGTACATCTTAGTTGAGAATTCAGGTGGGACACATATTAATGTTACTGCCCGAGGTGGACTATGGCAACCCCAGAGTCACCTGCCTACGAAAAACACATGTAAAAGGTTCAGATCACAGAGTTTATGCCCTGAACCTGTCAGGGAGGTAGCTGGTGGTCTTATTGGTATTGTTCTCCATCCTCCAGAAAAACAGTGCAACCAAATTATTCTAAGAAAAGAGAGAAGAGAAGGAATGAAAATGGGCTCGGAGAAAGCCCAATTAAATAACAGTATTCTGGAGAAGGAGTCAGAAATTGCTGAGACTGTTATACAGCAACATTAGCAGGTCCCAGTTCTCACTCCAGGGAGGAGATTTACCTGAAGTCCAGCATTCATTTAAGAGGAGTGGTCACTGGTTCTTCCAACTCTGATCAGCAGCAACACGCATCTTTGCAGTAAGGATCCACAGTAATACATGCGGCAATACATATATATGTTCTAAAGAGCTGTACCCAGGACACCTTGTAAAGCAAGAGATGGGGTGAGACTGGATGTTGTATGTGTAGCTTTAAACCCACTACTATTTTTGTGTGTGTGTGTGTGTGTGTGTGTGTGTGTGTGTGAAATAACAAACTGCTAAAAGGCCTCAGTCCTGATCTTGGTGTAGGGTCATTCTTTAAAAGGACTTTAAATGGAAAAGTCATTCTCCAGTGGGAGACAAAGGAAAAACATTCATGGAGTGACATGGAACGTAAAGAGAAAAAGGCCAAAAACCTCTTAAATTTTAAATTGCTTAAAACTAGAGCAATGGACTGGATATAACCAGTATGATGAAACTTGTGGATGGTATTTTTAACTCATCACACATAAAACTGCATAAAAACGTCTTTCATATGTCCATAAGCATTGAATTGTTGAAAGCAAATGATTGCAATGCTTTGAGGATGCCCAATTTGAAGAATCTATTGCTTTCCAAAGACATCTGTTTGGGGGTCATATCCCAAAGTAGCTGGTAAAATTGCTTTCTCCTTTCTTCTCATGCACACCTTTAAAATATTGGAAAGGTCAAATTTGACTCTGTATATAATCTGATGGACATGCAATATTTTGGGAGCTTTAAGGCAAGTTTTGTTTTGTTTTGTTTTGTTTTTTATGGAACTCATGTGCCTTATTTTATTAGAGGATATACAAAGCATGCTTTGGATTAATTTCTAGAAATAAGTCAACATTTATTAGAATCACCTTCGCATAAACACATTCATTTTAGACAAGGCCATATCATGGCATATTTTATCAATTCGATGCTTTTGGTTACCCACTTAAAATACAACATTCAGTCCTCTATTTCACAACATTGAAATTCTTTCTCAGTGCACAGAAAGATAGGTTTCAAATAAACTGAATGATTCTGCTCTAAAAATCTTCTGGAAGTAGAAATCAACACAATTAAAGTGGAAATAAATTTACATTAGGGCAAAGCAATTTGCTTTGAGCCACAAACATCAACTATTTTTGGTGAGGTTCAAAGCTGAAAATGGGAATCTGAACCACACTTAAGAGTAAGTCTGTAGGAAACCTCGATTCGAGGACATTTCCCAATTGATTGTGTATTGTCTTCCAGGAGTTGTGATGATATACTAATAAGAAAATGCTCTCCTGAAGACGATGTGAGGGGCTGTGAGTGAAGAAGTAACTGGACCCCTCCATGCCCCCTTCCATGGGCTCACGGTGGAATTACTCTCATGGGAAACTGCATTTGTTGTCACACTATGCTCCTGGTGCTCCTGAATTGCCTAAAATAAAGGATAGGAACAGTCTTCACAGGCCAGCACTCCTATCAGAAGAATATCAGTAAAGTCTTTTAACCGAGAGAAAGGAGGAAATACTGTCAGTGAATGATATATAGAAGTAATGCTTTTGTATGTCACCTGAATCCTAATTTTGTACATGTCTTTTGGTTACCGTAGTCTGGCCTTCCCCCAACCTCTACAGTGTGGCATCTGATGAGGAGTCCAGGAGAAAAAGACTCAGAGTCCTTTCATTCATTCATTCACTCATTCATTCATTCAGTCAGTCAGTCATTAAATATGCATTGATCTGCCTCTGCAATGCCAAGAGAAGCATTGCGCATTGGGGACACAATGGTGAGAAAATGTGCTCGTCTTCCTCTGCTTTACATGGGACACCTCTACAACATGACTTGACAAGCAGTGCATAAGTCCACACCCGGGATCTGAACCCACGAACCGTGGGCCGCCAAAGTGGAATGCGTGAACCTAACCACCACGCCACCGGGCTGGCCCCGTATATGCGTGTGCTTTTATTCATCCATTCCATGCCTATTTACTGAGTTTCTACTATGTACTTTTATTCATCCATTCTATGCCTATTTACTGAGTTCCTACTATGTGCCAAGAAGCAGTTCAATGTAATAGGAGGCTCTTCACATTTACAATTATGATCTTCTCAACCCAAAATTAATGTACACTCAATAATGGCAGCCATTTAGGCATATTCTGATACAACATTCTATCTGTGGATAGACAGGAGAGCAAAAGGTCAGAATTCGAGGTCAGACCCAAAACGTATGGGGAAAAAATAGACTATAATATTCATCTTCTCCATTCCTTCCCCAATTTTATGTCGAGGAAATCAGTTTAAAATGAACATTAATGGCAAACTTGAAGTAGGAAAAGAAGTCACAGAAAAATGGACATTACAGTATATAAGCAGGAGTGACGATCCCTCCGCTGGCTGCAAAGTTTACCCAGAGTGAAAGATTTATTTCACTCCACAGAAAGCTCTAAGTGTCTGTCAGTGTGTAACACCCAAGCAAATTAACACTGGAATCAAAAATGCCTTCCACTTTCCTCACCTCTCTTCCAAGAACTCCCTAAATAGTCACAATTAACTAAATGTGTTTAGTTCTGAAATGAATGCTTGCTATTCACTAAGAAAAATTGTTACACAACGGCTCTGGAGTTTTTCTAAATCTGTATGTCTGTGTTCTGAATAAAAATAAATGTATAACCAGCACACATTTATTTTCAATCTAAAAGGACAACATGATGAAAATTCAATAGGGACATGACCCTGCCTACCCTACTTTATTTTATTTGTAAATAAATTTGGTTCCCCTTTGGGTTCAACTGTAACTTTGATTGGTGAGACAAAGAACTCACCAATTTTATGGCTACACTGGAGGAAACACTGCATCTTGGCAGTCCCAGGCGAAATGGAAGCATAACCATAGACTATTAAACCTAGTGCATCTCCTACGGTATCAGTCTGTTTCTTCTGTTTCATTTTGAGTTGGGATCACTGGTTCTTGTCTCCAACTTCCCTGCCCTAGAACTAGTAACATTAAGTGACTTCTGGCAATTGCTATTTTTAACCTTTCTCCAAACTCCAGTGTGCTATAAATTCAGTGACTCTGGCATACACTATGTATAACTCCCTAGCGAATATTACATGTGGATTTTGTTTTAATATCAGAATCCCTTTACTGTAAAAACATATGGATGGAATTCCATGATGATTTAAATCTAAAGCCATAATCCAACTTTTAATTTAAACTAGATTATTAGAAGGATATGTAATTATCAATCAAAAAGATTAATTTAGTAATTTATCTTTTTTATACTGTTTTATGGTGTAATGTAACAATGTAACAGTGCCATAGTTTTAGATTTAACCATTAAAAAGATTGTTTTCTACTTAGCTATCAGAATCTAAGTCTAGAATTTCTACTAGAAAAATATTAATATTTTTATGTCATTGTTTGGCACATAGCACCCATTCAAGTTGGAACAATAATAACATATTAAGGACTCATGAAACGTATTTTACTAGAAATGCTCCATCTCATCCTTTGGAAAATTAGAGAATATTGCACACCCATCTGTTGGAAGGATATTGGTAGAGCAGAGGAGTTTGATAATCCTTTAGGACAGAACAAAACCAGAAAAGCATTGAGACAATCAAGAAGAGAACGCAAGATCATTGACAGCAGAAGAAGACAACTGAGATAAAAATGAACCACACTTTTAGAGAATCACTCAAATCTCAATCCTTTGGCTCCAAAGAAAAAGTGACAGCAACGGAGTGAGTATCTGTCTTGGACAATAAATCAAGTTTGACACCTGCTCTAGAACCTAGATGCTAGATGTGAGCATGACGATACTGAAGTAGCCGTGCAGCTTTGTAAATAATTGGGACAAAATTCCATAATCATAGCAGCTGCTTCATTATGTCCTGATAAGCCGCCTAGGTAATTAAAATGTCACACATGATGCAGAAGAGTAGATTGATTTTTCTGCTCTACTTGTTAAAGTCAGATGTTCACTCCCAGCCTCAGTGCTGGGAGCCTGGACCAAGCTGGCACCGTCTACATGGCTCTGACTGGTGCCCCAGCCAATTTAGCATCATGAGGTCCTTCTCAGCTGGGGCTGACCCTTTGCTTTCAAGGCTCGGTAGAGGGATGGATGACTCATATTCCTTCCCAATATCAGAGGTTCACAAGCCACTATCCAGAACTCACAGGAGCCTCAAAACTTTTGGTTAAAATGCCCCCCCGGATGGGAATGTTTACCTTAATTGAGCTTATCGTAGGCGGCTTTTCTCATAGGCCCTAATTAAAGTCCAATTTATCTTCCACATAATGGAGCCCATTCTGGTACTGACAACTTGTTCTGCTCTCTACAAGGGAATTACTTTTTCATCATCCTATGTGCTTGAAATTTAAAGAACACTATGTGGAATAAATTCATGTACATGATTTCCATCGAGGCTTTCTGATGCTCATATTCCTATCATCATGTTACACGGAATTGCTTGAATAGGAAATGGGAATTGGTAGACTCTTGGAGAGAATAATTGTGTGTGTGTGTGTGTACACGCACATGTGACTATGTTGTATCTAGTGCAATAAAGCATTGAAGATGTCTGGGACGCTGTAGGATAGAACATAACAAATAAATAGGAAATTATAAAATTTTCTTGAGATCATAAAACAAATAAAAAGTAAATATTCCATTTATATTTGCTATTCGCCCAGAATGCACACTTCACACTTCATGTAATGAGGAAAATATCTTTATGGAAATACACTCAGCACTGACTAGCGATGGAAGCAGAAGGCTTCATGAGCCCTCACATAGATGGATGGAGGGTGGGACACATTCATATCTATCTTCCAAGACAACCTAGCAAATCAAGGAGGGAAACAGATAGTGTGCAATACTCTGACAATATCCTTTTAAGTAGTCATAGCATCGCTAGTTATTTGTATAATGAATAGAATAATGAAATATCAAAATACGTCATTTTCATTCTGGAGTCAGGATGCAGTGAAATCATTTCTTGTCCTGTTCCTAAGAGACTACATAATCATTTGAGCTATAAATAAATGTGCTTCTCCTCACATTGTCTTAATCCCAACCTCAGGAATCCGGGCCATGAAGCTCAGAACTGTAGGCATCTCCCCAGCTTCCTGCACACGGATTTACTTGGGCACACTTTCCAGGTGTCTGCTGCCTCTTCACCCCCACCCAGCTCAGCTCAGGGAACCGAATAATGCATCCTTCGAGACCACCAATCAGAAAGCGAACATAAGTACTCATATCATTTGAGGCCTATTGGATTTTCTTTATATTTATAGGGGGTTCTACCCAATAGTTGTTAGATACACAGATTAGCATGTGTTGTGAGTTGAATTCTGTCCCCCCCAAATTCATACATTGAAGTTCTAATCCACCAGTACCTCAGAAGGTGCCCTTGTTTGGAAATAGGATTATTGCAAATGTAATTAGTTAAGATGAGGTCAGACGGGAGTAGGGTGGGCCCTAATCCAATACGACTGGTGTCCTTATAGAAAGTGGAAATTTGGACATGGAGGCATGCAAACAGGGAGAATGCCATGTACAGATGAAGGCAGAGATCCTTAAGACAAAGATCACCAAAATTGCCAGCAAACCACAAGAAGCTAGGAGAAAGGCCTGCAAGAGAGTGTCCCTCATGGCCCTCAGGAGGAACTGACCCTGCAGACACCTTCATCTCGGACTTCTAGCCTCCGGAACTGAGACAATAAGTGCCTGTGGTTTAAGCCCCCAGTGTGTGGTACTTTGCTGCGGCAGCCCTAGCAAACTTACACAGCATGTCTGTTCTTGGTTGATTTAATTACAATATAATAACCATCTTCAACCAGCTGACCCCTTGTGGCCTTGGCCTCTCATTTCTTGCAAGTTTAAGAGCAATATTATTACTGTTGATAAAAACAGGTTCTTCACATCACTGAAATTGGTATAATGCATTGATCTTGCAAAGACAAGTATTTCCTTCTGAAAAGAGAGGATGATGTGCAAACAAAAGACCAAATACCAGTTTGCATTGAGTCAAAGTTATGTGAAGACGGAAGCCATGATTAAAAGAACTTATCTAAAATTATAAATTTGGAAGTCTTTTCTTTGGTTCATGCCTGACAAAATATTGTTTAAATCCTATTTATTATGAAGCCCACTATAAACCAAAAAACATTTTAACTTTATATGTGGACATATACACACAAACATATATGCATTTTATATATACGTATATGTATAAAATACATATATTACATTAATACATATGTGTGTTTCTGTGTATAGGCTGCTAGGATGCTCTCACCCATGATGTCAGGCAGAGCAGAGAAATACCACTGGGCACATTGGAAAAACACCAGGCTGACAGGCAAAAACAATTTCAGTAAAATTAAAGCTTTACAGATGTCTCTGGGAGCATGCCAAAGGGCAATTATGCTCGTTCTACAAAGTCAAAAAATTTAGAGTCTTCATTCTCCATCACAACCTCCCCATCACTCACACACACACAAACACACTTGGCTGCCTACCAGCCAAATTACTGTCCTATCACATTCCCAGTTCTCTATACACAGTGTCTCGAGCTCAGCCCCCAGGCTCTCCTCTCCCCTCCTGTGCCCCTCTCCCTTTCTATAGGGATCCTTCTCCTCCATCAGCAGCTCTCTCCCCTTCCTAACATAAAATCCCTTAGTTTTCTGGGTTCTCTGACTTGTCTTTCTTTTTGCTCATGCCTCCCCAGAAAGCCTCAGGTCAACAGCTCCCTGTCCAACATGAGTGTTTCCTTAGCAGAGGAGAGTGGAGGAGGTGGGAGGCAGGGGAAAACAGGCAATTACTTTTTTTTTTTTTTTTAATTTTTTATTTATTGCAGTAACATTGGTTTATAACATTGTACAAATTTCAGGTGTACATCATTATACTTCTATTTCTGCATAGATTACATCATGTTCACCACCCAAATACTAATTACAACCCATCACCACACACGTGCCGAATTATCCCTTTCGCCCTCCCCCCTCCCCCCTTCCCCTCTGGTAACCACCAATCCAATCTCTGTCTCTATGTGTTTGTTTGTTTATTGTTGCTATTATCTACTACTTAATGAGGGAAATCATACTTGTAATGTGCTATCTTCTCCTTTTACCTTGACAAAGTAAAAAATTCAAAGTAAAACATGCTGTTCCCCTTTCAAAAAAATCGGGTTTCTTACAAGAAGCCCTGAGGTCTTCTAGACTTTCAAGTGTGGCCCTGCTTGCTCAGGGATCAAGCTGGTTCTTTAGACCCTCAGAAAAAGAGAAAAACATGGAGAAATCTGAGGAGGTCCTCAGGGGCAGCACGCCCTGGTGTGGGTCCCCGTCCAGCTCTGGACAGAGATTTCCGCAGTTCAACCCATGGTTTCAGGAGCAGAGAAGGTGTCTTCGTGGTCATGGTGGTCAGCTTGGGTAGCCATAACAAATACCACAGACTGGGTGGCTTAAACACAAATATTTACTTCTTACAGTTTTGAAGTCTAGAAATCCAAGAGCTTCGGATGTTGCCAGGATCAAGACAATGGACAATGGAGGATCCTGTTACAGCTGGAGGGTAGGGGACCCACACACAGGCAAATTAAAGAAATAAACACCCTGCTGGTCAAACAAAACACATCTGTGGGCTGAGGACTATAGGTTTCAACCCCTGTCGTCGAATTTCTGGCAATTTTCAAAATTAATTGAAAACTGCCTGGACGGCACTGATGGCCCAGCTGGTGTTCACTTGTTTTGAGTTTGTTTTTTGTTGGGTGATGACTATTCCATTTGTTATGGGATGGAGAGTGGAAGGAAAATGAGTCTTAGCACACATTTAGTTCCCTTGGATGTAGATGTAGGTAGAAAAGGCAAAATACACATGTCAGTTAATTTCCTTAAAAATTTACTTCTGACCCTTGTTGTCTATATATAGAATAGAAAGAACTCATTTCTACAGGCTGAACTAAAACATGAGGTGATAGATGTTTGCATGTAGTTAACAAACCAGACAAATTGTTAACGTGTCAGATAGATTTGACCAAATTCTTAGTTCCTCAGATCCTCAGACAGAGGGCAGGTGGGCTTCATGCCACAAGCCATTCTGATCAACTAGCAGTGACTGCCTACAGTCCTGTGATGAGAAAGATTCTGAGGTGTAGACTGAACATAGAAAAGATAGTGCTCTCATCAATTAGCCACATCTGTCAGTGATGGTGGAGGGAGGGCTTTGCAATACCAGAACATGGAAGCAAAGGAATCAAACCAACTTTCTAGGATACTCTTGTCGTGGATAAGATCCAGTGTGGCTTCAGCCAGACAAATCCCTTACTTTGCAGATGCAACACATGGAAAAGTGCTCTGCTGTTTTACAGGCCAAAAAACAGAAAGAATGAATCATTTCCTTGGGCATAGAAGAAAATTAAGATCATGCGAATTATAAGTAGCACACCCACTCTATGATGTTCATATGAAACCCAGAGAAACAAACATTTATTAGTTTTGTTGTTTGAGAGCTTGGTGGTTAGTATTTTGTGCTTTTGATTTAAAAAAAATTATCTCTGTAATAAGCTTATTGATTTTTTTCCTCTTAAAATCAGCAATATTCTGTGGGAGAAGGCCAACTTTTCTTGGCACCACCTCTTTTTTCTGGAGATTATTAATTTCTTTTTAATAGACCTCATACTGCAAAATCAAATTTTTATATCACAAAGGGATTTACATTTATCTTGAGCTGCACACTCTTCATCGTCTATCAAACTGAGTTTAAGTTTCTAATTGAAATAATTTTTCAAGTGTTGAGCAATAAAGAGGCAATAAGTGATATATTTAAATTATTTATTCACCTTATTTATAATTAATTCGGTTTTGGTCCTTGCTGCACAGTGAGGCTAACCCGATGCCTTTGATTTTCAAATCTCTTCTATCATAAGGCAACAATAGAAGCGGCTGCTTTTTCCACCCCACTTGTGTTTCATTGGTCTCTGGGGACTCAGGCAATATCAATTTAAATCACAGTTAAATTTAACACATTAACTTTGTTTTGCAACACGCTGCTCCAAAAACAGAGAGTCGTGAATACCATGTGCCTATTCTTAGTCAAACTAAAAAAAGGATTACCCACCTGGTAAGATGAGCCATTGCATTAATAAGGCCTCATCCTTTAGCATTAAAGGACTGCATATGCCTTGGTCTACAGTCTTCCTTCTATACACTAAGATTAAAATATCTTTAACATGTATTCTGTAATGAATCCTCAACTAGTTGATGTGATTAAGTGGTTTGTAGATTATCCGAAACCCGTTTTCTGACACCCTTATCTGAGTATCAATTTTGTAGCACAAACTCTTGCTCCAAATTGAATGCATCATTTCCTCCTTTACCTAAACCATTTTCCTAATCACAATTCTTCTTTCTGATTATGGTATCATGCTCATCTTCAGAGGTCCATGGTCATTGGTTACTGTCTTCTGCCACACACACGTATATCCCGCCATCTTCACTCCACCACTGCTCTAGCTCACACCCCTATAATTTCTCCTTCCACCAAGTTCCTGAGCACCAGACACTCCAACAGCCTACACATACTACCCACATTTTTTTCCTAAAGCCCAGGTCAAGTATCTGCCCTGCTCGCAAAGCTATAATGATTCTCCTTGGCTCACTGAATCTGCCCAAGCTCCCCAGATTCCCATTTATTCGGGCTGCATCCCACCCTTGCAGCCTCCTCCACCACCACTTTCCAAGTGGACTTCCATGTAACAGACACTCATAAGCCCTTATTCAACAGTAACCATATCTTATATGTGTCTTTGCTTCTCACACAACATCTAACATACACTGGATACTCAATAAATACTGACAATAAATAGCCATAGAACAAATGATCAAAGAATGGTCATAAGACAAATACAGAGAATCTACCAGAGAAATCAAGTGATCTGAAACTCAAGCCAAAAACTCAGAAAATGTGATAGGCAGGAAGATTAAGCCACTGCCTAAAACGATTTGGAAGTAACTGATTGTGTGATAACCCAGCCACCTAGAACTGCAGGTGAGCGCCTAATTGATGAAATGGACTCGGGTGATCTGTTTGCTCTGTCCATACTGGGCTCCATATGTTCCATGTGTCATGGAAGGCAGGGAGAGGGATTTTCCTCAGCCTGGAAGATGCAGCAACTCGGTAGTGAGGATCAGGCTGAGGTATAAGTACAAAAACAATAACAATTATGATTATGGACATTTGCTGAGCTTCTCCTATGTGTCGGGTACCAGGTGCTATCCATTTCAACTCATGCAACCCTGTGAAAATAACATGAGTGCACAGCTGCTGAGTGGCTGTGGAAGACTGCCTTCTTGTCCCAACTCTTCACTCCCTTTTCTGTAGGGGGCGATACACCCTTGCCTGCTGTGGTGTGGGAAGAGTCTACTTCCCCACCTACTGACATCAGGCTTGCCGTATGATTGACTCTGTGGGTTGTGAGCAGACATGACATATGCAGATCTGAGCAGAAGTTTTAGGAGCCATTGCACTTCCCAACAGATCTGGGGAAAATGGCATGCCCCAGATAAGGCTGCCTTCAAGGTGGATCCTAAATGAACAGAGCTGTGGCTGACACTCAGCCCCACATGTCTGTCATGTGAGCAAAATATAAATCTTTGTTTTTGTTGGCCATAGACACCGAGGGGTTGGTTGTTTCTACCCAAAACCTAGCAATGGCAGAGCCAGGATTCACAACCAGAGCCTACACTTCTATCCATTCACTCTTCTTCCCCCTTTAAGCACATGCCCTATTATTAGAAGAGGCCCTAAGTCTACTTTGGTTGGGTTCTGTCCCCTCCATTCTGCAAGCTGGAATCATTTGAGCATGCTACTCAAAGTGTGGTCCAGGGACCAACAACAGTATGAGCATCTCCGGGAAGTTGGTTAGAAATGCAGAATCTCAGCCCCTCACTCCAGAATCGGCATTTTAACAAAATCTCCAGGTGATGCATATTCACGCTAAAGTATGAGAAGTGCTGGTTTTACACATCTGCATGAATGACACGCTTCATGAAAGGGCAAGCTCAAAGGGCCATGAATTGGAAATGGAAAGGCACAAGTACCCACTTATTTTCCTCACCTCTTAGAGATCAGAGAGGGAGGAGCCATGTGTTGTAACTACCGTGATATTACTGTGAAACTTTGTAGTACTTGCCCTAGCCACCAAATAATGCCCTTTGATGGAGCAGCTCACACCTCACTGCTGGCTATGCTGAACTCTTTTTCACAACCCAATGGCTTGTTTATTGAACAAATAAACATTAGGGCCTATTAGTCCCCATTAGGGGCTGTTAGCATGTGAAAAAAATGACACATTGTGCTTATCTTTACTCTCCTGTTCCAAGATCCCATTATTGGTTTATCACCCTTTTGATGAGTGACATTGACCATTAACCATAACAGTAAACATCACAGCTTCCCAAGCACAAGTTATCATCATAATTAGAAGAGGAAGATAGCCCTTACTTGGTGCTATGTAGTGAGAACTCAATGTCATGATCTCTTCTCCACAGAGTCCTAAAACCCAGTGGCAGTGGGCCAGAGCATCCAAGTAGTAATGGAAATGAGTAATGATCTTTCAAGATGGCGGAGGATATAGGTGGAACAACCACCCTTGCATCTGAGACGCGTTCTCCCCAGTGAAAGCTAAGGTTTTTGACAGGCTGGTTTATGAATAAATTCATGACATGAGACATTTCCAAAATGTCTGTTAAGAACCATTTCAAAATGAAGTCATCAAAATTACTGCAAAATGTACACTTTAAATTCAAACAGCCGGGGGAAAGAGTGTGCTTGTTATGTAGAATTCATTATCAGTATTTCGGAGTGCAGCCTCTGTAAACATTTGTTGAGGATTGCTTTTATGCAATTGTTTGGAACATAAGCAGAGAAAGAGCTGAATGGGAAATTCCAGAAGCCCAGAGCTTATTCAGCTTGGTTTTTTTCCCTGCCGTCTTAGAAATCATTTCTTTTTCTTCAAATTTTAACACAATCAGAAGGATCTGATTTTTTCTAATTTATCATTTAATGTTATTAAGAGTAGGGACATCCATTTAATGTGGGAAATGGATACCAAATAGAGATTTTCTCTTTCATTATCAGCTAGGGGTCAAAAAGGCCCTTCATTAGATGCAAATTACTTTTCATAGGTATTTGATTCACAATATCACTATGTGAATGTCCACAGACTCACATATGATCCCTATACATTAATATTCTTATGTCAAAAAATCTCACCATAAACAAAATTTAAATGCAAACAGTGACCTCCAAAACTGTACATTATCTGTTAAGAAAATTAATAACCTTAACATACAACAACAACAAAAAGCTTACAAACCTATTTTTCAAATAACATTCTAAAAAAGAAATGGGCAAAGCACATGAACAAGCAAAAACAGAATTCCAGGGACAACTAAAATGCACAACAATAGGAGGATGGGCTAAGATACATATAATAAAATAGAATGCTGCCATTTAAAATTATATTATAGGGGAATATGTACTGATGAGGGGAAGATGCTCTTGACGCAGTAAAAATCAGATAAGCACCCAATTATGAATCTTTGACAAAACATATCCCAAAATGTGAACAGTATTTATCTCTACATTATAGAACCACAAGTGTTTTCTTGGTTTTTTTTTTTTTTGGCTTGTGAGCTTCAGGTGTTTTACAAATTTTACACATTCAGTATATATTGTTTTTCAATTAGAATGAAAAATAATAAAGATTATATAAAATTTAAAAAGATTTAAAGCTGGAGCAATTTATATCAAAGGCTTTAGCATAAATGAGAGGGAAAAGTCTTCCTAATCTTGTAAAACTATAGCCTAAACCATTGAAATATCTTACTTCTGACCATAAACTGGCATATTTTGGACAAATATCATTACCCTACGAGGACATTTTTAGATATCAGCAGCTATGTTTGTAGGCAAAGGACAATGTTGAATCATGTGAGGAGAAAACTTGGACCAAAAGGAAAATTCCATTTCCTTAATTCAGAGCCTGTGTTTGCAACATTGGAGACTCTCTTGACAGAATATCTGCTAGATTCTGGAGTGAGCTGTAAATAATAGAGACTTCAGGGCTTTAATAAGACTTCAAGGGCTTTAGACAAGATGGTGCCTCCTCACTAGCTTTGAATCCACACTGCCAACAGGTCAAGATGGGAGCTAACACATCAGCTCAAGTTTATTGCTTGCATTACCTCCCCAGAAAAAACAGTCATGTAAATTCATCAGGGTAACTGATCAGTGAAACACAAGAAAAAAACCTCAAAATAAATTATCCAACAGTATTAGTTTCTTGTCACTGCTGTAACAAATTAACAAAAATTTGGTGACTTAAAACAACACAGATTTATTCTCTTACATTCTGGAGGCCAGAAGTCCAAGATCAGTTTCATGGGGCTAAGGTCAAGGTGCCAGCAGATCTGTGTTCCCTCTGGAGGCTCCAGAGGAGAATAGTTTTCCTTGCCTTTTCCAGCTTCTGAGGCCACCTGCATCCCTTGGCTTGTGACCCCTTCCTCACATTGCTCCAATCTCTTGTTCCATCATCACATCTCCTACTGTCCCTCTGACGTCCTGTTTGCCTCTTAGCAGACTCCCCATGATTATATCAAGCCTATTAGATAATCCAGCATAATCTCCTCACATCCAGAGCCTTAATTTAAATACAACTGCAAAATCTCTTCTGCCTTATAAGATAACATCCACAGGTTCTTGAGGTTAGGATATGGACATCCTGGGGGATGTGGCGGTATTATTTAGCCTACCACACCTACCAATCAGATAGGCAGGGCCCAACCTACAGAATTCCTCTTCTTAGAGCAGCAATTTGGTATATTTTTGCTGATATTTTTAAATAGTGGCAAACATGATTCTCTTCAAAAGTACTGAATTGAAAGTAAGTCAGATAAGTGGGTTTTCAAGAGGAAAAAGAATGCTCATTCTTAAATTTCTCGTTCCTTCCCCAAGTCTCCAATGAGTGCTTCGCAGCTGAAAACTCATGTTTTTAAAAATAATTATGGAACATCTGCCAGATGGTAGATACAGATGTGATCACTGTCTTCTGCTTTACAAGTGCAAATGATGCCTTTGACTTTCATATGGCCTGCCTTTGCCAAGAAGGCAGTGAAGGATGAGAACACCGCTCTGTCACATGGGCGAACATACACTACCCCATCGCCCTCCCCAAGCCTGAGAGAACAACTAAAGCAATCAATGGAGGTGACTGAAAATCTGTTAAAGGAAAATCTAAAACTGTAAGTTCTTTACTATGGCAGGGCCATGACACACAGGCCAATCATGCATGAGATATTTTTACCATTGCAACGCCCACTAGGAACTGATCTCAGGCCTCCAGTCCTTCTCTTCTCTTTCTCCTTGTTAGTCCATCACCTATAAAGGTGACATATTTGTGTTTCTATCATCCTTAAGCCTCTGAGTTGTTTGGTAAGTTAGTAATTACTAGACTATATAGACTCTTAAATACTGAACTCCAACCTGGACAGATTAGGAAGGAAGGAAGGGAGAGGGGGAGAGGAGAATGAGAAAAGCTGTCTTCATGCCCATATCTGGACCCTTCAGTGTTGTTGGAGGAAATTGCACAACTGGGAAGATTTGTGTCACAACAAATGCATGTTTGCTCACAACACGAGCCCCTCCCCGTCTCCAAAGAGAGGTCCCTCTCCTGATCTTCAAAATGGCCCTTTCCCCTACTTGAAACTCTCCAAGTCTCACATCCCTCACTCCCAGGAGCCAGTCTTTTCTCCCTCCTTCTGGAGAAAAGAGGGAAAGAGTCAGTTAAAAATTCCTATAACCACCTCAACACTGCCACCAAATCTACAAACACTACGGGATCTGATCCATTCTTCCTCCACTTGGGTTAGAATGGAGACGATGACCTGTTCAGTGCAAGGCACTTCTCCAGTTGTATCTATAGGGAGATGGGGAGACAGGCCTCCTGGAGATCTGAGTGTGGACATGGCCTTACTGATGCTGAGTTTAGCTCTGAATCAGGAGAGCCCAAAATCTGCAAACCCTCCTCTAAATGGAGGCACAGAGTTTGTTCTTCCACAGGGTGATGAAGCCTGGGGACGAACACTCTTAGGCTGGCAAGGCTTTGGCTTCTTCCTCATTCCAACTTTTTTCTAGGTTATCCAATTCCTCTTGGATTCTTGTCCTCTCAATTGCCATTAATTCTCCAGTGACTGGTCGCCATTTAAATGCACTCAGTTCTTCTCACTGAGTAGGGCTCTGCTTGTACTCCGACCACCGTCCAACTACTGTCCTATCTTCCTCCTCTCCATTCCCAGCAAACCATCCCTGAGGAGATGCAAACATCCCAGCCTCCATTTCTTCATTTCTCAGTCACTCCACAACCCACTCTGACCTACTTTCTGTCCCCTCCCTCCTGAATTTCTACTATTTATGGCATTCCTTCTCAGTCTTCTTTACTGAGTCATCTCTCTCTACCCATTCCCAAAATGTTGGTGTTTTTAGGGACTCTAACCTTATGCCCTCTTCTCTTTTCACTCTACATTTGCTCTTTAGGATGTCAGCCACACCCACTGCCTACATTACCATCCATAAGCCACGGCTCCATGCTACCCAAGCCCGTCTCTTGAGCTCCAGGCCTGCACCTCCAACTGCTATTTGATACTCCTCTTGAATGTATTCACAGGCCTTTCAAAGTGACCAGGACCACACTGCGCTTATGCTTTCTCCTTCTTCACTCCCCAAACCGCTCCAACTTCAACGTTCCCTGCATCAGTAAAAGGCACGTCCACCCAGCTGTCCAAATGAGGCTGTCCAAAATACATCTCCATTTGGCTCACTTCTCCCCGACTACATTGGTCGACCTAGTCCAGGGCCCCATCATCTCTCCTAGGGAGCTGAAGTGACCTCGTAAATGGCATTCCAGAATCCACTCTTGCTCCTTTCAAACCCATCCTTCATTCTGCTACTTTGTTACCTTCCTATAATAGTCTGACCACATTATTCCCTTGTAGAAAGGCTTTAATAACTGCCCAATGACCTTTGAATAGAACTTAATCCTTAATATGAGCCAAGTTTCTCTTTATAATCTGGCCACTGCCCACTTCTCCAGTCCTATCTGTGTCATTCTCCTTCTTTCTGTGAAGATCCCTTCTGTTTGCTCATCCACAACCCCTCTCCACCCTGTTCTCTGGGCCCTGAGGCTGACCAGTACTGACTATATTAATGAGCTGCCCAAGCTCCCTGACTTCCATTGGGCTCAGGGCAGTGGGAGTGCCCACAGGAGATCGGAGGTGGGTAGGAGAGTGGTCAATTACTAATCCCCCTGGCTCACTCTCTGATGGGAGTTTTCTTTAGCTTTATGCATCCATCAACCAAAGATCACTCCTTTTGTCAAAATGGGCCTCTCCTTCCAGGTTCTGGGAACTACTCCGTCATCCCCTGACCCTACCAGGCCTATGGACGGTGAGAAGTCAGCCATCACAGGACCCAGGCCACTGCATCATCCTTTGTGCTCTCCTGACATCCAGCCTACACCTTCATAAAGGGTCCCTTTATTAAAAACTCCTGGCATTTTCTAATCTGAGAGTGTCATCTTTTTCCTGTTGGAATCCTGCCTGGTATGCCCTCGTCCTCTGCACTCCAGCCCTGCTGAACTTTTCTCAGATCCTTCAGCATGCCATATTTTATATTCCTGGAGGCCTTGTCACAACTGAGGCTGGTCCTTCTGCCCTGCCTGACTCACAAGCTAGATTAAGTCCCCCACTATGTGCTCCCAATGTGCAGCCTACTTTGCCGCTGACACACTCTGAAATGCTGCGATTATTGACATGTTTCTTTAATGTCAACTACACAAGAGCAGGGACCATGTGGGTGGCACCCAATTCCCCCAGTGCCTGGCGCCCTGTGGATGCTCAGTAAATATGTATCGGCCAACAAACTCATTTCTCTGAGTTTACCCGGTGGATATCTGATGATATTTAAAGTTTCATTCTAGCCCTTGTATTATACATGTAGAATTGCTACACAAATAGCTTTGGATGACCTTGGGTAAAAGGTAACATCATTTATTTCTAAATCCTAGAGGTATTCAAAACTCATCCTCCATTTTGACAGTCATGACGTCCAAAAAATTTATGAACGCTACAATATGTACAAGTATACTCAAGGGCCAGATTCCCACTAGTTTCATCATCATAAGAAATTAGTCTTGCATAGTGGACTCAAGGTAATATATAACGGAAAGCATTATAAATATTTGATTAGTGGTTTATTATTATTGAACTCCGTTGCTGGCTGACCACCTAACCATATGGAGTCCAAATTCCTTCACTATGAGGAAAACATCTGTGTCCTGTAAACCTGTGATCTAAACACAGGTGCTCATACCTGCCTCCTTCCAGGTTGGCCTCCTGAGCCTCTGGATGGCCACTTAGGAACCGGTTCTTGTCCTTAGTCTTTTGATTACCCTTAACTGCTATCAACCAAATTGCAGGTCTTGCTCCTCCTGTCCTCACACCCCTCCGGGGACAGTTCTCCTGGCCAGTCCCCTTGGAAAGCTTCAGTCCACTCCCTGGACCGGCTTCTCCTCATAAGTGACCACAACACTCCTAGCTTTTCACCAACACACCGAGAAGGGGGAAACCTTGACTTGTTCACAGAGCCTGACCACATGAAGACCCAAAGGTAACAACAAAATGAAAGGGGTCATCTTGCAAGTGGATAGAGATGTAGTACCAGCAAAGCCAGAATCACAGAGTGGCCAGACTCTGGCAGGAGACAAGAGAAGAAAGAGAAGAGAAAACCAGGTTGGAGAAAAGGGGAGGGGGAGGCGGTGCTGGGGAGGGAACAAAAGCCTGAATTCCTACCCACCTTCTTCCATCATCCACTGGGGGCATTTTCACTTCTTACAACATATTGTGAGAGATGTTGCATCTCGCAAGCCACCAGGTGCCCTTTGGATACATGTTCCCCGGGTGACTTTGTTTGGCTTGTGTTGTCTGTAGGGGATGCTGTAATCTGCTGCCTAGATTCCACTTCAGGACTCAGGTACTCATCACCCACTTCCCAGGCACATTGCCTGCTGAGAGCTCACAGCTGAGTCCCTGCAGAGAATTGACCTCAACCAACAGAAGCTTCCTCTCCAGAGACATTACTTATCCAAAGACTGGTCAGTGGGCATGTGGGAGCCTCAACTCAATTAGGGACAACTCTGAGTGGCATCTCAGCTCCAGTGTTTCTCACAGGGTCAGATGAGGCTCTGGTTGCATCTCAGTGCAGCTTCCTCTGCCCAATCCTCATTGCTTCATTTTCCCCAGGTGTTGTTCCTGAGAGCATTCTCTCCCAAATTTCCTACAGGCAAATCTTCCCAGGACCTGTCTCCCTGGAACTGACCTAAGACATCAACCCTTCCTGCTAAAATCTTGAAGTAATGGGGCCCCTATCCTGACTGTCCTTCAATCAGCCAACATCTCTATTCACCAGGCTGCAGGGAGATCAATAGGCCCAAATATGCCCCCTAAAGATGACCTTTGACCTCGAGATCCTAGGCAGGCCCAGCATTTATACAAGCACTGTTCAAATCTTAAAGTTGAAAAAGACTTTGGGGGTCACACATTCACCTGCTGCTCAGTGTGGGTTCAAATCATGCCCTGAGCACACGCCACCCACAGTCTGCGGCCCCTCTCTGCCTTGTGTCATGGTGTGACCCCCCTGGGCCACCAAGTCCAGCCTCCACCATCTGTGTCTACCTCTAACTTCCACCCCAGAGACTGTCCTACACCCCCTGCATTGGCCATTCCCAGTGTCAACCTGATCATTCCTGAACAATCTTTGATGGCCCCTCCTCATTGGATGAGACTGTTGTTCCACTCCAAAACTCACATTGCATCCACCAAGCTCTGGTCTGTTCGGATTTGTATCAAAATGTCCAGGGTGCCCCAGGGCAGCATAGCCACTACCACAGTTGAGACAAGAGGAAGCACTTGCCACCATGTCCCAGGGAAGGACCAGCAGCCCATAACACTGGACAAGGGACAGTGTCTTGGTGTGGGTTCTCCAGAAGCAGATCCTAATTCAAGGACTCATGAGCAAGATATCTACTGTCCCTGCCGCCCAGAGCAGGTGCATTATAAAGTCTGCTATCAAAGTGGGCCTGAAGCTTCATCCTGCAATTCTACTCCTAGGTATAGACCCAAGAGAATAAAAAACACATATCCACACAAAAACTTGCACATGAATTTTGATAGCAGTATTATTCACAGTAGCCACAAAGCAGAAATAATCCAAATGTCCATCAACTGGAGAATGGATAAACAAAATGTGGTCCATCCATATGATAGAATATTATTTGGCAATAAAAAGGAATGAAGCACTAACACATGCTACAGCGTGGATGAACCTCGAAAACATGTTAAGTGAAAGAAGCTAGTCAATAGACCACATATGCTATGATTCCATTTACGTGAAATATATAGAAAAGACTATTCTATAAAGAACATAGAACAGAGGCTATTTCCCGAGGCTGGGGGTGGGGGTGGGGATAGGGAATGACTGCAAATAGGCATGAAGGATATTTTTGGGTGGTTCTAGAATTGGATCATGGTGATACTGGTATAACTCTGTAAACTTACTAAAAAATCAATGAATTGTATACTTAAAACAAGTGAATCATATGCTATGTAAGCTGTTCCTCAATAGAGATGTTAAAAATATAAAAATAAAATTAAAAAGTAGACAAGCCGCTAATCAACTGAGCCTTGTGACCACCCAGCACAGATCCCACCCTGCCACAGACTAGAGTTAGTTGATATGCATCTGTGTCGCCGTCGAGACTTCAACTTCTTGTCAACTGGTATTTTCATCTTTGTTATATTCACAGCAGAGTTCCTTGCCTATGGAGATCATTCAATAATTATTTGTTGAATTTCACTCTAGTGGAGGGGAAAAGGAGACATTTTTCAGGACATCAAAATAATGATTTAAAAAAAGGTTTCACAAAAGCCTTCCCTCAACATGGCCCCTTACAAGTAACTCATGTGCAGAGCGTCTAGAAAAAGTGTGATGACTGGGGTGTGAGAAGAAGATGAGACATTTAGCTAAAGACCCAGCAAGTCAGTCTTTTGGAAAAAAAAATATATCAGCTATGAATGTGGTATGGCCTCCTGATTTGGGGCCAGATGACAGTGGTGCGCCAGAAGGGGCAGCCATCCACAATGCCAGAGGCTGCTGGCTCCTCCGCTAAGACTGTCAGATTACCGCCCACATGGCTGAACTTGGGGACAAAGAAGACGGCTGGACTGCTTTTCACTTCAGTCTAAATGTTACTGTGCATCTTCTCAAGAAACAACATTGGCGAACGTCACCTCCATCCTGATGAAATCTGTCACAGCACCGACAGAAGGTCCTGAGCAGCTAAAATTCTGCACCCCCAGGATGGCACGCAGGAGGGATGGTGCAGTAATAGGTAGGGGGGAAATTATTTTCAAGGAATGTAAGTTGTTTTTCCTCTGGAGATTCACTGAAATGAAGCATGGAACTTACATCACAGGAGAAAGATTCATTGGAAGCCCTCCTTGGCCCAGGAAGCCAGCCTTCTCCTGATGGGGAGTTTGTTGAACCAGGAATGTAGGTGGGTGGGTAGAATGTCTAGGCTTTGGGGTCCGAGAGATCTGGGCTTGGATCCTGGCTGCCCAGCTCTAACCTGACTGGACCTCTGATATCTCACTTGTGCAACTGGAATAATAATAAAGTCTTCTACTCAGGGTTATTGCAGGTTTGAAATGAGGCTGTACCATGACCAGCAGCATAAGTAGGAAGCACTCAGCTAGGTGCCATGGAGCCCCCAGGGAAGAGCATGTCATTAAGTTAAATGAACAGGGCCTCTGGCCCAGCAGGTCATCAAATAAAACTGGAGGGTTGTTGTGTCCTTGGTTGGGGTTTCAAAAGTCCTTTCCAGTGGGCATCTGCCAAAGAGGAGAGTCTGTTCTCATCACTTTCAGGTTGTAACATGCAGATTCGAGGAGGAAGAAAAAGAGCCCATGTGTGATATTTAAAGACAGATTGACTTTTTGAGGGTATTATGTATTAGCCAGAACCCCAAAATTAGTATCTGTGGTTCTGCATTTTACAGACCCATCACTTCAAGTGAGCATTTCTTTTTAAAGATCTACCAAATTTTTTTATATCTACCAAATGCTTAATAATGATTGTTGAATTTTAATTGATAATTATTCCCACAACTTCACCAACATGAATCATGAAGTGAAAGTATATTACAAAGATATTTAAATTTCATCTAAAGATGGGCCTCAGTGCGGACAAATTCTTTTCTCCAGGAAATAGGGAGGAGGCCCTGGACCTGCAGAGCTGGTGGCCCACGCTGGAGAAGCAGAGTGAGGAGGTTTGCAAAGAGAGAATGAAGCCAGCACACAGAGAGAAACAGGGTGGAACACCGTGTGAGCCTGGAGGCCAAGAGAGCAGCTAGCTCAGCTTTGGATCACTTTTCAGGCTTGGTCTTACTTTCTCATCTTCAAAAATCTAGATCTCCCACATAACCTCCCTTTGGGCTGAGCCAGGCTGAGTAGATTTCTTGAAGACTCATATGGGATCTCACATGAGACAGGCAGGTCCGGCCACTGTAAGTCCAACTTGGTCTTATTCTGGCCTTTCTCACTTCTTACCCCCTTTATATTGTGATTCACAATCACTATGGTCCCTATTTGAGGCATCGGTGCTGCAGTGAAAAGAGAATATTCCTCCTCCATCCCCAACCTCCCGGTATTGAGAAGTAGAAAAGATGGCTTATAAGGAGAAGAACAATAGATCAAGAAAGGGCTTCGAGGTTTACATGGGAAAATGTTGTTGAATAAACGGAAAGTGAAGTTTTCTTTAGATGGGGGAAAAATAACCAAAAAGGGTCAGGAGGCAGCACCAGAGTTATATAACAGGCAGGTGACAGCCAGAAATCCCTAACATTTGACCTCACAAACTACCTCACCGCAAATAGCCACTCTTAATGAGAAACAAACATTTTCATTTTCACTGCAGGTGCTCAGGTCAAAGACCATCATACTGTGAAAGACAGTGATGGCCAACCCAGTCTTGCCAGGTAACCTCCTGGTGCTCAGGTCTTCAGCTCAGAATCTCACGTGCTACACTCTTGCAGTGTCCCCTACCACACAGACAACTGTCCCTGCCACCACAGCTCTCAACCAGCAATCACATCCAGGGCTCCCATGACACCTGAATTCCCTCTTGCCTCCTGTCCTCTCTTCATGGATCCATCTAAACAACTTCTACTCACACTCTTATGGCATGGCTATTTGTGGGGGACAGAAGGAGAAGGTGGAATTTGGTTTGGACTATTAGATTTAGAAGTGACTTTGAGAGTTCCAAGTGGATATGTTTAGACAATCGAATATACAGGTCTGAAACTCAGAGTAGAGCTGGAAATAGTAAGCTATGGGCATGCATTGTATCACCCAGGAAAAGAGTACAGAATAAAGACAGAGGAGAACCTGGGGTTGAGCTCTAAGGAATTCTAACACTGAAAGGTCATGCATGAGCTGGCAAAGAAGACTGAGATAGAGACTAGAAAAATAGGAGAAAGTATGAGAGTGAGGGAAGTTGGAAGCCAAAGGAAGAGATTGTTTCAATAATAAGGGAGCGGTCATCGGTGCTGAAAAGAAAATTTTTGGTTGGAAATTTGTCCACTGAATTTGGCAAATAGAAGCCCTTGGTGACCTTAGAGTACAGTGTTTTAGTGAAGGGAAAGGGCTGACTGGAGCTGACAGATTGGGTGTTGACTGAGTACAAGGTAAGGACATGGAGTCAGTGAGTATAGACGTGTGTTTAGAGAAATCTGGCTTTGAAGCGTGAGGGGAGAGATAAGAAGACAGTAGAAAGTGAAGTCAATAACAAAGAGCAAACTTGCATGAAAGTGCAGCCTAATATATACTAAACAGGAGAATAGAGATGATGATGGAAACAGCAGAAGTGAAACACCATTTCATTCCACAAAAAGCTGGGGGATGAGTTGATTGAATTTGAACCTACATCTCTTGAACCTAAAGATCATGATTGGGCAACATTATAGAAGCCGATGAGACCAAACATACGTTCGTTAGTCTAAATAACTGTGGCACATGAAAACAGAAGTATGAGGCAGGTACAATACACTGAATCTCTTGGGAAATTGCAATCTTCCAGAGGTCATATAGACAGCTGAAATTCACCACTGCAGCCAAGCAACCACATAATACCCAAGAGGAAGAGTAAAGCGAAGCCATTAATAAGGATATGTGACCAGAATGCAACTGGAACATACCTGTGCCCCCAAACTAGGGTCTGGGTGTGCCAACTGTGCAATCCCCCTGCACACGGAGAAGCACAGAATGATGCAGTCTCTCTAGCTGTGTATATGTCCAGTTGCACCTTTCAGAACCCTTCTAGAATACTTTTTCAATGTTTAACTTCAAGCTAAAATGCTCCAAGCCTTACTAGTATTGTCACTGAAATCTTAAAAACAATCAGCATGGGAGCCCCACCTCTTAGCCTAGGAGAGAGAGGATCAAAGTTAGAAGTGCTGAAATCTCTTCTGAAAACACATGCTAAGAAAAAGAATTATTGCTTTTTCTCAATTACATCTAACAGCTATTTTAAAAGCTTACATAAAGATGTGCATTGATGAGGAAGGGAGCTGTTTATATCTATTGGGTTGTTCCTGAAGGCTTAGCAACAACATTGGCAAATGAACAGTTCATTGACATTGAGAGATTTTAGCTAATCTTGGGGTTGAGAAGGAAAAGGATATAATGGAAGAATAAGATAAGATGTTGATCCATTGATATGTTTAACTTGGAACCATATCCTTGCAGTTGTACAGGTAGAAATAAAAACACTAGGACCATCCACAAGAGGCCACAAGGCAATCCAGTTAACAAGAGGTAGACCAGCTAACTGAAATTCCAGGAGCTTCACATGCTGACCTTCAATTATTTAATTACAAAGGAAAATACTGTGAAGGTCTATTTATCTCATACCATCATGCATCACTTAATGACAGGGATATGTTCTGAGAAATGCGTCATTAGGTGATTTCGTCATGGTGAGAAAATCACAGCGGGTACTCAAACAAACCTAGATGGTATAGCCTACTACACACCCAGGCTCTCTGTTACTAAGCTATGGGACCACTATCTTATATGCAGCCCATTGTTGACTGAAACATCATTATGCAGTGCATGAGTGTACTCTTATTAATGAAAAACAGCAATTCGTGAGACAATTGCGATGTTGAAAAATGTGATGGCAATTTACACACTCAAAATAAACACAAGCACTTGAAAAAAGCCACATATCCAATCTTCTAAATATGGCTTGATCTGCTTCTGAAGAAAATACTCAAATGTTACAGCACTGTGAGAGAGGCAGGAAGTTAGAGCCGACAGTTTAGGGGCTGACTAGAGAAAAGAGACCTATTGTCACCAATCTCAACCTTCATGTTTTGCCATTTTGTTTACTTCTATAGCCAAGACTTGGAAGCAACCTAAGTGCCCATCAAGGGACTAACGGACAAAGAAGATGTGGTATATATACACAGTGGAATACTACTCAGCCATAAGAAACGATGAAATCCAGCCGTTTGTGACAACATGGATGGACATCAAGGGTATTATGCTAAGCGAAATAAGTCAGAGGGAGAAGGTCAAATACCATACGATCTCACTCATAAATATAAGATAAAAACAACAACAAACACATAGAGACAGAAATTGGACTGGCGGTTAACCAGAGGGGAAGAGAGGAGGGAGGACGGTGAAAGGGATGATTAGGCACACGTGTGTGGTGATGAACTGTAATTAGTATTTGGGCGGTGAACATGATGTAATCTATGCAGAAACAGAAGTATAATGATGTACGCCTGAAATTTATACACTGTTATAAACCAATGTTACCACAATAAACAAAAAAAATTAAAAAATTTAAAAAAGCAGTCTTAAAGCAACCTCAATCTTAACTGTGTTTGTACACCAGGAGGGGCCTATCACTTGGTATATCCTCAGGACAAATAGGAATGTACAGACTACCATGAGATAAGGCTATTTTTACCCTCAACAAAGCTCATTTGTTTCAACCAGCAGGCTCCACTCCTGGAGCCCACAACCTGGGCTGACACAGATAATGCCTCAAAGGCAGGCTGCTCCCTCACTGAGACACAAGAACCTATTCAGTGAATATGAGCAAATGTAGGTCCCTTTGTCTCTCAGGAGAAAGCTGGCACCAACCTCTGCTGGAAAAATTAAAAGACAAATCTTTCCAACGCTAATCAAATCTCTTCCACTTAATGAGCACCAATGTCTTCTAGGGCAGCTGCGATTATGTCTGTTTTACAAATGAAATCCTGAGAAATGAAATCCTGGAAATAATAGCAGTATGACAGACATTGGGATATGGTTCCTTTTTCAAGATATTTTCACGTGCATTACGACCATTTGAGTTAATGTTTACAATAATTTCATGAGGTATACATGATAGGCAGTATGAGCCAGAATTTAGAGATTTGGGTTAATAATAGTGGTCCTGAGTCAGAGGATCTGGGTTCAAAGTGAACACCCACCTCTAGTCGCTTTGGGCAATTTTCTCAACCTTGCTGTGACTCAGTTTGCTTATCTGTAAAGGGCAGAGAGCTGTAAAATAAGGGATTGCTAGGAGAATTAAATGTGATAATCGAAGATCTTAGTACAGCGCCTGGCATACAGAATGTGCTCAACAGACTGTAGCCATCACTATTATATCTGTCACCACTGTTCTTATGACCACAGATGAGGCAACCTGGCTGCCATCCCACAAGATCCCAAAGTTAGAGATGCAACCAGAAATAGAAGCCACGGCCCCAGACTCCAGTCTACCACTTCTTCCAATCCACCACAGAAACAGCTTAAAAGACAACAGAAAAAGGAGTTTTATTGGGGCCGGCCCAGTGGTGCTGCGGTTAAGTGCACGCGCTCCGCTTCAGTGGCCTGGGGTTCGTAGGTTCACATCCTGGGCACGCACTGACGCACTGCTTGGCAAGTCATGCTGTGTGGTATCCCATATAAAGTGGAGGAAGCTGGGCACGGATGTTAGCCCAGGGGCCAACTTTCCTCGGCAAAAAGAGGAGGATTGGCACTGGTGTTAGCTCAGGGCTGATCTTCCTTAAAAAAAACAAGGAGTTTAATTAAAGGGTGGGCTCTTGTGTTAAATATGATTTTTAAATAAATGGAAGCCAAAGTCTTATAGAAAGAGTGGTTTGGAGAGAAGCTAAGAAAATAGTGCTTTGTCCTTGGCTCTGCCCCTAACTGTGAGATGAAGAGGTCAAGATTTCGAGATGCTAGAAGGCTTTTCTGCCTCTCAAATAAAAAAGGGAGGAGGAACTGATCATCTGCATCGAGGTGCAGTGACAGGAGAGAACCCTGCTCATCATCTGCATTAGAAACCCTCAGCATCCTCCTAGGAACCAAAATCCTAGCCCAGGGGACCACATTTGATGATTTTTAAAGCAACACAAGGTTGGCTTCAGAAAAAAACCTACTTTCTGGAGAATATATATTGAGTCCTGAGAATATACACTCACATTTATTTTTCAGACACTCAAACAATATTTCTGAGGTTCGAACCCACTAAAATGTTCCCAGGATATAAATAGAATGCATCCAGGAGAAGAAAATTAAAAACAAAAATCTACACATACTTTCTAGCTCTGCTCCTTTTTGACCTTCTCTGTTATATCTGATGCTGAATGTCAGAGGAGAATTTCACAGCATTTAAAATCACCACCTTCACCTCTGCAATAGATAAGGATCAAAATCTCATACGGCCAAATAATGGGTTATCCTTATTTAAAGATATGGAGTAAATTAGATTTTTTTTCCTGGTGCCAACAATTAGGAATACATACTTCCTGTTTCTAAGCAATTTCAGGTTTAATTAGGATTCTCTAAGCCCCATTTGTCTTAACAATTTGACAGCCGGCTTCCCCTTCCACACCCACGCTTTTCCTTTTTTTTACAATCTTCCCGTTTGTAGTATTTTATTCCGACTAAATGCCAGAAGGGAAAAAGGAAGCAAGCGTAAGTACAAATCAGATCACTCATTTCTTCTCTGAGCACACCACTTTCAAGGCACCTTTGATAAAAGGTTATTTTCCCCTGAGTGACAATTATCTCTAAGCTAATTATTAAAGAATCTTATTAAAATGTGCATGTTTGAGGGGCTTCCAAGGGAGGTGGCAATGAAACCCCCCCGGAAGAAGAATATGACATCACAGAAATAATGTGCAGGAGAGCGCCCTGTTTGTCTATTTAGATGAGTTTCATCATCCATAACAAGTGTTTAAAAAGCAGAAAAGAAGCGTGATGCATAATGCATTGTGTCATGATGCATAATAATTAGCCCTGCTCCCCGCCACCCCGTCTCCCAAGACTTAAAAATCTCTCCAAGTAAGCATTTTGTTCTAAAGGCTTTGACAAAAATGCCATTTAGGGACTTTCAGATTTACAGCTAGGCAATTTGTCTTCATTTATCGGAGAGGGAAGAAGGTAAAAGAAATAGAATGCTGCACAGTTCATCACTTCACGGACCTCCTGGTGACGAGAGCTCCCCAGGCCTCGCATTGGAAAAAAGTCAGCATCCTATCCCTGCAGGACCGCATGCATGCAGACCATCCCCACGCGATGCCTTGCTTTTTTTCTAAAAAAATGACAAAGCCACGTAAGACATTTATTCCATGCTCAAACATGAGCAGAATGATTTGCTCTTGGAATAGCCAAAGTTAACTGAAGGTCTGGAAATAAATTCCCAACTTCATGTGGGCTTCTCCAATTCTCCACCAAGACTAGGGTTAAGGATGGTACGACATTAAAAACATTTTTTATTCTAAAACATCGTTTTTAGAAGATATGACAAAATCTAAGATAACACTAAATTTATATAACAACTAAAACACATGGGAAAAAAGGAATAGATGTTCCATAAAGAAAATAGATGTTCTTTGGAGTGACACATTGTTACTTTAAAATGACCAATTATTTTATTAAGAGCTTTTTCTAGATTTAAAGGAAAATTTAGATCTGAAGTACAAATGTGATTCTCCGTTGAACAGGAAAAGAAATCAGAATTTGAAATCTAAAAAGACACACATGGTATACTTTTTCTTCCACCATTCATTCAACACTGAGCACCTAATGTGTGGTGTCTTCTTCACCATGGCCTAGGGCTACTTGTCCTAGAAAACCCAAATGAGGAATAACAGAACAGCAAGATGCCTAAAAGCCGAATATTTTAGGACTGGTAAGAAAGGGTTAATGTAAATAATTTAATGAGTGAACGATTAATGGAGTCCAAAAGGCGTACTCAAGTAACCAGAAAAATTCTCTTTCAGCTAATTTAACATTTTACCATAATTGAACACAGATTGCCTTCAGCCACAGCGCTGTGCTGGGCTGCAACTGGGGATGGGCACTTTCCGAGCCTGTGTTAATCTCTCCCAGACAACAGAGGTAGTCCTTGTCATTAGAACATCTTCCTGGACTTTCACAAAAGACACTCGGTCCTGGGAGAAAAATGCAAGGACCAAATGCAGAATGGCTGTGTACATGTTTCCAATTGCAGCCTTATTTAGCATTCATTAAGCCACAAATTTAGGAAGATAGAGCTAATGCCATGTCATTTCTAATCCTCACAAACTTCTAGTATAAAGAACCCATCTTAGTTGACCAAGGAGATCATCGTGGGCCAGGCTGTTAGGACAGATCATGTAATATAGCATGCACATATTGATCTGCTTTGACCTATAAGTTTCTCTCCAATTTCTTGCAACATCTTTCCCATACATACATGCGGCTTGATGGAAACTGTCTAGAGCTGGGAGGCAGGTCAGCTTGGTCTGAAGCCTCGCTCTCTCCAAATCATATTGCGTTTTATGAAAGAAGTAAATTTACATCTTTGATCCCTGCTTCCCTCTCATATCTCAAATAAAAGAGTTTGACAGATCATGGCCAAAGTCCCATCCATCTCTCACTGTCCCTGGTTCTATGACACTGAAGCCTTAAGCCTTGAAAAGTAGGGTGTCACTGTCAGGAATGTGATGAGGTGGGAAGGTGGAAATTGTGGGGGAAGATAACGTGTGTTGGGACATATAAATGAAAGCTTCCTCCATGTGACCAGAAACATAAAAGGCACCTGGGTAAAAGATTAGAGACATAAGTGTACATTAAGAAAAAATAAAGCATTATATTACAGTTGAACTCCACAGTCATGAGAAAAGATAAAGAAAGGAAAAAGAAGAGGGAGTCTTTGGATGAGGAGCTCCACGTGGCTGGAACCCAAATCCATCTAGGGTTTATGCCAACTTAAACATCAGTGACCTCACGGGTTTGAGTATGGGAATTAGCATTAATTTCCTTATGAAGCAATAACTTCTCAAGAGTATAAGAATAAATTGCTTTTTATTATACGTTTAACTTAGTAAATTTCTTTAAAATCTACTATCAATAATCTAGTCAGGCAAGCTTCTCCACCCCAAAGTGGCAAACATCTTTACCCCAATTTCTTGAAACATCTCCACTGCTTTGATTGTGTCAAGTTGTCATTTTTGAATTTTCACATCCTATGAGTCAGGATAGTTTCAATTTTATCCTTTCATCTCCTTGCAATGATCACAGCTCTGTCCTGGCCTCCATCTTCTATGCCATTGGTCATGACAGCAATGTCCTAGCTAAGTTTCTTTCAAGTCTTTCCACGTTCCAAACACTCCTTTATGCCGATTCCAGAATATCTTTTCCAAAAACACCATTCGATGAGTCACCACAGCAGAAATTTTAAAAACAGAATCACTCTCTTTAAGAAGGGAAAATATGGGGCCGGCCCCGTGGCTTAGCGCTTAAGTGCGCACGCTGGGCTACTGGCGGCCCGGTTGGGATCCGGGCGCGCACCAACGCACCGCTTCTCCAGCCACGCTGAGGCCGCGTCCCACATACAGCAACTAGCAGGATGTGCAACTATGACATACAACTATCTGCTGGGGCTTTGGGGAAAAAAAAGGAGGAGGATTGGCAATAGATGTTAGCTCAGAGCTGGTCTTCCTCAGCAAAAAGAGGAGGATTAGCATGGATGTTAGCTCAGGGCTGATCTTCCTCACAAAAAAAAAAAAAAAAGAAGGGAAAATATGAAGAAATGTAAGTCCATCTTTAGGAAGTGAGTCTAAGTCACAGAAAAACTACAGCAAATCTCTTGGACATTCAGAGGTGTCAATAGGAAAGACAAAGACATCGTGCATTTAGAACTCAGAGAACTAAAACATAAATCCTATTTGCTTACTAAAAGGGTTAAGGTGGAGGTCTCAGGTAAGACTAAATTTGACTAGGTTATAACTTTGATTAATAACTAAAGATCACTTTTTTCCCTGACACTCCTCGTGTTGGATGATAAGGACCCTCTTCTGGTCAAGTTGTCTGAGCACCATCTTCTCAGCAGCTTTTATCCATTCTATCTGCAATGTAAACCTCTACACATGTAAAGAATCAAAGTTTGTGAGACACATTTTAGATAATTATAGAATTCATAAAACACGGCTGGTGTTAGAATACTGAGAGGTCATAAATTTTACCTTTCGTAAATCTCTTCATTTGTAACTAACAGAGAAGTCACTAGGTTTTTCTTAACTTATTTCTTCCACTCCTCTTTTCCTGACTTAAACTGAACCCTTTACTTTACATGTTGTAAAACTTAGTGACAGCTCCGGGGTTTGAAACAGCCGAGGCCATTGCTCCCTCCGCACCACAGCTCTGTGCCACGAGCATGAATCCACGGAAGGGCTTCTGACCGTTTCTAAACGCCTCATATAATGTGAAGCTGAATTTCCCCCACATGGCCTTGCTCCGAGAGTCTTGGAAAGCCTCTTGCTGCATGAATTGTGCTCCTCAGCCTCCTAAAGACCCATGGATCAGTATCCAAACTTACAGCATTCACCCCTGCTCCCAAGCCTGCAAGCTGCATGCGCGCACACACACACACACACACACACACATCATTACAGCCAACACTCAGCCCATTCCTCAAATTGCAGTCCCACACTGATCCATGCTCTGTAGGATTCTACTGAAGCTGCTCCTTTTCCAGGAAGCCTTCCCTGACTTCAGCCAACAAAGCTTGCTCCCTCTATTTTTAAATATAATGACTTTTCTGAACCATCAGCAATGCATTTTTTAATTTAACTAAATTAGATTACTCAGCTGATCTCCTTATTTTATGAGTTTATAATACCTCAATTTTAAAAAGATCGTATTCCCTTGTACTTGTATGTCATGATTTCCGAATGAAATGGCCAGCTCTTTAAGGACAGAAATTACCTTTACTTATCTTATTCCATATTCCCAATGGGCATGAAATAAGCACCATGAATATTTTCATGTTAATTAAGAAACTCTCTTTCTAAGAAAGCCCATTGGTGAGTTTATGTTGGTTTCATGATCATTCATCAGTAACATTAGCAACATTCTGTCACTAATGATCAGCCACTTTAGATAATGCCCGTTGGTCACAATCTGTCTTACATCTCCACATGATATATATATATGTGTGTGTGTGTGTGTGTGTTCATGTGTGTGCTTTGTCCACATGATATATATGTGTGTGTGTGTATGTGTATATATACACATATACATGTATATATCCCCCCATAGATCCCCTATATATCCCCTATATATCCCCTTACTCCTTATCTCAATATTCAGTTTTGAAAATACAACTCTTTATCAGTAAACACAAAAGCAAAGAAAATTTTAATAAACTTATTATAAGAAATAATGCTTAATCTAAGGACACATAGACTGAGTGTGTGTGTGTGGGTGTGTGTGAACAAGTGTGGAAGGTGAAGAGAGACAGGACACTAAAAAAGAAATAAATCATAAAAGAAACCCTATAAGTTGCCCAACAAAAAATGAGACCACAAATGTGGAATACGAACTGAGCTATAAATTACTTTGAGATTGAAGTTATACCAAGTTGAATTCCCCTAAATCTAAATTCTACTTGTCTAAGAACAGAGAGACTTTGGAAATTCACAACGTGGAATAAATTTTTTAACTTACAATTTTTTAACCCTACCATGGATTCCTATGGAGCATGGTATATAAATAAGAGAAAGGGTCTGTTTCAGTGATGACATTTTAAACTGATGCATCTTAGGGTTAATTTAGTTACATTACATGATAAAAATTACCAATCATCATTCCTGTGGTTAACCCTTCCTTATCTTGTGACCATAGAACCCAAACAGGTCCACAATAAAGGGAACCAAAATTTAGTTCAATTATCTATGAAAGAATAGATGGTGACTACTACAGTGGAACCTTAGCCCAAACTCACTGTCAATTTTAGATTTTGTATGCTTTACTTTCAAGAGAGACACAAAAATTAGAAGAAAGTAAAATTGTTACTTATTTGTTGAATTAACCCAATCAGTTAATCTTTCAGGGCGTGCCCTCTGATCTGTACCTATTGGGGTCCAGTTTTGAGCATCTCTTGGGTTATGCTGTGATATCTAAACTACAGATTGCCTCTCATCAGATGCTATAAAATCTCTTGTCAATGACTCCATCCTTGCATACAGTTTTCAGGCAGGCAAATTCTGTAGAGTCTCGGGAAAAAAAAAAAAAGGATTGAAGTAAAATATTACTGGCAGTAATCTAGATTTAACTTTACTAGTAGTCAAGCCTCTATTGATGTCCCTCTTTACTCCATCCTCCCACCTCTGTCAGGATCCAGCCATCCACCGCCTTCCTAGTGACAGTGTGTTCCCTTCCTGCACCACTGAAATAGCCTTCGTTTGGTCACACCTCCACCAAGTCTCTTGGCTCTGCAAACTTTCTGGTGCACCACAGCCAAAATGCAGCACCGATTACTCACATGACTTGGAGATTATGATTTTAATACATAAACCTTAAATTCAATTTGAATTTTAATTTGAATTCAAATGCCTCCATATTCTGCTCCCTATCCCATTTTTAGTTGTATCTCCCACTGTGACTTCGCACAGAAGTTTCATGGAGCTTCATGCCTCCCCGTCCACAACCAGGAACTTCCTTGCTTTCCACCTTTATTCCTGCCAATCTCTTTGCTGCCCAGCTTGTCCAGTCAAAAACATACACATCCTTAAAAGCCAAGTTTTGAAACCTCCTTCTCCTTGAAGTCCTTTTAAACAGGCTAACCAGAAGTTGTTTCTGATTCCATCAACACTACAGAACTTTTTCTGTATGCCCAATATAGCAATCTTTATCATGTCCAGCCTCTTTGTAGTTGTGAGTTGCCTTATCTTCCTTGGGACTTTGTCATGACCTTAGAAAAAAAGAGTGATCTTATTTCTTACATAGTCCTTATTAGTGATTTTCCATCATTTATTCATTCAACAAATGTTTATGAGCAACCTTGTGTGTCAGGCCCTGTTCTCGGATCTGGAGATACTGGGATGGATAACACAAAATCTCTGCTCTCTTGGAGCTTACAGTTCAGTGCATATAACAGGTACTCAATAAACATTTGCTAGAAAATTGCTGAGCCAAATATCTTTGTATTCCCCAAAATATGGATAATATTTCTATAATTACATAGACAGTCAACAAAGTTTTCTTTTAATGAAGGTATTTTTATTTTCATGCTTCTAGAAATGGATCAGAGTTGAAAATTCTAGGGCATGATGCTTGTCGACCTTTCAATCAATATGGATGTCCAGATCTTCCACATGAAGAAACTCCTGGCATACAGAGAGATGCCATCCCTCCATCAGGAAAAAAATAAAATAAAATGAATTAAAGAAACATCAATGACAGTGGGCCAATAAGAGTTATACCCCCGTAAATAGCATTCATTGATTTAATCATTTAATCAGTGAATACTTACTGGGCACCTGAAGTGTTGAATAACTCTTCTAGGTTCCCAAGATGCAGAGCACAATAGACAAGGTCTATGCATCCTCAGTTAGAGGAGATGATAAACAGATGATAAACAGACAAATAACTATATCATTCCAAGCACACATAACTACCATGAAGAAACACAAAGTGTGGCATGGAGAAATAGAGTCTTCAAGGATACCACTTTATTTAGATCAAGTGGTCATGGGAGGCTTCTCTCAGGAGGTGATATTTGGGCAAAGAACCACATGAAGTGAAAAAGCAGAGCATGAAAAGGCCCTGGGTAGAGCATTCCAGGAATAAAAAGCAGTGAGTGGAAAGTTGCTGAGACAGGAACTAGCTCAGCCATTGGAGAATCACCCAGAAGGCCAGTGTGGCTGCAGTGGAAGGAGCATGGTGTGACCAGCCTGAGCCAGATCGTGGAGGGCCTTTGAGGTTGTAGTAAGGGATGCTGGGTTTATTTTAAGGAGGATGGGATGTGCCTACTGGCTCCAAGCAGAGGTGTGACATGGTCTGATTTACAATTTAAGCAGGTCCTTCTGGCTGCTGGGTAGAAATACAACTGTGAGGATAAGCATGGAAGCAGAGAGACCAGTTGCTAGGTTATTGCAATAGTCCAGGCAAGAGAGGAGAAGAGATTGAATTGAAGTAGACGTAGAAGAAATGGTCATATTCTGAAAGTAGAGTCAACAGGAGGTGCTGGTGGTTTGAATATGAGATGTGAAGGAAAGACAGCAGTCGAGGATGACTTCAAAGGTTATGTCCCGAACAGTGGATGAATAGTGATGCTCAACTTGAATGACAAAGACATGGGTTAGGAGCAGATGCAGGGAGAAAAATCCAAGAGATCTGTCTTAGACAGGATAAAGTTTGGGATGCCCATAAGATTTCTAAGGGAAAAAGTTGAGTAGGCAGTTGGATTTGAGGGTCTGAATTTGAGCTCAGAGGGGAAGTCATGGACAGAGATATGAATGTGGAAGTCATCAGCATACAGATGGGATTTAATGCCTCTGCCTAAATTAAATCATATAGAGAGCAGGTGTAGTTGGGAAGGGAAAGGGAGGGGAGGAATTCAAAGGGGAGGGAAGGAGAGAGGAGGGGAGAGAAGAGAACTGAGAACTGAGCCCTGGACAATTGCATCATTCAGCATTTGACTTGAGAGGAGCAGTTAGCAAAGCAAAAGAAGAAACCAGTGAGGTGGAAGGAAAACCTAAGGAGTGTGATATCCAGGATTGAAGGTGAGGTGTTTCAAGAAGAAAAGAGTGATCTGTTGGTCAAACGCTGCTGAGAGGTCAAACAAGATGAAGACTAGAAATATGGAGGTCATCGACATTGACAAAAGCAGTTTCAACGGAGTTATGAAGACGACACTGTTTAGAGCGTATTTAAGAGAGATTGAAGATGAAGACGTAAAGTGAATTACGCAGCCCTACTCGAAGTATGCACAGACCAGCTGCTTGTTTCTTTGTCTGCAATGAGACAAACACAAAAATTGAGATGTTGCTGCAGCATCCACGTGTGTGAGCAGTGGCCTCTGTTCTGAGTGAGTGGGGTATGGACAACTTCAAATATTGCTGAACTCACGTGGCAAGTAGCATGTGGAACAACCTGCATGCCAGGCATGTGCTGTGGGATCTCACAGCAATCTGCAACAGATTGGATATTGAAAAACTAATCCTTCACCTCCATCAGTTTGAGAAGCACTAATATATGTGACTCTTTCTAGTATTTAGTTTTGCTATAAAGCGTAAGAGAAATGAAGTAGATGAAGAGAATGATGACAAGAGAGGGAGTTTTGTTTGTTAGTATGTTTTACATGTTAGTATGTTTACAGGAAAGATAACATAGTGTTGGTATATTACCCAGGAGAGAGGGAAATCAAGAGGTGCCCAAGGGTGAGGTCATAAATGTGAGGGCAAGGTCCTTATGTGGATGGGAGATGATGGAATTCCGGATACGGGTGGAGGTCTCAGCCTTCAATGGCAACAAAGTCAATGGGCTACTAGTTCTCCTGTCTCCCTCTGCTCCCACAGATAAAGTCTCCTAGCCAAACAAGCCTCCTTATCAAGGGACAAGGCAGAGTTCTTGCTTATCCCTGAGTAGCAGGTGTCAGTTTCCTGCCAGCCCATGGACCTGTGGAATTATGCAAACAAGCAAATCGCATCCTCCTGTGGGAACCAGAGGGCACCCCACTCTCTTGTTACCACAAAGCCTGCCTCTCACAGCCCCAAGTGCAGACCCCATGGGGCCCTGCACTGTGTGGACGTCCATCTCCCCGGGGCTGTGAGTATACGAGACTAAAAATCTGCTGTCCATCTCTCTGTCCAGTGTTGGGTGTCAGGTGCTCAGTCATCCCCATAACTGAATCCTTCCCTCACCAACAGGGGGGAAGGAAGCACTCAAAACAGGTATAGACCCATACAGAATGATAAACTGATTGCGTAGGGGGAGAGGATACTCCAAGTAGTTCACCTGATTCTTCTGGGCTATCGGTAAAAGAAATGAGGTCATCGGCCAAGAGTCTGGAAAGGGAAGGGGAGTTTGAGTTTTGTGGAGGAAGGAGAAGGTGTGAAATGGTCTTCCCACAGAAACAGGAAGGAACAGGGCAGTCAGGTGGGATCGAGGGCAGAGCTAAGGGCTCACTTGAGGTCTGTAGTCAGAACTTAAGATGAGACCCATCAAAGCAGTAGTGTGTGTAGTGTTTCTCTGCTCAAGCTCAGCAGGTCTGGTGTGATGGAGTCCAGGCTGGGTTGGGTTTAATCAGGTGTATCCTGAAGTCTAAAGTCTCTGAAACAAGGGTGCACATGAGCACCCAGGTGAAATGGGTCAGAGGGAAGGCTTGTTGGAGAGAAGGTGTGCAGACAACAGCTGTCAGGTGACACACCAGACAAGATTTCGAGATTACTACAGGTTGTAGCCACCTAGCATCATCTACTGAAATTTAGAAGGTTTAATTTTTAATCCAAACGCCATAGAAATAGACATGTAAAGATACGAGACACGTGCTGCACATTGGGAAGAGGAGGTCACAGGTGCCTAGTAACGTGGCTAAGCAGCATGTGCTTGGTGATATTTTGGTGACTGAGCATCCCATCTCAGGAATGAGCTGAGATTCTAGAAATGCTGTGATTAAAACCAACCAACCAACCCTGAAACTCCCAAACTGTGCCCACATTACCACATTTTTCCAGTATCTTCCATCAAGAAAACTTAAGAAAGCAATGCTTGCTATCTGGCCCATCCCAGCTCTCCAGCATAACTCCTATTTCCAGTTCTCCAGGTAAGTATTGCCACTTGAAACAGTGTGTGTGCTCAGGAACCAGCCGAATAGCAATGGCTCACTAATTGATGAGTAGAACCTGGCAGTCAGGTGCAGGCGTCTGGAGTTCTATTGCCCAGGTTCAAATCCTGCCCTCGCCACTAGCTGGATCTATGATTTGAGGAACGTCACGTCTCTGTTGCATGCCTTGATTTCCCCCAAGTGTAAAGTGGGGATAATATGAGCAAGTATCTCAAAGACTTGCTTGAAGATTAAGTGAGATGGATACAGTAAAGCACTTGGCCGAGTGCCTGGCTCATAGTAAGAGCTCAATAAGTAATAGCAATTATTATAAATAGGCTCATTCAGCACTCCACGGAAAAGTGACTCTGTAGGCATTATCACAGCCATAAACTTCAGGTTGCTTAGCCAGTAGAGAGGATGCCAAATATCTTTTAATCTCTCCATGGTCAGGCCTTCAGGGGACCACTCCCCAAAGTTTGTGACATGGCTGATCGGATAGGAATGAATGCAGACTTCATGATAGGGGTCCAGCTGGGGATCCAGGCCATGATCCCATTAGAACCTCCTACTAACCAACCCCAAGCCGTGTGTACAGTACAAGGAGACCACCCAGACAATAAACAGAGCTCTGTGCATCCGCTTGCAGCCACCAGCTAAAGGAAGGTTGGCCATTTGGGCTTTGAGCCCTGACAGAGCTGGGCTATTTTCATCACATCCAGACAATGGACTTTCCTACACTCCTCAGAAAGCAAATATGTCAGGTTGAGAGTTACCTAAATGCCAGAGAACAGTAAGAATATCACCATGGCATGGCACGTGTGCACAAGCACACACATGCATGTACACACGTGTATTATTCTTACTTATTACAAGCGCTTTCATCTAGGTTCCATAAGTGAAAATATCTAGGAAGCATTTTCTAAACTCTTCAAGATACGTGTCCCATGAATATATCAGTAAAATAATTCAGCTGCAGTGATAAGATTTGGACTTGTATTAACAAAACTGATTTGTGTCTTTTTTCATAAGAGCCCCAACTGATACAAAACTCACATCCAATTTCAGCCTCCAATTACCAATTTCAAAAAAAACTTTAATATTTTGGCATTGAGAAAATGGATGGTCAGTTCAGGACAAATCAAATGCAATGTACTTAAAGACAGATACACAATTCAAACTTGGGGGCCGGGGAAGATCCCATCATGTATCATGCATATAAACGTCATCTCTCCTCCAATTTCACTCTTAAGCACACTAACAATAGAACACAATATCACGAAATAGTTCCACCACTGAAATGGATAAAAGTTAATTAACCTGTCTCTTACTTACTTAACTCAGTAAATGAACAGGAGTTGGCAAAGAAAAGGAAATGAATTTTCCCCACTTATGCACTGATTCTTAAAAGTTGATATTTCACTTTCTCGAAACAACTCTTTATTGCTCAACTTTAAAGCAAATTTGTCATCGTTTTCAAAGTGTGAAAAAGTCAAATGAATAAACGTGGCTTTGTTTGGAAGGTTTGGGGATGCTCAGGATGTAGAGAAAACAAAGTCTGTTACATCAGACGACATGGGCTCAAAATGCTGCCCCCCAATCACACATCCCATCTGACCACAGGCTGATGTTCAATCTCTCCAAACCCTGGTCTCCTATTCTGTAAAACTGAGATTAAAAGTACTGACTCATTGGACTGTTTGAGGACGAACAGAGGCCGTACAGCCATGTGACCCAGAGCACATCACTTAATCCTACTTTATTTACAGCAGTGATAATAAAAATATCTACATTATAGGAAATACTATAAACACATAACGTAGTACCCCCATCTAGTAATAAATAATGTCAGCTGTTATCACTGACATTATCATCATCACTATTATTACTAATAAGCATAACTAGTGCATGTAACATGGTCAGCCAAGTGCCCACACACTTCAGATGCTCCATAAATGTGAGTTTCCTTTTACCCTCATTCTCTTTTATGGGAATAATTACAAGTAGGATTTCTTTCTTCAAAGAAAACCAAGAGATTGTAATCTTTACAAATGATATTGCACAATTCTCAGAGCGGGGGGACATGAAAATCTAAGCAGATATTTATTCCTTCCATCGTCATTAATTCTTGTGGCCCAGCAGTTCTCAGGATGAGGTATGCAGGACCAGTGACATGGTTTCCTCTTGTGGCCCATTCTTCAATGAAGGATGCCATAAGTTCCAGTGAAATCAAAACACTTGCACGTTATACTAGAAAAAAAAACTATACATATTCTAAACACTCAGGTTTCTGGTAACCAGACTACCCCATTATGTTAATGAAAAGGGCAAAAAAAGTGAAGGAGTGTAGAGAAAAATCCAATCATCACAAAACTTGTCAAACTAGAACATAAGCCATGGCGACCTCTTCTCTTACAGTAGAAATCCATTAATGAAAACCCTGCTACCAATAGTTTTCACCTATGTTCTTTCCTACGCATTCTCAGTTTTCTTCTATCAGAAAGCATTTTATAAACATTTAACTCCACAAACCTCAAGGTCACCTAAGGTACCTGGCATGGAAAAGCAAACTCACTAAATGAAAATAGGGATGAGCACCACACTTGAAGCCATGTTGTCAAAAAACAAAACAAACAAAAACAGAACGGTGGAATACTTTTTTAAGGGATTACACACTTGAAATGTACGCAGAGAACACCCCTCCAGGACCACCTGAAGCTTATGCTCACATGACACTGGGAAGGGAGAGGAATGCAAACAGAGAGATCCCCCTCCCAGAGAAAAAGGCTTGGCAGAATTTGGAGCCATACAGCTTCCTCCACATAGGGATGCTCTCTCCTCTTCCCGTGTTTCAGTGCATCAAATGTCCTCAAATAACTGGTGCTTTCTAACTAAGGTTTCCATATTTCCCAGAGGCGTCTGCATCCAGCCTTTGCCTGGGAGAACAGGTTACAAAAATATCCCCTCTTCCTTTTACCAGGCAACAAAGAGAACTTGCAGTGCTTTGAAAACAGAAATCCACATCTTCAGGAAGAACAGGCCTCCGACAGCCTGCAGAACAGGGTGCTCTGGGTACAAGGTAACCAGGCGAGAGAAAATGCAGTCAGAGCATTTAGCACACAGGATTAATCGAATTATAATTTAATCATCTGATCAAACACTAATTAGCATAATCACTTGAGGGGAAAATGGCTGGAGGAACCCAGGAACACCTCAGCATGCGTGTTCTTGTGACTGTCGAAAAGGGAGACATAGATTTTTTTTTTTTTAATTCATGAAAAAATAAGAAAATAGTAAATAAAGCTTCACCAACGACAAGCATTACTAGCTATGATTTTTGTAGCCAAAGGAATTACAGTTGAGATTCAGAACATCTTCCTTTCTCTCCAGGACCACTCTAGCATCCAAAGAAAAGCACAAAACTGATATTATATTGCAGCAACTAAGCTCTATCAAACTAGTTAACTATCTAAACTATTTAACTTGGGGTTTCTCCACCTCAGCTCTATTGACATTTTGGATGGATAATTATTTGCCATGGCGGGCTGTCCTGTGCATTGTAGGATGTTGAACAGCATCCCAGGCCTCCATCCTCTAGAAGCCAGTAACACCTCCTCACCCACGAGAATTGTGACAACTGAAAATGTTTCCAGATACCCAATGTCCCCTGAGGGGGTGAAATTGCCCCTGGGTAGAACCACTGATTTAACTGAAGAATGCAATTCGTCAGGAGCATACCTCTTTTTAAAGTGATCACATCATAAAAGGAGGGAGGGGAGAGTCTTTTATTCCCACTTACCCAAAATAATGAGCCTAAAATGAAAGTTCCATGGCGTTTATGTTATATCTCATGGCTCTGTTTAGAGCTTTATAATAATTAATAACGCCTGTACTTGTGTACTTCAGCAAAAATAATTAAATACCAGGCTCCCCTATTCTGAGATCTTCAGAGAGACACATCAGATTTCCAGGGGGACTCTGAGGGGGGACACCACAGGCTGAAAGAACACTGTCTCTTGCTTGCAGACTTTAGTGTGCCCTGAGCAGCTGAGGGATCATAGCAGTGTCCCTCCACCCGCCCACATGATAGCAAAGCACCCGTGACTTAGGACATCAATAGAGGCAGCTAAGGCCTCCAGACCCTGGGGAAATCTCGCTCTCTTCCCACACTCTCGCCATGTGTAAGTAAGCTCTGATATTAGCTCCCAGTTTCTAAGGAGAGAGAGAGAGAAAGGTGAAAGTGAAGACAAGAGGCGAAATGCAGAAAGCCCCTCCATTTCTTGCAAATGCATCTCCACTACTCTAGATTCATTGCACCACCTTAAACTGCCTTGGCCATGAGTCAGATTGTACCTAATGATATTTCTTCTTATGGAGAGATGTTAGAAATCTAAGGAAAAAACACTCAACACTTAGTAAAGTATGTCATAAATATTGTCTATGGGTTAAGGTGATTTGTTCTAATAATAAATCTGAGTCACACAATCTCTCGTTTTTATTTTTTCTAAAGAGAGTGTCTAACCATTTATAATGACTCATGGGTCTCTCGTAGGTTATTAAACTTGATGATGGAAATACTTATGCCCTTTCCATGGGGGAGAGAGGAAAAAAGGTTGACCTACTCTGCTACAAAATTTAAAAAAGAACAGTCTGTACAACGCTGTGGGGGTTGTGAAAACTCCAAATCAGAGAGGAATTGCGAGCTATTTTAAACCGATACCCTCTTCTACAAACTCCCTTGGCAGAGCTTGTGACTTCTTAACGCAATGCCCTTCCCCCTTTTAAAGGAACATAGATATAGGAGCCTATTGTTGCAAAAACACAGTGTCTACCCTAGCTTGTGTAATTGTGAGTAAGCAGAAATTACATTTCTTTAGCCTACGTCTTTCATACTGTTTTCTTCTAAAGCTAAAAATCAAAATAGCCGCTCTGAAACATAATTTCAATTGTGAATCCCAATAAAACCACCAAAGGATGATAACATCAAACTTGTTGAAGATGCCTAGGAGGGAAAATTATTTTTAATATTATCTAAAATAAGATCTCAGGACACAAAAAGTTATTTTTAAGGTTCTGAATGTAGGCCTCTCTCCAGCATATGTTCGAGTCTATTTTAGTTCAAATATCAAGGACACAGTGTTTTGAAAGGATTATTCTGCTACTCACTAATAACTGTCCTCAATATTAACATACATGTGACAAAGTCTAAAATGCATATGTGTCCTATATGCCATTTTTTTCTTTTTATGACAACTTTGTGCAACAACACATACTTCATATGATAAATACAGTCAACTTGGGGTCATTTACCTAAAAGAAGGGATACCAAAAAAATTGAAAAAATTATCCCTACATCATTTCTTTCTGGCTTTGGAAGATGCTTGTGCATTGATATGCCTATGCAGGTACGTGTAATGTTCCCTGGGTGGCATCAGAGCAAAACCTCAAGCTGCAAACAGATCCATATTCCTGTCCTGGCTCATTCCGCCCTCGCTCATCTCTGAAGCCTGTTCAATACAGTAACCCAAACGGTCTCCCACTAGTGACCTCTTGCTTGGAGCGATGCAGTTACATTTGGGTTTCCAAGGGCTTTTCTGCTAGGACTCCAGCCGCTAGCAAAGAAGGGGTCAATATGAGAAAACACAATGCAACAAAGTCCATAAGCAAAGCTCATGCTAGCAATAAATCCGAATATTAAGTATGCTGAAACTATTTAAAAAAATGGAGTGCATACACACACACACACATATATTTGGATATACATAGATGTTAGACGTATACAGAGATGATTCTCAAGCTACTAGCATCCAAATTAGAAGTTTCTCTGGTGGGATCACCTCTCCCTCTACTCGGGGTCTTCCCTGTTACCAGTTCCCACTGCCAACTCTCCTCAAATCTTCTCAAATTCTTATGGTAGTCAATGAAGCCCTAACCCTCCACATATATACCCCCCAATAAATTGCTGCTCAATACAGAGCTCCCCAACAGAGCATTAGAGTCTACTTGAAACTTTATTGGGTGGACTTTTTAGCTAGTATCTGACCCTCTAGCTCAATCAAGGGCAGGGTAGCCCCTTTCCAGACTCTCTGGTGGTCAGAGCTGGGAAACTTTACAACAAACTATATAAACTATCAGGTGAGCCTCATGCACAGTCACGTGGAGTCTCCCATGGACAAGGGGAAGAAGATGACAAAGGTCCATAACAGAATTAGACCTGAGCAACTTTTTAAACTACAGCCCATTCCCCAGGGTGCCAGCATCGGAATCTCCAATGGGAGGCTCATGAGGTGAAAAGCTCTCCAGAAAATTTCCATACCTTCTTCCTTGCTGACCCAGCCCACCTGGGAGTTAAGGACCAGTGGCCCTGATCTTTACCTGAGAAGATCCAGATAGGCACATTAATTAGATCATGGCTCAATGGCAGTCTGCATCCTCCTTTCTCCTCTTCTCAGATTCCTGTTATCCTGACATGGGACTGACATGGGGGCTGGTGCCGCCCCTTCCTCCATATTCTTGCTTTTCCCATAACCTTTACTTCTATTACCTCCAAGCATTTATTACCACAGAAGCCTGCAGCATATTCCCATCCTCCCATCTTCAGTGATGGGGTGATGGGGCAATGAGGGTGGGAGGGAGAGTGAGTGGTCTCTTGTGACTATGAATACCAAGGAGGGGTTGTGGCTGGTGATGTGACATCCCACAAGACACAGATGAACCGATCACTAATCAAAGTAATTACCCAAAACAAATTCCAAGATCACCTCGAGGTCAAAATTTTTCTACCCAGGTTTCTATGTAAATATCCATCAAGCCTATTATAAAACAGTAGCCACCAAAGATTTAATGGCCATTGATTTCGGTGAGTCATAATAGGCACGCACACGTCTGGTCATTAACCATCCCACTCACTTTCTGCTATCACGTCAAAGTACCAGACAGAGACTGTGAACTTGGGTTTTACCAAGCTGAATAATTTATGAAAAAAGAATTCTGTTCCTTAGAGAGCATCTCACATTTTTTATGCATTGCCTTTTCACTGGCCAATGAATGACACAAATGATCACCCTTTTTAGGAACTGGAATCGGCGAGGTCCAGTAGGGGTGATAACAGTCACTATGGCGCCCTCTCTGTGGTGTCAAGTTGCCCATTTTGCTAGTAGGGCCCGTTGTTGTTGTTTTGGGGGGGCCCTTCAGCTCATTGCTGAAGTCTCACATGTAATATTACACAGCATTGTTATTTCTATCTTGGCAGCCACAAATCAGTTATTAAAAATGCACTACAGCCGATATTAAGAAATAAACACTGTAATTAAGCAGACTGGGATTTGGGGTTTTCAGTGTCTTATGGGAACTCAAGATCAAATCACGCCACAGTGGGGCTACTATGGAGAGAAGAAATGAATCTTGAGTTTCTCTAATGAGAAATAATGTTTACTCAAAAGTTTCCACAATATAGCTCAGGTCCTCGATGTAGGAAAAAAAGGAATGAGATTTAAAAACACATTGAACTGTAGTGGTTCTAATTATCTCTCTACTTTGCCTTTGTCTTATGAGATAATTATAGAAATTTTCACATCACCCTGAAGTTCACGCAATGAGTGGAAAAACAGGACTCACAAGAAAAATCAATGCTTTACTCAATATTGGGAAAAGGAATCAATGGTAAGAGTCTCCACTGCCATCAGCCATTTCAAATGACATGGCCCCTCATTGTGTGATATAGGCTACATCCATCAGCATCCTTCTACCCGAGGAGACCCAGTCACTCTGGTTCTAACCCTAGCTTGACAGGATCACCATGTCGGTCCCATGAGGATGCAGAAGGCACCTGGGGACTCTGAGATCATCAGGATCTTCACTGGGAGTGTCATCATCACTGTTGTTTTGCAGAAGCATCCAATAATTTGAGAGTTCAGGTATCCAGAAAGAACTATAAACTGACTTTCACTGTATTTACACACAGTGGACAGGAAGAAGAATTGATTAAATTCTATGTAAGAGCAAGCTTAAAACTGTTTCCTGGTTCCTCATTTTAACATTAATAGAGGCAAAGCTCAGATGAATCAAAATCAGGAATTAAATAGTTCAGATCTCTTTCCACCATCTCATCAAGTCTCATCAAACACGCCCCTGCACAGTCTGGGGAGATTGGCTATAAAATGACCCATTTTAGAGATGGTTCTTCATAAGACAAAAGGCAAATGCTTTTCCCAGCATTATACTCTGGGGTGGGTCTGTCTTTTGTCCAGACTTGCAACCTGTTAACCAGCAGCATTTCCATACAAAGTCAAGGATTCTACTTTTAATAGAAAATAAGGCCCACTCGGGACTAGTAAAACCAAAGTGTTAGGAGGAACAGATGCACTCCGAGGAAAGAAGGCTGTTTCACTCCTAAGAGCAAGCGTGTTCTTTTTTCCTGGTCCAGTAACATTTATGTCAATCAAGCAGTCTGTGGCGACATCGGCTGCCCCATGTGGACCAACCAATTAGAAAAGCATGCGCCACATTTAAATCTCCAGAATTTAACAAATGGGTTAACATGGAGGAACCCGTGATAATCACAAGATCCTAAATTTGAACCCCTCTCACAGTAAATCCTCTACCATAAACAAGCATGTGGTGCCCACCCTCCTACTTTCTGCTGTTGAACATCTTCAAGAAAGGCAATGCTTATTGCCAAATAAATATTTATAGCTGCACTGCAAATTCAACATCCTCCCTTCACCTTCAGTCCCCTATTCAGACCTACCCAAGCCCAGTTTCCAAATTATATATATATATATATATATATATATATATATATATATATATATAGCCTCCCCAGCCCCGCCTCTCAACTCTAATATGGACTTAAACCCTGAGGCTGTTTCTAGAATATTCTGCAGAGTCCAAAGTGATCTCTCAATATTTCAGCAAGGTTGGTATGGTTTTTTTCTCCTCCAAAAATTCTGTACAGGGCCGGGAAGTTGGAGGAAGCCAGCGTTTGGTATGGAGGTGATCTCTCCCGTATTCAATTCTTTCTTTTGCTCTCTCAGCCGCTGCATTTAAAAACTGTGTTCTATAAATAGGACTGCTTGCTCACTCTTAAAGCTTACTCACTGTCTTCTGCGTAAAAATAACTTAAATAGGGATGTAGGCAAGATTCATTAATCCCTGTCATTGTGCCTCTCTGTGTAGTAGCCTCTTTCTTCCCTCTTATCTCATCATCTATCTTGTCAACTCCATTCATCCCCTCTCTGTTAAACCACACTATATATTTATATAATCTAAGGGGCTTACAGATCAAAAATTAATCCAATTGAAAAAAAATGTTTTTTAAATCATAAGTATGGATCAATATAGAACAAATACAGATCTCCCCAAATCAAAGGATGATAAATATCGTAAGCTACAAGACACCTAATTTGATTCTTATATTTGAAAAAAAAATCAAATCTTTAACAATGAGTAAAACATTCTGCTTTCATGTTGCTTTGATGAAGGAATCAAATTTTATTTGATTCTGCTGCAAAATAAGAAAAAAAGATAATGATGAGAAACTCATAAGTCAACAGGATACTTAAGAAAATAGTAGCGTGATTTTTTTAAGACAATTAAGGCCTAAGAAACTGAATTTTGTTTTGATGTCCTGGATGGCTCTTTGATGAAGAAATGAATTCCCAGGAACCCGTAGGGAAATTTACATGTCGTTTTGATGTTTCTGACTGGTTTTCAGAATGTGACAGGGCATTAAACAATGTATAGGATGTCTGAATTATGCCACTTAGCAGCATCCACTTGAGAACAAGGAGTTCAATGCACTTATGAGCTTATTTTCTCTGACATTTGACCCAATCCACCTCACAAAGAGCACCTACAGCAATGGTATCCTTGTTATGTAACTGTGACGAAGTCCCAGCACGTGTTCCAAATGTGAATCCGTTTTGGAAAAGAGAAGAAAATGCCCTAGAACCATTTCTAGAAAATAAACATTTTCTACATCCCTCGAGTCAGAGTGTCACAACTCGATGGCAGGAGCCAAGGAATTCACACGGTTGCTCATGTACATTTCTCACAATGGTTTACACGTTAGAATTAGAGAGTGGGACCCAGAAGGAGCTAACTCAGCAAGGAAGGATAAGAAAGAGGCAGGAGAGAGAGGAGGGAGGTTAAGGAAGGGAGAAGGGCTCTGCCCATCAATTTGTCCCTTCTCTCACTCAGTCAGTAAACATCTATTTCCCCGACTCCGTGCATGCATTCTGCACATGTATGTCTAAGGTGCCTCACCTGTGGACCTTCCCATCAGTGAGGGAGGCAGTCACCAACCAAGTAAGCACCAAATAAATAAACAGAGTTACAGATCACCCTGGACACTCGCAAGGGAATGTCCAAGGTTTTACGAAAGAGGATAATTCAGGGATCTAATTTGGAGGACCAGATCTCTGAATCCAGCCCTTCCAAACATCCTGGTCAGAAGCTGTCTAACCTCTGAACAAAAATCGGCTATCCGCACCTGCTCCGTGGTGCTTCCCTCCTGCCACCCTGGTGGATGGTGTGTCACCTGCAGAAGGCACCGTGTGTGCTGCACCCTGGGAGTTCAGAACTGCACAGTGGGTACATGTCGGGTTGCTGGAATCTTCCATTCCCACTGTGTTATCTTAATCCGTAAATTCGGCGAGGGAAATGCAACTTTGAATTTTCTTATATTTTCAAAACGTTAAAGAAAGGATATAAATAAAGTGTGGTGGAGAGAGGGGCGGGAGAGATGAGATGAGAATTTCTGTGCCCAGCTTTCTGGAACGTGAAGAGTTAACGCCCAGTCCAGGATAACAGGTGCTGCCCAATTCGCCTGGGGGAGCAGGGAGGGGGGAGCCCTGTACCAGCAGCCTAGAGAGTGACGGACTGCAGAGGATCAGAAGCGGCAGCATCACCCCTGTCACCATCAGCAGGAGGAGAGGCACGCGCAGCCTCCTGGAATGACATTGGAAGGTCAGCCAATCAGGCGCGGGGCTGCTCCTGGAGCTGCCACCTCCGAGAGGAGAAGCACACACAGCCTGGCCGGGCTCCCCCGCCAGTTTGGAAGGGGGTGTGCAAATGCACCCTCGCAGGCCCACCAGCCCCCTAAGACACCTCCTTTTCCTTTCTATGCACCTTCTAGATTTCAAAATATTGCTGTGAGCATGGTCTTGCTTTGTAAAATTGGAAACAAAGACTGCGGGTCCCTGCCTCGCCTGCTGTAGCCTTCGCATTGCGCCTGTGGGACTGAACTCCATGCCATCGGAGTCTGGGCACCCTGAACTTGAGAAATTGTGGGAAGGAAAGCCTCTGACCGCAGTTCTCCCTCGGAGGCGGTGAGTCTGCCTGCTCTGCTGAAGGCTTGCTGCACCAGCCAGTCTTGTGAGGTTTGCCGCCCACTAGTGTCCTAAGGCAGGGACACAATTGACATGCAGGTAGCACCACCTCCCCATCTCCCAGGCCTCAGAAGGAGCTGGTCACCAAGAGCCAGCATGCACTTCAGCGCAGCAGCCAAGAAAATGCCCAGACACAGCTCTCTGCGTGAAAAGGCCCCAGGGCCCTGCCTGCTCTGCTGTGCACCAAACACACACGGAAACCAAGAAAATGGGAGTGCTCGCCCTGGAAATGCTACTGAATGCTCTGCCTAACCTAACGCTAAATGTATTATTTTTCTCTGCCTATTAATTATGTATGAGGCAGATTCATAATCTTACCCAGAGAATTCAGCTAATTTTGTGAAATTCGGATGCTATAGATTTTGTAAATGCATCCACTGAGAAATCCATCGTTTCATTTTTCAAACAAATTTCCAGCCTCCTGCAGTGTTCACGGTTCTCTCTGTATAAAATGACCTTCCCCATCTCCCTGCCTCTCTCTCCCTCTCGCTCGCTCTCTCCCCTTTACATCGAGTTTCAATGCACACTGCATTCAGTCTCTTTAGGAAATACTCATGGCACCTTATCCCGGACACATCAATGATAAAACACTTTGACAGCTACATTGAGGTCCAGGAATTAGGGATTTAGATTGGCAATTTCTTTTCCATCAAAATCACTTCCCCTACCAGCGTGCCATATTGTACGGGTTCTGCCCAGTGATCGCCGATTCCTGGAGGCAGCAGCGAACTGTGGTCACACTTAAGTGGCATCCAGGAGAGTCAAGAAGTGGAGAAGGATGGGCTGGCATTTATTAAAGGTCTGCATGGCATTTTGTTTTCCTATAGAGGGCATCTTGTAGGGGCACACAGTAAGACCTAGAAATTTTAGATGAAAATTCCAGGATAGAATTTGAATCTGCTTAATAAAAATAGGGAAGGGAGAGGAGGAAGGAACTCCTGAAATTATTCACCTGATAACATTTTTTACTTACATGTATTTACGTGAATTAAATAAAAATCACCTTAAAAGCCATCAAGGTGCATTTGTACTCACAAAGGTCTGCTCCTAACTTTAAATAAAATACCACGTTGGCTGTATGTAATTCTCTGTGCAGAAGATGCTGCACACCCCCACTTTCTCCTTGACGAGCACCCTTCTCTCTCCCACCACCCCACACTCTCTACTCTCCACCATCTCCCGGGAAATGGCAAAATGGCAAAGCCCAAGATTGCTTGGCTCAGGAAAACATGATGTGTACATGTGTGTGGATAAAAGCAGAGATGCAAAGATACTAGCAAAAATGTATGATATATAGTGAATCTGCTTATTATTCATTATTCTGCTTATGTGGAGGCCACCTATGCTTTGAACACGAATTGTAAACCAGAATGCTCTCACTGAGGTTAAAACCCAGAGAAATTGTGATAAAACATGATGCAGTGTGATTTGTCCTGAGGAGCCATTGAGGGACGTGTGTGAGGATGCGTGTCTGCACATATACGGACCCCGTTCCGTTGCACTGTCACCGAAGCTCTCCTGTGAGTATTTCCAGAGCATTGCAGAACAAGTCGACTGCTTTAAACCACGATGACTGCACCTGATCAGGTGAGGTCATTCATTCAAGGCTTTAACCCCTGAAGTGACTGCTCTCTGACTTCTATTTTTCACCCAAAATACTGTCTGCAGCCTGTCCAGCAACCATGCTTTTATTAAGAAATAAATGTTCATCCCATCACATCAATAGGAAAAATGCTATTGTCTACTGTCAAAATGCAGATATATTGTGGGCTTCTTATTTTATTAGTACCCCAAAATATCAAACTGCATGATCTTTTGCAAACAGACTTTTTAAAATCATGTCAGACATTTTGATGTTTGAGGCATAACAGTCCTCAGTTTAGGTATTAGAATTCATTGATCTTTTGTCACACACATTGAAGAATTTCTCAAAATTAAGGTAGACCAAAATATGACAGTTGCTGAGAAAATCAATTCTCCATTTTTTTTCCAAGTCTCATTCAGATAGGTAGGAACTATTTAATTTCATATTTTTGAAATATGGTCCTATGAACAGGCAGTGTTTCAAACTGGACTCTTATTTTATTTGGACATGACTATATATTTTATGATCTTTTGCACAGTATGCCTTGAATATCATTCCTTGAAAAACTCTTTAACGGTAGTTCCCCCCCAAAAATGAAACAGCCCAAAGCTCTACAGTCAGGTCTTTTTTTTTTTTTTTTAAATGTTTGATCACATAAAAAGAGGGCCATTTTTATATAAGAGAGTTCCATAGCCTTCTAGTAGATAGGATCAGAACATGTAATACAGCAATGTAAAATATTCATGTGCATGTACAATCTATCCCTTACATCGTGAAATCTACCTGGATTCAGTACAGTACCAATAATGGTGATTATCAATTGACTTTTAAAGGTCTTGAAAAAGGTGAATGAAGATAATGCTCACAGGATTTGGTATATATGCACATACATATTCTTTGCATATATCTTCCATATAGCAGCATATTTGAAGTTTTATACAATTTTCTCACTATATATGATTCTTTTATGATTATTTTAGTATGAAAACTGATTCAAAAAAAAGTCACACATTTATAGCATCTCTGTATCAGAGACTGTACCAGAAATTCTTCCCTACTATTTTCGTCATATAGAACTGTGAAACTGTAAAATAGATACTGATTGTCAGTCAATCAGAAGCACAACCTCTTTGGTCATCCTGAAACACATACTTCCCAGTAGAGTGGAAATTATGTTTCATTTTATAATCCAGGCCTTTCTGAGGAGTCCGGAGATGTGCGCCCTGACAGGTGAGACAGGCCGTCAAGGCTTTACGGCACCGGAACACGTCTGTGAGCATTTTCACGTTTTCTCTGAGTTCACATTAGCAGAGCGGCACGACTTCCCTGATGCATCACCACACATTAGCTAAAGCAGATCTATCCCCGAAGGTAAATTCCCTAGAGGCTGCAGAAGAGGTATAGTGCCCTCTGGGAAAGATGGGTGTCATGTCAGAACTTGTTGCAATTCTTTCCTGCTAGGAAATCTCAAAATGAAAGTTTGGAACACTTTGCTTTAGGTTCTATTAGAGAGCAAAGTATCATTTTAATGTTAATTTCAGAATCCTTCTTGCAACTCTACCTTTTCTTAGTCATCTTTTTTTTAATTTTACAAAGTTTATGCGTTTCCTCTGGCCTGTCTGTGTTTAGATTCTTGAAGCACCATCTAGGTAGGCAAAGAAAATGCACTCCTTTGCAGCTAACGCTCAGAGCTTCCCTGTGTATCTTCCAGGAAAATCTTACAGCCTCCCCTTGGCTTCTGGTATTTTCTCACAAGGGCGAAATTTCCTTCCTTCCTTCCTCTCTCTCTCTCTCTCTCTCTCTCTCTCTCTCTCTCTCTCTCTTTCCTGGGTAGGGGATTCTGCCTAATGGTTTAATTTTAATTTTAACTGTCAGCAAGTCAGACTTTTTATGCAGATTTCAAATTCCCGAAATTTGAAATGGGAATTTAAGCTGTAGCTACTCTCAGGCAATGCCAAACGATGACAATTTCCTCTCATTCCCAGATGAGAGGAAGCCATTCAGACATGGAAGTTCACATTTACGTGGTGACGGGCGACCTAAGGTGCAGTCACACTTACTAATTAGGTCTGACTCAAGAGCAACAGCTTTTCAAATACCCAGGAAGAAAGCATTTCAAGATATAATATTGGATGGGCATGAGAAAAGAAATGTTCTTTACAATATTCACTGATTTCATTTTTACAACTATACAGGTGTTTTGTAAAAAAAAAAAATTGTCAACATTTCAGATGATGTAATGCTTGTCATTGCATATTTTTACATAAATAACTGTGAGGAGTATGTGGTACCAAGAAGGTGGGGGTGGGGGATGGGGGGACAGAAGGACAGATCTTTCTTCAAGGCTTCATTGCTGCTGGAGATGAACTGAAGCAGCATTAAAGCACATGTTTTAAAAGCTCAAAAATCTTTTGAATCTGAAGGCAAACGCTCCTAATTGACCCCTCCACCTGCCTGCACTTGGAATGTCCTGTCCCTTTCAGGTTGTAATGTGTCAAAGCGGCGATCTTCCGCTTCTCTCCTCCTCTCCCCAAACCCAGTTTGTTCTGAACGAGGTAGCTGTCTAGTGCTGGAGTTAGCTCCGAGCTGTCACTTTGCTAGGTAAGCTCCTTTAAGTGATTACAGAGCAATTTTTTTCCCCGGCCTCTCATTGCCTCCTCTCCTCCCCCCTACCCCCAAAATTATATTAAAATAAATAAAAGCATGAACGTTTAAGCACAGATGGGAGAGAAAAAGGGAACGACTTCATCCATGCATCCAATCCCCCCACACTCCGGTCAATACAAGAAATGAAATTTATCACAAACCGAAAAGCTCACCATTCGCGAAGCTCTGGAACAAGGAGAGAGCCAGTATCCACATGCCCCTGCTGCTCCCCGGCCTCCCGCGAGCGACGCGCCGGCCTCACCCCCCGCGCTGCGCCCGGCTCCGCTCGCTCGCCACCTGCCCGGGGGCCGCCGCCCGCCCGCCGCCGCCGCCGCCGCTGCCGAGCCGCCCGGGCACGCGGCGCGCCCGGGCTCCGGGGCGAGGGCTGCGCTCGCCGCGCGCTGCGCTCCTGCACACCTGCTCCCGGGCGCCGCGCCCAACGCTGCGGCCAGAGCGGGCCGGCCGGGCTGCAGCCCAGGTGCGCCGTCAGCTCAGGGGGCCGCCGGCAGGTCGGCAGGTGGGCAGAGCCGCAGACGCGGGCGTGAGCTCATCCCGGGCACCCAGCCGGCGCCCCGAATACGCAGCAAGCGGCCTCCCGTGCGCCAGCCCTCAGCCTCCACATCCAGGCAGCAGGCGGGCGGGCAGGCTCATCTTTCCTCTCCCGCGGCCCGAATCACATTGATCCCTCGCTAACCTTCCCTGCCAGGGAGGCGGGCGGGCGGGCGAGGAGCGAGCGGAGCGGAGGCGAGCGGGGACCCCCTCCCCTGCCTCTGGCCGCTGGGGCGCTCTGCAGTCTTAAAGCAGCAGTGGAGAAGTGTAGGCGAACTGGAGGCAGGACCGGCGGGAGAGCGCAGCCACCACACAGTCACGCACAGTCATCAGGATGCATTTCTTAGAGGCTTAAATAATCATTTCAACAGCCCATTATTTTTAGTTATTTTCTTGCCGGTTGCTAATAGGACATGGCCAGGGGTGACTATTCCTGAAGGTTGCCAGCTAAGCAGAGGTGACCATGAAATGTTAGCAGTTTTAATAAAATGTGCAGCTGGGTTCAGATTTCGTATTTACTCTTATAAAAGTCCAGCTCATTTGCCCGGAGGGAGATGCCTTCCCAAATCCTTGCTGGTACTGTGAAGATCTCTATGGTTTCACCGGCTAATTTTTAATTATCTCAAATACATTGCAGAATACAAACACAGGCAATTCTAATTTTGATCTCTGAATGGTGCAAAAAAAAAAAAAAAAAACCCTGATTAAAACTGCTGATGATTTGAGTAATTGCAAACATATAGCCCCTCCCACAATACTGTGAAAAACAGTTTAACATTTCCTAAATGTTCTCTATGGTTCTTGAAGTCATAATAATATTCAAATAGAAGCTTTAAAAAGGGCCTGCATCCATATTCTAGCACTTTGCAAAATAATGACCAACAGGGCTGGAATGCATCCCAATTTAGGATCCAAGATAGAGTAGTCAGAGGCAGGGCAATGCAGACTTGTAGAAACATTTTCTGGGGAGGGAAGTCTCGCGGGAAGTGAATGGGCTTCCTGGGCGCTGGGTATCTTCTGCCTAGGCTGCATGTGCCCCTCCACATACGAAGGGGAATTATGCAAACCTAGAACGGCTCACAACATAACAGGCAATGCAAATGGTGAGGCAGAAACAAAATGGTGTTTTACCAGAGTTGGGCACAAGATGGCCAGGCCCTGTGTATGAGGAAGGGCCAGCTGAGCCAGTGACGCTCGCCATCGGCTCTGCAGCTGCAGGTGGTCACGTGCTGCCGCCCACTCAGGACGCTGGTCCAGCCCTGCCCTACTGCATGCCCCAGTGTCCTCTGACTTTGCAGGCACAGGGTGCTCATGGACTGGTCTTTCCCAACTGCAGTCCAGGAAGGCAGGAGATGGCGTGATTTCTGTTCCTGCTTCCAGCTCCTTCGCCCATTCATTCAATTCACAAATTCCTAACTGCCATCAGCCATCTGCAAGGCCCCACTTAGCCTCAGAGTTAGGCGCTCAAGCATGGGGGTCAGATACACCCGGGGTCAGAGCGCAGCCTGCCACTTACCTGATGTTGGGCTTATGCATGCTTCTTGTGTCTCATCGTCCTCATATACAGAAGGGAACTTATCAAGGTTCCTAATTCACATGGTTGTGAAGATCCGACAGCATGTTCATAGTACGTGGTCATTGTAATGAGTGATGGCTATGGTTATTAATGAGTTGGGGAGCAGGGCCAGCTACATAATTTGCAAGGTCCAGTGCAAAATGAAAATGAGGGGCTCCTTTTGCAAAAAGGAAAAAGGTGCCATTAAAGATACTAAAACATAAAACTTTTCCCTTTTTTCTCAGTCTCAGTCTGTCATGGTGTTTTTTTTGCTATTTAAGAGGCATGGGAATAGCCTTGGTGATTGCGCCTGACTGAGTGCAGCACCAGTGGCCCACATCTACCACCCTCGCTGGACCAGTGTGCTGTGCCCCTGCCAAGGCTGGGGGTTGGGACGTCAATCTCCTTTTCCCACAGGCCACTGACCCAGTGCGTGATGGACAGGAGATTCCCATAGGATTGCAGTCTCCAGGGAGCACTCGTACCTGGATCAATGGTGGCGAGAGGCTCACTCTGGTCAAATTGCTTCTGGAATATGTCCTGGCCAGGGCAGGTGGCAGAGACAGGGACAGTGGCTGCCAAGCGCCACCCTAAAGCACCATGTGGTGCGCATGCTCAACCTCAACACTCCTTGCCTGCAAACCCAGGCCACCACCAGGTCAATGGAGCACGGCAGCAGGACCCAGGCCACCTCTTCCAACGTGACCCAGTCACCACCCTATTGGAAAGCAGCAGTGATTGCCGGATGGGAGGACGAGGCTGGTCAAGGCCCAGAACACCAAGGACTGGGGGAGTGGGCAGCCTAGAACCCCTCCCGAGGAGGTGGTAGGAGGCAGGATGGCACGGGAGCCATAAATGCAGGGATAAAATTAATTTTAACAATTAAAAATTGTTATTTTAAAAAAATTAAAATTAACTTTAACAATTAAAAATTTCAAGATGGCAACTACAGAGCATTTAACCCCAAGTCTAGGAACTTCTGGGGGGGGCAAGGGGGGTCCCAGTACAACTGCATTGGTCCCACCCTCATGAAGCTAACCTTCTGTGATTGTCTATCTAATGCATCTGCCCCAGACTGAATTGGTTAATGATCTAGAATGGGCCTATCAGAACACCAAACTCCCCTTTCACAAATGTTTTAGAACATACTTTAGTATAAAAACATAACTTACATCCCACGAAATTGTGAGCTCCAGCAGATCAGACACTGCATCTCTCACCTCTCCCCAAGTCCTGGCACGGTGCCTGGCACATGGACACACTCAGAAAGCATCTATGGAATGGGATGCAAATCTCTAATGCAGCTGGAAAGTGAAGCTCACTCTAAGATATGTACACATAAAGTGCTGTGGAAATTTAGAAGAGGAAGAGTACTTCATACTCACCCCCGGAAATGTCCTTGGAGGAAATGGCAATTTAGCTGAGCCTTCAAGTTCAATTAAGATGTCAACATGCAAAACTGAATCAAGGCAAGGGGGCATTCTACCCTGATGGAGGAGACATCAGGAAAAACCAACGTTATCAAATACATTGATGTTTAATGTGTGTTGGTTCAAAACCTCCTTGGGATTCCCCAGGTGAAATTTGAAGGTAAATGGAGGGCAAGGAGAGATGGAAGAAAGAAGCAGGCTACTCCAGAATGGTAGGTAGCGATTTTAAAAAGCAAGGGAATTTATGTATGAGGCTTGTCTTGGCCGGCTGCAGGACGAGTAGATCTCCGCTCTAGCCCACCAGAATCTTAAGAGTTTACATAGAGGCCTTAACGGGGTTCAGTCATGTATACAGTCCAGATGGTCTCAACAACACCTTACTCTCTGAAGGTTGCATCCTTGAAGGGTCTCCTAGTACCGGAAGGGTGAGGGGTGGGAGGGTCGAGAGGAAGGAGATGTGGATTGCTGGGCCAGCTCAAGGGTCAACCAGCAGTCCTGTCATCTGGATGACCTGCTGCAACAATGTAATTCTTCTTTTTTGTATTCTTGATTAGTAATACCTGGCCTCCTGAAGATCAACATTTGACCTGAAATCATTCCATATGGAATTGCCTCCTCCACCCCTCCACTCTGTCTTCCTACTGCTCTGGGTCAGCAGAGCTCTCTTCCTAGCAGAAGAGAGACAAAGTCAAAGAGGCTACTTTTGTGCCCACTTGAATGATGCTAAATAAGAAACAACACACATTTCGAGAGTGGCATCATCCGACTTACATCATCTATTACTCCTCCATTTTCTGGTGGAGGATCAAGAAGGGCATCTTTGAAGAGGTGGCATTTGAGCCGTGTTCTAAAGGAGGGGTTCAAGGTTGCACATGTGGGAGTGAGTGATAAGGGCAAAGGTGGCAAGGTCAGCAGTGGCCACAATGGGAAGGCTGCTCCCTTCTGATGCGTGTAGTTAATTCTGACCAAGAGGATAAGTACTTGCCCAAAGAGGAGCTGTGTTAGAGTCCTCAGGCTGCCGTGACGAGTACCACAACCTGGATGACTTACAGCAACAGAAATTTGCTGTCTCACAGTTCTGGAGGACAGAAGTCCAAGATCATGGTGTTGGCAGGACTATACGCCTGGAACCTGTAGAGGAGAATCCTTCCACGCCTCTTCCACCTTCTGGTGGTGGCCAGTGGTCCCTAGCATTCCTTCGCTTGTAGATGCATCACTCCAGTCTCTATCTTCACATGGCCCTCTCCCTCTGTGTGTCTCTGTGTCTCTTCTCCTCTTCTTATAAGGACAGAGGTCATATTCGATGAGAGATTCACCCTAATCCAGTATGACCTCATCTTAACTAATTACCTCTGCAACTTTCAATGACCCTACTCCCAAATAAGGTTACATTCTGAGCTACTTGGAGTTAGGATTTCAATATATGCTTTGGGGAAGAAACCATTCAACCCATAACAGAACTCAAGATGCCTGAAATCAAAAGGCAAGAGGCATGGAAGTGTTTCCAGAGAGAAAGGAATGTGGACATGGATGAGGATCCCAGGGTCTTGCCCCACCTCGCTTGCACCATATGCACCAGAGGCCTGTTTCTTCCCTTGGAAAATGAAATAATCATACCTGCTGTTATCTAAAAGATTGTTGAGATGATCAAATGAGATATGGGAATTGGCTTTGATAAGGATTACACAGAGAACAGCTACATGGAATCATTACTGTGTAAAACTGGACCTGTGGAAACATTTTGAGTAAGTTATTACTTGATGAAGGCTCATTCTGGCTGCTGGTGCTTTGATTAAATTGGAATCAGGCATATTACACCTCTGGTCTCAGAACTGCAAAGGGCAGAGATGGTCAAGTGTGTCAGCAGTGGCCCATCCATTTCTTCCTCCAATGAACTGATGGAGACCTTCTGCAAATATTTGGAGCATGCCTGCTGCCTACAAGTCACTATAACAGTTCCTAGGGGCTTAAAGATCAATAAATATGAGCCTGGAAGGGCACCAGGGAGCTTCTGGGCTGCTTGAAATGTTCTCTGTCTGGATCTGGGTAGAAGTTACAAGGATACGTACACATATAAAAATGCATCAAGCTGTACACTTAAGATTAGTGCACTTTACACACTTTACTGTATGTTAAAAAAAAGATGACTAAGACACAGTCCCTACTAATTTCACAATCTAGTGGAGGATTCAGATAATAGTTACAATAATTGATGAGATAAGCTGTATAATCAGGAGATGGCACATCTAATTCAGCTAGCGTGTGTGTGTGTGTGTATGTGTGTGTGTGTGGTCCAGCAGACATGCCAGGAAATGGCCAGGAATGGAAGGAAGGGAGCAAAGAAGTGTGCTTGCACATGATCCTGAAGGTGAGAGGAAACCACTGATGTATGGTGAGCAGAAAGTGACATGATCAGATTTAAATTTTGAAAATATTTCTTGCTAGGGACACAGTGAAGAATGGCCTGAGGGATTTGAGAAGGACACAGGGAGACCATTAGAAAATCAGCCTGAGTCCAGAAGGGAAATGATTAAGACCTTATGAAAGCCTTGGTACTGGGATGAAGATACCTTTATCTTATAACATTGGGAGATACTTAAAAGGTAAGACAATCAGAACTTAGAAGTGCTGCTAATAGTGATGACAGCTGCTGTCACTATCAATGTAGTGGTCCTTTAGCTCGTCACTGATGTTTATTCAGCATTGGTATGTCCAGTTCTGTGCCAAGTGCGGTACATGCTTACCCAATTCAATTCTCATCTGAGAGATAAGTCCCATTACGGTCACTCCCATTCCTCAGATGGGGAAGCCTCAGCTCACAGAGGTCCAGAAACTTGCACTGTCGCACCCAGCCAGTGAGGGGCAGAGCTTGGCCCGAATCCAAGCACAACACTCATAGGTCTGGTAAAGACTGGTCTCCTCTGAACAGGAAAGGCGCAGAGAGGAGATGGCAAGAGACAGAGAGGAGGTGGTGAGAGATTGGGGGGAAATGGTGAGAGAGAGGGAGGAGGTGATGGGAGATAGGCAAGCAGTGGTGAGAGAGAGGTAGGGAGGAAGTGATGAGAAAGATAGAGAGGAGGTGGTGAGAGGAAGGGAATGGTGAGAGAGATAGAGAGGAAGTGGTGAGAGATAGGAAGGAAGAGGAAATGGTAAGAGACAGATAGGAAGGAAGTCGTGAGAGATAGGGAAGAGTGGTGAGAGGAAGGACATGGTGAGAGAGAGGTAGGGAGGAAGTAGTGAGAGATAGGAGGAAGTAGTGAGAGAGATAGGGAGGAAGTGGTGAGAGATAGGAAGTGGTGAGAGCTGAGAGGACACCAAGATGACTCCCAGGGTTCCATCTGGGATGCCTGTGTGGACAGAGAAGCCATTGACCAAAAACAGGGACACCATCGTCTCTCAGAGGCTTTTATCGTTCCTCTCCACTGCCACCCTCACACCCACAGTCTATTCTCTCTAAAGCAGCCAGCATGAGTTTTTAATAGTCGTACACAAAGACGCACATCAGATCACAGGGAGCCCTGTTCTAAACTCTCCATTGCCTTCTGATCCTTCACAGCATAAAATCCAAAGTCCTTACCATGGCTGCGGGCCCTGCGCTCTCCAGCACCACCACCACCACTCTGCCGTGACCGCCTACTGTGTTCCCCCGCACACTCCACACTGGTTTCCTTGATTTTCCTCAAACACAACCAGCACATCCCCACCCTCTACATAAAACACTTTCCCTCAGTTGCCCCCTGGCTCGCTCCCTGCTGCCATCACTCCAGCTCAAATGCTCTCTCTTCAGAGAAGCGTTTCTTCAGAGAAGCATTCCTAACAAACCCCACACCAACAGCATTTCTGCCCTGTCAATGCTCATCCTCTGAGCTCTATATCTTCCATATTTATTAACAAATATATATATTTATTAACTGGCTCATCCACCTATGTGAAAGCTGGGACTCTGTCTTTCTCTTCACTACTGCCTTCTCCACACTGACAACAACACTTAGCATGGAGTGAGTGCTCGATGAATATCTGTTGGGTAAAAAAAAGAAAGACTAGGTTTTCAAGAGAAACTTTATACGAGGCAAAACCTCACAAACCCTTAGCTGCATCTCCTCCATCCCACGTCCTGAGAGACATACGGAATTGGAATAGCGAAAAAGGACACTCAGGTGGAGGAGGGAAAAAACAGCCTTCTTACATGTCAAATAATCTCGACTTGCATAAACATTTCATCAAAATAAATATTTCTTTACTCCCCGCTGGGCAGGTGGCTTGCTGACAGGCACTCTAACAAGTTATTTTTCAAATGAAGACAGTGACTGAGTCTAGGGATTCGAATCATAAGAAAAGGTCAAGGCAGGTTTGGTATCAAATACATTTTAGAAGCAGAGAACACTTCAAACGGAAACAGGAATCTGTGTGGAGAGCACCGATGATGGCTGCCCATTGGGAGTAGAGTGGAGGGAAGGAGGGACGGTGGAGGGAGGGGGCTGGGGGAAGAGGGGAGATGGAAGATCAGGACAGATCTGCCTAGGGCATCTGAGTTTCTGCCTGTCGCCTGCATGTCTGCCTGGGTCTAAACCCGGGGGTTGCAAATTGCCCCCTCTTGAAAGACTAGCATTCCCACAAAATCCCAGAGATGTGAGAAGTTCGAGGCAGCTGTGCTTTGGACCTCATTACAGGAGGTGCCTCAGGTCTGAATGTGGAGAAGGAATCCTTCCGGGTTTAACACGGGACTTTGGCATCCTGTGACATGACGCTTGTGGCCCTGAGGACAGCAGTAGGGGAAGCAGCCTGGGGTCATTGGGTGACCCTCACATCCCCAGCCACAGCTCCGCTCTGTGGCTTCGTGGGCAGCGTACCAGGTGTCATAGGAAGGAACATTGATGAAAGGCCTGAGGGGCTGCCATCATTACTGGGGGGTACCAGACAAGGAGGAGCAGGGGACCAAAACATCCAGTGAGAAAGGCGAGGAGGCAGGCCTTGTGTTCCCGTGGTGTGAAGTGGGTCCAGAGCACTGTGATTAAGACGGAGATTGTGGAGTCAGGCCCTGACACAGTGCGCCTGAGCTACATGACCTTGGGAGGTGGCTTAGCCTCTGGCCTCAAGACCGTTCTCTCAACCGTCCCTATGCCACAGTGCTGCTGTGACGATTAGATGACTTAACACATGTGAAGTGCCTAGAACAGTGCATTCTATGAATGACAAAATATAGCCAATCAAAGTGGAAGACAAATGGGGAGAGGGTTTGGGGGCACATTCACTACATACAGGACGGATGAAGCCCTCATATCAATAAAAGACTGAACACTTACCAATTGATGACGAAAAGACAATCAAGCCAATAGAAGCATTCGAATATGACCGTTCACGGGAGGAGAAAAACAATGTAGCTGGCAAAACTGAGAAGATGCTCAACCACATTAATAGGGAATAAAATGAAAATTTAAATAGCAATTGGATGTTGCTTCTCACCACGAAATCAAAAGGAATTAAAAGAAGTGGCAGTTCGAACGCTAGTGGGATGTGGGTAGAAAGGACACTTTCAGACATTGCTGGTGGTAGTGTGGTGTTTTTGTAGCTTGCTTTATTTTTAACAGATTCTGGCAATATGTAGTTGAAAAAACATAATGAAAAAATACACTCACCCTTCAACTTAGCAATCCTACAAGAGTAGGGAAGCTAACCTCTTGAGGTAAAAAAATAACCAGTACTTAGAGCTATTTGTACGGTGCTTTCCACTGCAGCATTGTGTGCTGAGACAACAGAAAGAAAATGAAAAAGAAAATGAAAAAGGAAAGAAAGAAAATCATCTGAGTGCCCATCAATGAAGGATGTTGAATAAATTTTGGAACATGCAAACATTGGAACATGCTATGTTCCAATCAAAAAAATCAGTGCTATGAGGACATTTCAACCACATTTAATTAAGTGAGAAAAGCAAGATGCAGAGGAGTGTATAAAATATCTCATTTTTGTAAAACAAACAATAATAGGAACCCTGTATCTGTGGGTGTGTGTAAGTGTATATGCGTGTGTAAGCAATCTTGGAAGGGTGGAAAAATGTTGCACACCAAATGTAAACATTTGTTAGCTGATGGGGCTGAGATGGGGAGAGGGGAAGAAAGAAGGGAGAAAATAACTAAAAGAATAAAAAACAAAGGGGCTGATTTAGAAAAAACAGCATGTGTAACATGAGCTCATTTATGTAAAATATAAATGTCAAAATGAAAATATTAAGGGTGGTTGTCAAAGTAGTGGAATATCTGTTTTTTATTTGTTTATTATTCTTTTCTGGGTTGTCTGATCCTTTTTATTTTCTTGATAAGAATATCTAAAATTAAATAAAAGACAATAATGAAATAAAATAAAGTCAATCAGGAGTCCTGACAAGGTCTACACACCCTAATGCCAGGGAGCCCACACTGAGTACACGTGTTGACCCAGAAGTCAGTCTTCTCTTGTCTACTTCTCTCCTAACCTTTCTGGTCCAGCCTCGTGGAAACCCAGTTGCACCTTTAGCGAGAGGTGCAAACCCGCTTCCTTCCACAGTTGTGGATTCACGGGCCTATTCTTCCCACACTGTTTGTAACTTCTCCTTCCTGTCATCCACGTCTTCTGAGAGCTCCATGAGCAGCCCATTGGACTTGAGACTTGTGCCTCATTCTGCAGTTCCCATGATACTGAAAATCTATTGGATGAGAGCCCATATTGACCTCTTCTTGTTATAAAAAACCCTATGTGAAATAACATGCCCCATCATGTTCATTTCCCCATTCTCCCGCAAAGGGTTGAGCCACGGGGTAGGCGAGGGGTCGGAAGCCAAAACCCAGAGGAGGTGACAGAATACAAAGAGTCCTGTTTCCAGGGCTCACCTAGTGCAAGCCCTTGCAGAGGTGAACTGCTCAGGGGATGGGGAAGGACATTGGGCTATTATAGAATGAAGGGCAGAGAGTGTTCGTGGAGAGCTGTGGTGGCAGAAGCTGGAAGAGAGAAGGCCAGATTCAAAGTCCACCTGGAAATCTTGCCCAATAGCAACCATGCAACCTCAGCTTCCCCTTCTGAGCCACAGTCTCAGATCATTGCCTTGCAGAAGCATTGCATGCACTGGGGTGGCCGAGGGCAAGGTCCTCTCAGCCCAGGAAGGCCCAGGGCAGCAACTAAGAAGAACTCCTAGTCCACGAAATGGGCAATGACTTACCTGTACCAATTTCCATGTGATTTTACTAAATTGTAAGAAAAGTTTTGAAGAGCAACTCTTAATGTTTGTAAGGTATTTTAACTTCTTTATCACTATTTCTCTAGGAACAGTAATGGATATTATTCCAGGAATAAATATAAAGCAATTAAAAACTAAATAATATTTGATTGCCGGAGCCATTAATAGCCTTTGCTATCTATGACAAAGCTAACCCTTTCAGTCTTAAGAGGATTTTTCCCAAAGTAAGTGCAAGACCTCAGAACAGACCTACAACTAGGACATCTTCTCATTCATATAACAAAGATTTCTCGAGCTCCTGCTATGGGCTAGGACTGTGGGCACATGGGACACAGCAGGGAACAAAATGGAGAGCAAGAACTTCTCCTGTGGTCCTTACCATCAGCGTTACACCCATCAGATGGAAACTGGACTCATTCCGGTTTGTTTCTGAGAGGAACTCAAGAAAGAGAACTTATTAAATCCTAAGTGATTTGCTTTCTAATGTTGTCTTTGAGAGTTCTCTTGTCATGTAATTTACTATCACAGAAAATGCCAGCCACACACACGTATGCAAAGATATAAGAGGATGGATGGTCATTCAAGTAATGTTTGCAATAGCAACTGAAAGTAAAAAAACCAAAATATCTACTATTAGGAGACTACTTAAATAAATAATGTTGCATCTAGATAATGGAATACTATGCAGCCACTAAAACAATGAAGCAGCTTTAGTGCTCACATGGCAAGATCTCCGGGATGTTTAAAAGTGAAAGAAGTAGGGTGTGGAAAATAGTGGGTACTGCATGTTCCCACTTATATAATGAAATGTATATACATTTTTATGTTTATGCATGCATAGACAACTCCTGGAGAGAGATATAAGAAGCTATTATCCATAGTTGCATCTCAAAAGGGGGACTAGACTGCGTGAGAGGGATACATGATTTCATGAAGTAGTCTTTTCTATCAAATAGATGTTTTCTTACTTTTATTTCATTTTACTATGCATATGTGTACTTTTTCAATTAAAATTTATTAGCATAAAAAAGGTAACAATGAGCTCGAAGAAGTTATTGTGTATAGTTCTACAGTGTCCAATATCTCAGCCACTAGCCATATGTGGCTATTTAAATTTAAAGATGAATTAATTAAAATGAAATAAAACTTTAGGTCCTCAGTTGCAATAGCCATGTTTCAAGTGCTCAATGGCCACACATGGCTGGTGGCTAGCAGTGCAGATATAGAACATTTCCATCATTGCAGACAGTTAGATTGGACAGTGCTGGATACTCTTGCAAACCTAGAGCCAGGGAATTTATCATAAAATGTCTAAGCCTCTGTTCTTCATACTAGAGTTGATGCAAAAGAAAAATATAGAACAGATTTTGCACTATAGAATAAAACAGACATTTCCTTAAAATTAACATACATCTCTCCCTCTCTCTCCCCTCATTAAGTAGCAGGAAAGTGAGGAATTCATCCCTTCAACCTTTTACAGTGTCATGAATTAAGGTGTTAAATTATTTTGCATATATTTTAAGTATGACCATGTCTGGGTACTTTTGCTCCATGGCAACCTAAATCAATCAATATTTACTGATGTTATTTGTAAGCGTAAAGTAATAAAAGTTAAGTAACAAACCAACAATCATATGATTTTTTTCATTAGTGTATAATTACTGGTACCGCCTCACTTTTTCAGATCCCTCGTACTCTAACTTGTTTAGATGTCTGAGGTCCCTCTCAACTCTTTGAAGCCACAAGTGTAATCCCAGCTGATAGCTAAGCTTGGGTAACTATGGATCCCTAGGGTTGTTATCAGTATGTCTGGCTCAATAAACCACAAAGAACCAACAAATCAGTTAGGGATTGCCCCTGCATTTCTGCTCTGAAAATTTTACTTGTGTTTTGTAATCTGTCCAACATAAATTTAAATTTTTTCCAGCCACTCAAACTGGGGTCTTAGTCAGTCCAATGCCAAGGAAGTAACCTTTAAGATTTAGAAGTCTTCTTCTTCCAATTAATGAAATATTAATTAATGAAAGATTAATTAAAGAATTCATTCTTACCCTTGCCCTTCAGAGTGAAAGTAGCTGATTCTGAAAATCTCTCCTCCACGGGCCTAGCTGCCTTAGTCCCAGCTACTAGAATATCAGAGCTGCCCTCCTGAGACCTGTCCGTGAAGGCACATGCATTTCACTGGTTAACAATAGTATCTTGCACACAGTGCCCACATCCAGCCATCTGTTAGGTTGGGGGTTTCCATCATCAACGGCTAGAGGAAGAAGTGTGGGTGAATACAAAATGCATTTCACTCCACTTCTTTTTCCTGTCTTTGGACTTCCTAGAAGATGCTGCAATGACCCATCTTAGAGGAGAGAATTTAGAACGCTAAGAGAAAGCACAAAGCTGCATATTTACCTGCAAAGGTGTATCAAGAATGACTTCCTTGCTACCACGAAGGGAATGTAAACCTCCCAAAGCTGCCAGCTCTCCTCCTCCTTATTCACAGACTTTTATGAGAGTCGGCTTAGAATAGCAGCCTGATCTGAACTCACCATGCAGGAAAGGGAGGCAAAAATGGGGCCTGGCCCAGCTCTCAAAGAACATTCTGTCCCCGGCCAGGCATTTTACCGGGATAGCCTCCAGACAGGCCAGTGGAGGGAAGATGTAGTAAAATAGTATATTTCTATTATTCATTCATTGTTACTCAGACCGGGAAAACCCAGCAAATTTAACCCTGATATGTATCTGAATCAATTTAGAAGGTGCAAAGCAGTGAAACATGATAGAATCAGTTTTATTTATCTCTTTATGCACCAAAGTGCTCTGAATACAAATTAAATAAGTATTGAAAATATCACATTCACAACCATTATTCGATCCATTCCTGTGGGTAATTTTTAAGTAAACATAGCAATGGTTCATTAATATGGCGCTGATAGGTAATGACATGTTCTTCATGAATGAATTTTCCCAACAAATTTGTCTTTTATGTGAACAAAAGGAACTTCTTCAAATCAAGATTATCATTATCACTTCAGTGTCAAACAGATGAAGGCTAGGGTTCGTCCCTCCAATTATTAGTAATGGAAGCTTGAGCAACTCATTCCATCTCTCCAGACCTCAGTTTCCTCATCTGAAAATGACAATATCCACCTAATGTAACCTGTAAGCATCTTGTTAGGTTTAAACAAAGCATCGTCTCTGCTCAGAGCTGTGCCTGGTAAGTCAGAAATACTCAATGTGACAATGCTGGTGATTTATTGTGTCCTGCCTTCTTAAACAACACGTGTGGTACATAATAGACTTTTTCCTGATGACTTAAGTCCATCATTACAAACATCATGATGTAGGTCAAAGCCTGTTTGTCCCTATACTTAGTATTCCCGTTGTATTTGGGGAACTCTATTGTTTGGTGTTTGGGACCAGTTTCTGATAAATCTCTCCCTTCCATATTCATTTACTTCAATCTGTTATGAGTCAGGAATCCAGGTGACAAAATAAGTTACCATCTGCTTAAGATGGGTGTAAATGGGCTCAAAATCAGTGATTCTCATGTTAGAACCACCCAGGGAAGTTGGTCTGGAGTGGGGTCATGGCTTCAGCATTTCATAAGTTCCCCAGTTGAGTCCAACGGGCAGGTGGGAACTATGGCTGCCAGTGATGGTCAGTTCTCTCCTTCTCAGTTGGCAGTCCAGGAAGTGCAGTAGGTGACTAGCTTGCAGTAAGTGTAGTTAAAGGGCAGGCTGGGGACATCCTGCCTGGTAGAAGGGCCAAGGTCACAGACTGCCTTATAAATCCAAAGCCAACCCAATCTCCCAAGGGGAGGCAGAGAGGAGGAACCCAGGCAGATTCAGTCCTTCTGCCAGTGCTAACCGAGATTACTGTGTGCTGGGTCTGGTAGACACTTGGGGTATGTTAGTAAATAAGACAGACACAGCCTCAATCCCCTGCATGCACAGAGACTGATGAGGGGCAAATAAAACCAATAATTGCACAAGTAATTAAATAATTAAATAAGTCAATTGCAACTAAATAATTGTAATGTGGAAAGTGCTTTGGTGAAAAAAAATGTAGGCTGCAGGGAGATATACCAAATGAGTCCTTAACCAAGGGTAGAAGATCAGACGAGGCATCCCTGAGGAGGAGCAGAATGGTAGTGTGTCAGTTTGCTAGGACTGCTGTAACAAAGGACGACAAACTGGGCAGCATAGACAAAGAGACATATTCTCTTACAGTTCTGGAAGCCAGAAGTCTGAGATCAGGGTGTCAGTAGGGTTGGTTCCTTCTGAGCACTGTGAGGGAGAATGTGTTCCACGGCTCTCTCTTATGTTCTGGTGGTTTACTGGCAATCTTTGGAGTTCCTTGTCTTGTAGAGGTATCACCCAAATCTCTGCCTTCACATGTTCAGCTGGCATTCTCCCTCTGTACATTCCTGTCTCTGTGTCCAAATTTCTCCTTTGGATAAAGACACCAGTCTTATTGGATTAGGGTCCACCTTAATGATCTCATCTTAACTCAATCATCTGCAAAGACTCTACTTCCAAATAAGGTCACATTCACAGAGGTGACCCCCTAACTGGGGATTAGGACTTCAACATCTTTAGGGGGACACAATTTAACCCACTACATGTGGCAAGGAATAAGGCCTGGTGAGGGAGGTTGCAGGAAGAAAACATCACTAGAGAAAAAAGCTAGTGCTGAGGCTCTAAGTCAGGAAGGCTGCTGCAGTGATGGGAACTGGTGCTGGAATGCGGTAAGCAAGGGGAAGACGGGTGAGGATGCAGGCAGCAGCCCAATCCTGCAGGTCTTCTGTGGGCTTTATTTGGAATAGGGGAGCCAAAACGGGGAGTTGGAAACCAGGGTCGTGGAGGGTGAGGTGTAGCAGAACCAGCGAGAGGAACAAGAGAGAACAGCCCTTCTACCACCCAACCAAAGACTGGAGGTTTAATTCTAGAGATGGATACACAGACTCTGAACTGGATCATGGCAGGCACAAATGGATACAAATTGGAAACATGGGATAAAGAAATATTTGTGCACGGAATGTGGAGATTCCCAAGCTTCTTCCCTATTCAGGCTCTCAGAAGTCTGGCAGCAGGAGATGACCCTGGGACACATGCTCAGTCCAAAAGAAAAGGCATAAAGATACTGACATGCACCTTCCCCCCCACCAGGAAACCATCCAGGCAGACCACACTACACTTTTCAGTGTTTCTCAAACTTGAGCATGAAAAGAAATTATGGGGGGAGAGGGACATTAAAATACAGATTCCTAGGCCCCACCACCAGAGATTCTGATTCAGAAGGTCTGGGAGAGGTTCCAGAATACCTATTCCTAACAAGCACCTGGGAATGCTGACTTTGCTGGTCCATGGACCACACTTTGAGAACCACAGCTCTGGGTGAGAGTCAGTGAGCTTCCAACCACATTTTAGAATTCTGCTCTTAAACACAAACAGAGATTAAGTGTTCAAAAGAACCAAGACATGTGAAAAAAGCATTTAAAGAGAGTGACCAAAATGAACAGGAAAAAATAGTGACTTAGAGGAAAGAGACTCTTCAGCAAGAAGAAAACTTCATTAGATCAACTGTTCTTCTCAGAGAGAAAAGACAAAAGACACTGGATCCATAAAAATAAGAACAGATGCTATTTTTTAAAAAGGAAAATTCAAAGATCAAACATAGTTTAAGTACTTAGAAATTAAAAGTATGTTAGCAGAATTGAAAGATTCAAGAGAAGGACTGGAAAACACTATCTAGAAAGCAAAGCAAAAATTTTAAGATAAAAAATTAGAGAGAAAAAATATTTTTTTTAAATTAGAGGACCAGTCCACGGAGCCTGACATCTGAATCAAAGGACGTCTAGAAGGAGAAAAGATCACCTGAGGGGAAGAGAATCATCAAAGAAATAATTCAAGAAACTTTCTTAGAGCCAAGAGACATGATTTTCTTGACTGAAAGGGACGATCAAATATCCAGCACAACAGATGAAAATAGACCTACACCTAATCACACTTCTGTGAAATCCAATACCATGGTGATTCTCAATCCTTTGTATTAAATTTCACAAAAAAGGTATTAGAAGTTAGAAAACGAAGAGCATGTCATTCAAAACCATAGGTAAAATTATTTTCAGCCAAGGATTCCATGCCCAGGTAAACCAACTATTAATAACTAGCATAAATACATTTTCATAATACAAGGTTTCAAAAAATTTACCTCCCCTATACCGTTTATCAGGGAGTTACTGAAGGATGAGCTCCACTAAAATGAGGAAGCAGGAGGTCTAAAACAAGACCGAGATGAAGGGAGTCTCCAGGATGATGGTGAGGACCAAGGATGCAGCTGCACCACACTCCTGGAGAACAGCAAGTCCAGACAGTATCTGGTCAGAAGCACCTGGAGAGGTGTCTTCCAAGAGATGAACTCATAGAACACCTGGGTGTTTGAACGTATTAAGAGGAGAATTACACAAATGGGAGTTAGGAATTAGTAATAAATACATAGGAAATAATTCAAACAAAAGACCTAAGCAATATTAATTCTAAGGAAAAAGAATGTTTAAAAATGGACAGAAAAGCAAAAGTAGTGTACTGTGCAGCTCAGCTGTAAATACTGATGATACTCTAAAACACTGGATGTGAAATTATAAACATAGGCCATGAGTCTAATCAACATTACCACTATCTCAAAAGAGGCATGGTAGAAGCACATATGTACAGGAGGAATGTCAGAGTGAAATAGAGCTCAATCTCATCTGCTATCCTGGGAAGTCGATAGATAATGCCTAAAACTGTAATTTTTTTTTTTTTTTGGTGAAGAAGATTGGCCCTGAGCTAACATCTGTTGCCAATCCTCCTCTTTTTGCTTGAGGACGATTGCCACTGAGCTAACATCTGTGCCAATTGTCCTCTATTTTGTATGTGAGATGCCACCACAGCATGGCTCAATAAGCAGTGCATAGGTCCATGCCCGAGATCCGAACCTGTGAACACTGGGCTGCCGAAACAGAGCTCGTGAACTTAACCACTATGCCACCGTGCCAGCCTCAAAACTGTACTGTTTTGTTTTTTTTTTTCACAAAAAGACTTTCTGTAAGCATGTTACTTCTATACAAGGAGATAATTTTTTTAAGACAATTTTAAAAAGTTGAATGATTTTCTGTAGGGAGAAGGAAAGAGTGGGAATACTGTTTTTGTAGAAAACCTTGTGAACTATATGACTCTTCAAATTAAGTAAATGTATAAGTCCAAGAAAGTTTTAAAAAATATATCTAAAAATCTAAACACATATAAACAACATATAGATGAACACTTCTGAAATGGTGGCATGAGGAGCTACATGGACCCTCTCCCCAGTGAAACAACCATAACTGGTGAAAATTATTTTTTAAAAAACTAAGTCTCTGGAAATTGTCTTAAAGGCATACAGTAGAAAAATATGAAATGAAGAAACATTTATTTAAAAATCTACTAAATCTTGGTAAGAACAGTGGGTGTCTGTAGTATCTGGGCCATGACATGCTCCCTCCCCACCCCACTTCAACTCAATGTGACAGAAGCTCTACTCCAAGCAGGTAAATCCAAAAACATGAGGCTCCCACTTCCCTGAGTTCCCACTGAAGAGCTACAGTATCTCCCCAGGGCAAGGAAGCCACCAACATTTCTCATCCTTCTTTGCCCCAGCTCTGTGTTGCAGAAGTTCTATTCCAGGCAAGCACGACTTTTCATCAGAAATAATGGAGGCCAAAGCAGTGGATGACATATTCAAAATGCTAAATGAAAAAAAAAAATCTATCAGCCAAGGATCTTATATCCAGTAAGGCTATCTTTCCAAAGTGGAAGCAATATAATGATATTCCTAGAAAGGATAAAAACTGAGGAAAATTCATTGCTAGCAGACCCCCCTTACAAGAAACTCTAAAGGAAGTTCTTCAGACTGAATGCAATTGACACCAGGCAGTAATTCAAATTCATACAAACAAACAAGGAATACTAATAAAGGCAATCATATAATTAATGATAAAAGAGAGTGTAAGTGCGTGTTTCTTCTCTTAACTTATTTAAAAATCAATTACATAAAGTACTATGTATATAATTGTATTATTGGTCTTATAACCTATAAAATTATGTATTTGGCAATAACGGCACAAAGGAGGCAGGTGGGAGCAAAATTGTATTGGAAGAAGGAAATCACACAAGATGGTAACTCAAATCCACAGAAAGAAATGAAGAGAATCAGAAATGTAAATAAGAAGATTAATATAGCAAACATAATTATACAAAAAAGAGGAGAAAGGAGTTGAGTTATATAGAAATAATGTTTCTATAATCTCACTTGAATTAAGTTAGTATAAATCTAAAGTACATTCTGGGGGGGAAGTCAAGATGGCGGCGTAGGCAGACTCTGAACTCACCTCCTCCCACAGACACAGCCAATTTACAACTACTTGTGGAAAAATTGCCCCTGAGACAGAACTGAAAACTGGATAAGAGGAACTCCTGCAACAAGGGACAATCCTGATTGAGGTGGAAGAGGCAGAGGCTCCCTTCTGGAGAGAAAAAACGCCACCTTCACAAGCCGCCAGCTTTGCCACCACCCAGGAGCAGCCCAAAGGTACGCAGCCTCCCTGGAGGCGCAGGGACCTGAGCCAGGGAGTGCCCCCACTGTAGGCATTTTGTGGACCCAGCACAATCTAGACCAGCGGCATAATATCTGACTTTGCCTGTGTTGGCGGAAGAGGGAGACTCTCCCTCTTCCCTTTTCCTTAAGGTTCTTATGGCTGGCCAAATAATTAACAAGACAGGTTAGCAGGAGAAAATAATACCAAGTTTAGTAACATGTATACATGGGAGAAAGCAGGGACACTGCGTTTTCTCAACACAATAGCAGAAATTCTCGTCTTAAATACCATGTTCAGCCAACGACAAAGGAGGATGTTGGGGGTGGGGGGAGTCAGTTACAGGAGATTACCACTAAAGCACAGTAAACAAGAGTAAGGTTATTATGCAGATTTAAGGCCTCACCTTCCACATTGATAAGCCTCTAGAAATGAAGCCATCCCCCCCCTTCCCAAAACAGAGAGGAAGATACCTTTACAAATGGAGATTTCCCTTATAAATGTAAATGTTTGTCTGGCAACTCCTTGCAGGGCCATCCAGAGAATGTGGCCAGAGAGACAGAACTTCCAATAAGATGGGCTTGTTGGTGCCTTTTCTATTGTAACATTTATCCTACATTATCTTTACAGCCATCATGATAGAAGATCTGTTCCAGGAAGGAGCCACCATGTCAAATTCTTTAGGCAGTTAGTGGGGGAGGTCAAATGTCCCTCAGAGAAAACAATCAAGGTAAAGAGATATATTTCAGGGTGGCCAAATCTTGATCTCCCACACCTGCTACTAAAACATTGGGGAGTACCCCCAGAAAACCTGGTTCACAAAGAAATTAAAACTGGCTCTTAAAGGGCCCGAGCGCAAACTCACCCGTTTCAGAAAGCATCCTAAAATCACCAGAAAGAAAGGTGCATAGTGCTTTGGTGAAAAGAGACTCACCTGATAGGCCCTGAGTGCATCTCGGTGAGAGGTGAGACCTCTCCAGGGACTGGAACATTGGTGGCGGCCATTGTTGTGGCCTGGTGTGGGCGTGCTGACACAGACGCCATTGGAGTTCTCCCTGGGGCCTGCTAGCCCAGGTCTGCCCCACCCACTAGAGCACCGATTTAATCCAGCTCAGCCGGGTGGGCAGCCCACCCTAGAGACTGTCCCCACCCAACAACTAGCCCTCAGGCAACTTCTGGGCCTGCATAGATTGGTGACTGGATTCTCTGCAGCCTGGCAACTGAGCCGACTTCAGTGGGGCAGGGCGTGCATAAGGAGCGGGTGGAGAGTGTGGGGCAGTGGTGGAGTGTGTGGGGCTCCCGCTGTGGAGAGACTGGGTCCACGTCAGGAGGTCGGGGCGCACACACGGGGCAGGACTGTGTTGACTGTGTGTGCGGACCTGTGGGCGGCAGGGCTTGTCAGCTACAGAAGACTTGTGCTTCTCAAAGACCCACATAGGGGCTTTGCCCCGCCTTCTAAAGTCTGAAACAATTGGGTGCTCCTGTGCCTGAGGCCAGCCCCACCCAGCTGCAATCCTCAGAGAGCTGACAAGAGACCTAAAGGCTGGAGGCTTATAGCAATTGTAAGCCCCTGAGCCTAACAACCTGCCACGCTGGGGGCCTACTCACTTAAAAGAAATACTGCAACACAAATGTGGTATTAGAACTTGCAGCCAACTGTGCTGGGGCTCCCCACACCTGATAAAGACACTGAAGGGCCCACAACAACTACAAACAGCGGAGCATTACAGCAGCTGACCAGGAGCATAACTCAGCCTCCCTCGGCACCTACAGGAAGAGCAAACAGGCCACAACAGAAGGACACATGTAGCCCACATAGCGGTCCCCCCTGGAACATTGAGAACTGAGGGAAGCACACTGCAGGACTCCTAAGGCAACACTTGTATAAGGTCACTTATCCAAGAGCAGGAGACGTAGCTGACCTACCTAATATGTAGACACAAGCACAGGGAAAGAGGCAAAATGAGGAGGCAAAGGAATACATTCCAAGTAAAGGAATAGGACAAAACTCCGGAAAAGGAACTAAGTGAAACAGAAATGAGCAACCTACCCAATAGAGAGTTCAAACTAAGAGTGTTAAGGATGCTCACTGATGTGGGGAGAAGAATAGATGCACTCAGTGAGAATGTCAACAAAGAAATGGAAGATATCAAAAAGAACCAATCAGAAATGAAGAATACGATACTGGAAATGAAAAATTGGCTAGAGGGACTCAAAAGCAGAGTAGAGGATACAGAAGAACGGATCTGCGAGCTGGACGAAAGACTAGAAGAAATTACCCAAGCTGAACAGGTAAAAGAGAAAAGAATTAAAAAGAGTGAAGACAGTCTAAGGGACCTCTGGGACAACATCAAGTGCACTAACATCTGTGTTATAGGTGTCCCGGAAGGAGAAGAGCAAGACAAAGGGGCAGAGAATCTATTTCAAGAAATAATAGATGAAAACTTCCCTAACCTAAGGAAGGAAACAGACATCCAGGTACAGGAAGCACAGAGAGGCCCAAACAAGATAAACCCAAAGAGGCCCACGTCAAGACACATCATAATCAAAATGTCTAGAATTAAACAGAGAATCCTAAAAGCTGCCAGAGAAAAACAAGTTACATACAAAGGAAACCCCATAAGGCTATCAGCTGACTTCTCAGCAGAAACCTTACAGGCTAGAAGAGAGTGGCAGGAGATATTTAAAGTACTAAAAGGAAAAAAACTTACAGCCAAGAATACTTTACCAAGCAAGATTATCATTCAAAACGGAAGGAGAGATCAAAAATTTCCCAGACAAGCAAAAATTAAAGGAGTTTGTCACCAAGAAACCAGTGCTACAAGAAATGTTAAAGGGACTGATTTAAGGGGAAAAGAGAAGACCACAAATAGGAAAAATTATCTATTTCCGTGATGAGAGGGCAATGGATACAAATACACAAAAAAGAGGTTAGATATGATATCAAAAACATAAAATGAGGGAGGAGGGGAGTTAAAGAGTAGGGCTTTCAGACAGAGATCAAACTAAAGAGAACATCAATTCTGTATAGAAGGAGAAAGGAACAGAGAAGGACTACTAAAACACTGAGAAAAAAAGTTAAAAAATGGCAGTAAGTACATACTTATCAATATCTACTTTAAACGTCAATGGACTAAATGCCCCAATTAAAAGGCATAGGGTGGGTGATTGGATAAAAGACCAAGACTCATATATATGCTGCATACAAGAGACACACTTCAGACCTAAAGACACTCACAAACTGAAAGTGAAGGGATGGAAAAAGATACTCCACGCAAATGGCAATGAAAAGAAAGCTGGGGTAGCAGTACTCATATCAGACAAAATAGACTTTAAAACAAACACTGTAAAAAGAGACAAAGAAGGGCATTACATAATGATCAAGGGAACAATCCAACAAGAGGATATAACACTTGTAAATATCTAGGCACCCAATGTAGGTGCACCTAAATATATAAAGCAATTATTAACAGATCTAAAAAGAGAAATAGACAGTAACACAATAATAGTAGGGGACTTTAGCACTCCATTTACACCAATGGCTAGAACATCCAAAGAGAAGATCAATAAGGAAACATTGGGCTTAAACGACCAACTAGAACAGATGGACCTAGTAGATATATACAGAGCATTCCATCCAAAAACCAAATAATATACGTTCTTTTCAAATGCACATGGAACATTCTCCAGGATTGATCATGTATTAGGCCACAAAACGAGTCTCCATAAATTTAAGAAGTTTGAAATAATACCAAGCATCTTTTCTGACCACAACGGTATGAAACTGGAAATCAACTATAGGAAGAAAATCAGAAAAGCCACAAATACATGGAGATTAAACAAAATGCTACTGAACAACGACTGGGTTAACGAAGAAATCAAAGAAGAAATCAAAAAATACCTGGAAACAAATGAAAATGAAAATACGACATGCCAGAATTTATGGGATACAGCAAAAGCGGTTCTAAGAGGGAAGTTTATATCAATACAGGCCTATCTCAACAAACAAGAAAAATCTCAAATAAACAATCTAACAATGCACCTAAAAGAACTGGAAAAAGAAGAACAAACAAAGCCCAAAATCAGTAGTAGAAGGGAAATAATAAAAATCAGAGCAGAAATAAATGATATAGAGACTAAAATAAAATAGAAAAAATTAATAAAACCAAGAGCTGGTTCTTTGAAAAGATCAACAAAATTGACAAACCTTTAGCTAGACTCACCAAGAAAAAAAGAGAGAAGGCACAAATAAGTAAAATCAGAAATGAAAGAGGAGAAATTATGACACCTCAGAAATACAAAAGATTATAAGAGAATACTATGAAAAGCTATATGCCAACCAATTCGACAATCTGGAAGAAATGGATAAATTCTTAGAATCATACAACTTTCCAAAACTGGATCAAGAAGAAGTAGAGAATTTGAATAGACCAATCACCAGTAAGGAGAACGAAACAGTAATCAAAAACCTCCCCAAAAATAAAAGTCCAGGACCAGATGGCTTCCCTGGGGAATTCTACCAAACATTCAAAGAAGACTTAATACCTATCCTTCTCAAACTCTTCCAAAAAATTGAGGAGGGGGGGAGCTCCCTAACTGATTCTATGAAGCTGACATTACCCTGATACCAAAACCAGACAAGGACAACACAAAAAAAGAAAATTACAGGCCAATATCACTGATGAACATCGATGCAAAAATCCTCAACAAAATACTAGCAAATCACATACAACAATACATTAAAAAGATTATACACCATGATCAAGTGGGATTTATTCCAGGTATGCAGGGATGGTTCAACATTCACAAATCAATCAACGTGATACACCACATTAATAAAATGAAGAATAAAAATCACATGATCATCTCAATAGATGCAGAGAAAGCATTTGACAAGATACAGCATCCATTTATGATAAAAACTCTGAATAAAATAGGTATAGAAGGAAAGTACCTCAACATAATAGAGGCCATATATGAGAAACCCACAACTAATATCATCCTCAATGGTGAAAAACTGAAAGTTATCCCTCTAAGAACAGGAACCAGACAAGGATGCCCACTGTCACCGCTCCTATTTAACATAGTACTGGAAGTCCTAACCAGAGCAATCAGGCAAGAAAAAGAAATAAAAGGGATCCAAATTGGAAAAGAAGAGTGAAACAGTCACTATTTGTAGATGACATGATTTTATATATAAAAAATCCTAAAGAATCCACCAGAAAACTTTTAAAAGTAATAAACGAATATGGTAAAGTTGCAGGATACAAAATCAACATACAAAAATCAGTTGCATTTCTGTACACTAACAACGAAGTAGCAGAAAGAGAAATTAAGAATACAATCCCATTTACAATTGCAACAAAAAGAATAAAATACCTAGGAATAAACTTAACCAAAGAGGTGAAAGATCTGTACACCAAAAACTATAAAACACTGCTGAAAGAATTTGAAGAAGACACAAAGAAATGGAAAGATATTCCGTACTCTTGGATTGGAAGAATTAACATAGTTAAGATGTCCATACTTCCTAAAGCAATCTATAGATTCAATGCAATCCCTATCAAAGTTCCAACAACATTTTTCACAGAAATAGAACAAAGAATCCTAAAATTTATATGGAACAACAAGAGACCGTGAATAGCTAAAGGAATCCTGAGAAAAAAGAACAAAGCTGGAGGTATCACACTCCCTGATTTCAAAATATACTACAAAGCCATAGTAACCAAAACAGCATGATACTGGCACAAAAACAGACACACAGATCAATGGAATAGAATCGAAAGCCCAGAAATAAACCCACACATCTAGGGACAGCTAATCTTTGACAAAGGAGCCAAGAATATACAATGGAGAAAAGAAAGTCTCTTCAACAAATGGTGTTGGGAAAACTGGATAGCCACATGCAAAAAAATGAAAGTAGACCCTTACCTTACACCATACACAAAAATTAACTCCAAATGGATTAAAGACTTGAATGTAAGACCTGAAACTGTGAAACTTCTAGAAGAAAACATAGGCAGTACGCTCTTTGACATCAGTCTTAGCAACATATTTTCAAGCACCATGTCTGACCGGGCAAGAGAAACAATAGAAAAAATAAACAAATGGGACTACATCAAACTAAAAAGCTTCTGCACAGCAAAGAAAACCATCAACAAAACGAAAAGACAACCTAACAATTGGGAGAAGATATTTGCAGACCATACATCTGATAAGGGCTTAATCTCCAAAATATATAAAGAACTCATGCATCTCAACAAAAAAAAACTAACAACCCAATTAAAAAATGGGCAAAAGACCTGAACAGACATTTCTCCAAAGAAGATATACAGATGGCCAACAGACACATGAAAAGATGTTCAAAATCATTAACTATCAGGGAAACGCAATCAAAACTACAATGAGATATCACCTTACGCCTGTCAGAATGGCTATAATTAACAAGACAGGAAACAACATGTGTTGGAGAGGATGTGGAGAGAAGGGAACTCTCATACACTGCTTGTGGGAGTGCAAACTGGTGCAGCCACTATGGAAAACAGTATGGAGATTCCTCAAAAAATCAAGGATAGAACTACCATATGATCCAGCTATTCCACTGCTGGGTATTTATCCAAAGAACTTGAAAACACCAATGCGTAAAGATACATGCACCCCTGTGTTCATTGCAGCGTTATTCCCAATAGCCAAGACTTGGAAGCAACCTAAGTACCCATCAAGGGACGAAAGGATAAAGAAGATGTGGTATATGTACACAATGGAATACTACTCAGCCATAAAAAATGATGAAATCCAGCCATTTGTGACAACATGGATGGACATTGAGGTATTATGCAAAGTGAAATAAGTCAGAGGGAGAAGGTCAAATGCCATATATTTCCTTTATTAAGTAGTAGATAATAACAACAATAAACAAACACATGGAGACAGAGATTGGATTGGTGGTTACCAGAGGGGAAGGGGGGAGGGAGGAGGGCGAAAGGGATAATTCGGCACACGTGTGTGGTGATGGGTTGTAATTAGTATTTGGGTGGTGAACATGATGTAATCTATGCAGAAATAGAAGTATAATGATGTACACCCGAAATTTATACAATGTTATAAACCAATGTTACTGCAATAAACAAAAAATTAAAAAAAAATAAAGTACATTCTGATAAGAACATGTATATTGTAAACCCTAGAGCATTCACTATGGAAAAAAATCCTGGAAAATATATACTGAAAAATCATTAAAGTTAAAATGCTACATTAGAAAATATCCACTTAATGCAAAATAAAGCAGTACACGAGGGCTAGAGGAACAAAAAAAAGACATGACACATATGAAAAACAAAAAGTAAAAGGGCAGACAAATCCAACCATATCAATAATAACGTTAAATATAAATAGATTAAACAATCTAACCAAAGGCAGAGATTATCAGACTGGACAAAACAAAAACAAGATCCAACTATATGGTATCTACAGAAGACACACTTTAGAGTCAAAGATATAAACAGGTTGAAAGTAAGAGGGTGGAAAAACATATACAGCAACCATAAAAGAACTGGTGCAGCTATGTAAACATCAAATGAAATAGGCTTTAAAACAAAAAATGTTTATAGGGATAAAGAGGGAAATTATTCAGTGATAAAACATCAATTCTCCAATAAGATAGAGCAGTTATAAACACACATGCCCTAACAACAGAGCTCTAAAATGAGTGAAGCAAAACCTGACAGAATTGAAGAAAAGAATAGACAGTACAAAAATAATTGTTAAATACCTCACTTTCAATAATGGATACAACAGGGGTCGGCCCGGTGGCACAAGCGGTTAAGTGCGCGCGCTCCGCTGCGGCGGCCCGGGGTTCGCTGGTTAGATCCCGGGCGCGCACCGACGCGCTGCTTGGCAGGCCATGCTGTGGTGGTGTCCTATATAAAGTGGAGGAAGATGGGCACAGATGTTAGCCCAGGGCCGTCTTCCTCAGCAAAAAAAGAGGAGGATTGGCGGATGTTAGCACAGGGCTGATCTCCTCACAAAAAAAAAATAAAATAAAATAATGGATACAACAACTAGGCAGAAGATCAATGAAGACATAGAGGACTTGAACAATACCATAAATCAATTAGACCTAACAGACATCTACAAAGCACCTCACCCAGGAAGAGCAGATTTTTATATTCTTCTCAAGTGCACATGGAATATTCTCCACATAGACCCCATGTTGGGCCATAAAACAAGCCTAAACAAACTTAAAAGGATGTTCTCCAAAGTATGTTCTCTGACCACAGTGGAATAAATTAGTAATCAAGAACAGAGAAAAATTTGGGAAATTCACAAATATTTGGAAATTAAACAACATGCTCCTAAATTACCAAAGGGTCAAAGAAGAAATCAAAATGGAATAGAAAATATTTTGAGGTGAATGAAAATGAAAGACACACAATATCAACACTTATGGAATGAAGATTAGGTGGCGCATAGAGCAAATTTTGAGTTGCAAATGCCTATATTAGAAAATAAGAAAGATCTCAAATTGATAACCTAACCTTCTACATTAAGACAATGAGGAAGAGAAAAAAGCAAACCAGAACTAAAGCAAGCAGATGAAAGGAAATAATAAAGATTAGAGCAGAAATTAATGAAATAGAAGAACAATAGAGAAAACTAATAAAATAAAAAGTTCTTTGAAAGATCAACAAAAATGACAAACTTTTATTTAGATAGACTAAGAAAAAAGAGAGAATATTCCAAGTACTAAAATTAGCAAATAAACAGGAGAGATTATTATTGATCTATTAAAAAGTATTATAGGTACTATTTGCAAAAGACATGATCTTGTATATAGAAAATCTTGAGGAATCCACTAAAAAACTATTAGAACTAATAAAAAATTTGACCAAGGTTGCAGGATACAAGGTCAATATACAAAAATATATTGTAATTCTATACAGTTTCAACAAACAATGTGAAAATGAAATTAAGAAAACAATTCCATTTATAATAGCATCAAAAAGAATAAAATAAGGCTGGCCTGGTGGCATAGTGATTAAGCTCACGCACTCTGCTTCAGCGGCCCAGAGTTTGTGGGTTTGGATTCTGGGCGTGGACCTATACATTGCCATGCTGTGGTGGCGTTCCACATACAAAATAGAGGAGGATTGGCACAGTTCTTAGCTCAGGGCCAGTCTCCCTCAATCAAAAAAAAAATAAAAAGAGGAAGATTGACAACAGATGTTAGCTCAGGGCCAATCTTCCCCATCAAAAAAAAAAAAAAAGAAAAAGAATAAAATACTTCGGAATACATTTAACCAAAAAAGAAAAATGCAAAACGCACTCTGAAAACCATAAAACTGTTGGAAAAAAGTAAAGAAGAAAAGTAAATGGAAAAACATTCCATGTTCATAGATCAGAAGACAATATTATTAAAATGACAGTACTCCCCCAGTTGATCTACAGATTCAGTGCAATCCCTATCAAAATACTAGCTGGCTTTCTTCCAGAAATTGACAAATTGATCCTAAAATTCATAAGTAAACGAAAGGGACGAAATTTTAGATGTGGTAATGGAAGTACATCTCTGAATATCCTGAAAACCATTGAATCGTACATGTAGATGCGTGAACTGCATGGTATGTGAATTACATCTCAATGTAGCTATTTAAAAAATACGTAAGCAAGAGGAGGATAGGATGTTACAGACCATATTTACCAAAATTTCTCAGTGAGCATAGAGGCTCTTTGGTTATTAAATAACGTGTTTTTTTTGCCTTGAAGTCATGATATTCTTCACGTGAGATCAAATATTTTATAGCAGTAGTTCATGATCTCTTAAAAATACTTTTAGAAATATAATAAAAGTGTAGGTTCAACTAATTTTTATTTATAACTTAAAAATATAATAAGGATGCAGATTCAATATTGTATGTAGTGGATGGTCTCCATTTACTCTGCTACCCTTCCCTGCCCTCTTTTGCCCTAAGCAGTTGACCTCTTTGGACTGTATTATCCAGGCTCCCTGATATTCTGGCTTCCAGTGGGTTCCACCAATAGAGACATGGGCAGGACACCAGAAGGCAGGAGGAGAGAGGGCTGATTAAACATCCCTCCTCCCTCCCTGCGGCACCATGGTTTTGTCCATGGCTGTGTTTCTCATGACCACAACCCCTGTCTGCAATCCTGCCTCCCACAGTTCTTCTAATTATCATGGGAGTCCTGTAACACCTTTAGCTCCCCTCGCCCCTTCATGCTTAGGAATGGGAGAGCTTTCTGCTGGGACAATTCCTGAATTATGTCATCATCTCTCATTGGTGCCCATGTCTTGGTACACGGTCCTTCACTGCCATTCATTTCCTCCTGGGGCCTCAGTGGAGATAAGGCATTTCACATCAATTCCTTACTCAACGCTAACCCGCTAGAGTTGACGGGAAGAATTAGTTCCATCGTTCAGACTCATCACGTCATGTTCCGTCTTTGGCGTTTATGTGACTGCAGACACCAAGTAGGCCCTTGCCTTGCAGATTCATGTCAGCAGGACAGGACATATGACAATGGGGTTCTACTGGATGGCCTTTTGCTTCTAGTTTTCCATGAAACTAGAGATATTCTTGCAAGCAACAGAGTTTTACTTTAAGAGTCAAGCTTTTCCTCCCATATGAATTAACTGTAAATATGGTCCAGGTGCCCCTTTCATAATCTCTCAAATAAGATAGTAAGAATCAAAAACTTTTTGAAAAGTTAAATGCATTGTACAAATTTGATATCCAAACAACATTTAAAGCTCATCAGACACATATTTTTGATGTAGAAACCTGAATATCTGGCTTCCAGTCCCTGTGGGTGCCTCCCTCAGCACCTCATCTGCCTTTGTCCATGAAACGGTTCTCACACCGTGCTGCTCTGGACCCCACCACAAGCTTCTGTGAGGACAGTCACGCTGATAGCCTCTTTCCTCAGGGTGGGTAACAATTCATCCAGAACTAGCAAAGCCACAAAGAAGACATATTTTGCTTACTATGCCAGATCTCCGAAGGACTGATTTTAAAAAATTATATAAAATATTCTGTGTGGGTTTCTTGTGGATTAAGAAATACATGACACTATTTTTCATGGCTGCATTAGCCATTGGTGACCTATATTTATTCCTTTCCTTCAGGTCATATAATATCAGATCTCTTCTTTAACATGCTAGCTGGAGATGCATTTAGAAGCTTTCTCTCTATAGCAACTAAAGTACCCAATATAGGGAACATTCATGGTATTTCGTTTATCAGGAGCCTATCTCTTTGTGATGTACACAAAGGCCAACTGTAAGAGAAGTAAGTCACAGGGATGGTGTGATTTGAGGGATGTCCAGGCAGAGCCCTTGTCTGGGAATATGAGCCCCTCCACCAGTCGCTCTGCTGTGATGGGGTGATATTTTAAATCAGGGTTTCTCTAAGTGTGTGTCTACATTTGTATGGGTGTGGAGAAGGACACTGGCTAGGCTACCAACATTTGTCACCTCGGAGGATGGGACTGGAAGGGATTTGGGGAGAAGAGAGATTATTAACATTTTCTACTGCATCATTTTACTTGTTGCAACAAAATTTATTACTTAGGTAGTTTGTGTTAAGAAATGTAATACCAGGCATTTATAAGTGAAAAAGTAGTTCTATAGAGTTAGTGTTCTGGGAACATATTTTGGGAACTCTGCCTTTTTTTTTTTCTGGGAAAGATTTGTTCTGAGCTAACATCTGTTGCCAATCTTCCTCTCTCTCTCTCTTTTTCCTTCTTCCCAATGCCCCAGTACATAGTCGTGTATTCTAGTTGTAAGTCCTTCTAGTTCTTCTATGTGAGCTGCCGCCACAGCATGGCTACTGACAGATGAGTGGTGTGGTTCTGTGCCAGGAAGTGAATTGGGCTGCCGAATTGGAACCTACCCAACTTTAACCACTAGGCCATCAGGGCTGGCTCTCGGGAACTCTGCTTTAAACTAGTTTCCCATTGAGAAAGTCCAGGCTCCTTCCCATAGCACAGAGGGCCATTGGAAACCACATCTGAACCTGGAAAAGCATCTTCTTCTCCCATGCCAACAATTGTGAAGATACCGTTAAGTACCAGCACTGCCATATATCCACAGCTCCCCAAACACACCAAATATATCACGTTGGTCTCTCTGCCAGAAATTCCCTCCTTTCCCTCTGCCTGGGGAGAGCCCACCCTTAACTCTTCCGGACCCCGTTCAAATGTCACCTCTCACCCAGGCTGAGGTCTAGTGCCCTCTCTCGTTTCCCACATTTTCCATACAGCTGGCTGTTTACTCAGCTCACGTTCAGGGGCCACCGAGTGGTCACATGCTTGAATCACACTCAAGAATTTCAGGCCTTTATTGAGTAGTCCTTGCCCCTCCCACGTCAAGGTCTTTACAAGTGTCCTTTCATTTAAGGCTCCCAACACTCTAACAGGTAAAGAAAATTCTTTCCCCATTTTACTGACCAGGAACCCAAAATTTGGAAAAGTTACAGAACTTGCCCAAAGTTACATGGCTAGTGGCTGGCGTAGCCAAGATGCTGACTCTGTCCGGCCAACTCTGGATGCCCACACCCTAACTGGAAGCCTGACATTCAATCACGAGCTCCTCATGAGGCTAGCCATGTGAGCCTCTTATCTTCATACCTCCTGGGAGCTGGCAGGTCTGCCACTTGGTAGATGTTTAATAAATGATTGTTGAACAAATAAGAGAATGCATGAGCGAATCAGAAAGATTTGATTCCTTTTAACCTCTCACTGTTAAAACATTATTACTTCTGGGCAGGGTTCCATCTTAATCCCTTATCAGATTACCTGATATGGCCTCTGTTATCAACACTATGGCAGGGTGACCACATGTAAACATTCCCAATAGAGTGCCTGAAACTCGGCAGACGCAGCAAATATCAGTGTCCTTGTCTTCTTTCCTCCTAAAGCTGGAAGGATTGAGGTTGGATGTGTGAGGTTGGGGAGGATCATAGTGTGCCAAGAGGACATTGATGCAGTGATGGAGAGGACATCAAAGATAACCCACCTCACTTCACCATCTTGATTAGCACCCCATTGTGCACGTTATTAAAAATTAAGGAAAACACTTAGTCTAACCTTACTCACCAAAGTGTCCACTGTGCACAATCATATCTGGCTTTGGAGTTAACAAACTGCCTTCATGTGCACTGTCTCAAATAAAATTCTCAGCACCAGCTCTTGTTTGTAGGTGAAATAATCAAAACTCAGAGAGGTTCAGTTGAGATGACCGCCAGGCGGCTACAGAGCTGAAGATCAAACCTAGATCTCTGGACGCCAACCCAAATATCCATCTCTCCATGAAGAGCCTCCTCTCTGGGTGTGGTTTCCATTGCCAGACATGGACAGTTAACAAGAGAAATGGTCCGACTGTTACCGAGCAATGGGCTCGCTCTGCTTGCTGTGATCAAAGCCAATTAATCACAATGAGTTAGGGATCAAGAAACGATGTTTTAATTTGATTAACTGGCATAACTGGGAAGATGGTAGACTAGTGTCTCAAAAAACCATCTTCAAGGATTACAGAATCTTGAGGCAGTTATATAGGGAAAATGGGCAGAGAGGAGGGGGTCCAGGGATGTTGGTCTCCAGGCATGACGGGCTCCAGGCCTCACATTGTTCCATTCATCTGTTGGCTGTGATGGATACCTTGTAGGCGTGTTTCCTGCCTGTGGTCAGCCTGTTCCTGGAAAGAAACTCATAGAACAAAGTTTTTAATTTATCAAGCTATTGGGGAGTACATACGTAAGCAGAGGCCATAAATCAGGAGAGCATGTGAATTTTTTGGAGTATGTGCAGAGCAGCAAGTAGTCACACAGAGGAGGGGCTGGGACCATTTAGCGTAACAAGAAGGCCTCACTTAACGCTCACTTACATGACCTTGCTGGTTTCCCTTCTACGGCTCCATCTCTCAGTCACTTAAAAAAGTGGTAAAGAAATAAAAAAAGACCATAAGATGGGCCTCCAAGAAATGCACCATCCTTTGTCTTTCCAGAACCTTTGCCTTGTGGAGGAGAAAACACATGCTTTTCATCCTGTTTGTGCTCCAGGCTTGGAATCGGGGCAGGGCAAGGGGATTCCATAGGAAAAATTTTATCCACGAGCAAATGTTTAAGTTTTCCTTCAAAATCTTCCACTTTATTTTTGAGAGCATGAATGCGTATAGAAATTGAGGACTAGGATTAGAGAGAGGATTTTAAATATAAAATAATCTTCATTTCTGTCTCTCACTGGGCATGAGAAGAGAGGAAGGAAGTCATTCCTTTGCATTCAAATAGAGCAGCTCAGTATGACAAAGTGGGGGTGTGGGGTCCTAGATTTAGTCTTACCCCTGTGAATTGTATGATCATGAATAAATCACTTAACCTCTCTGATCCTTGATATTAAGGACCTATAAAATGGGAATAATACTGCTTGTGCTATTTTCCTCACAAACATACTGCTAAAATTAAAAAGGTGGAATATTTAAAAGTTATTAAGAATATATAAAAACCTATAGGAATATCAGATTATTGTTATTAATTCTCTATTTTTATTACTATCAATTAAGAAATAGAATAAAATATGCTTTGCATATTAATATTTAAATTCTGAGGGTTAAAGTTTTTTCCAAATAATAAAGCAACTTTTTATTCCATGGTGGTCCAGGAACAATTATTTATTTGTTTCCTCATCGAACAAAATTAACCAAATAGTGTGGATTGATTATTGCCCAGCTATTTGTGCAAATATAGGTTAGTATTTTACTCAGGAAAGCATGGTTAAAATTTTTCAAATCGATATTTCTATGCATCAATAAATCCACAATACTAATAATAGCTCTGAAATTCCAAAAGGGTGAATTCTTTCTGCTCTTCCCTTGTAAGGACAATTATTTTTTTTCCAAGGTCTAAATCACTTACATTCAATGTGCCCAAGTAATTGTGACCTACAGAGCTGATTTTTTTTTTATAACAGCATTATTGAGAGATAATTCTCATATTCTACATTTGGCCCATTTAAACTGTATTATTCAATGGTTTGATATATTCACAGAGTTGAGCAACCATCACCAAATCTAATTTTAGAGGATTTTTGCCACCCTAGAAAGAAACTTCATCCCCATTAGCTGTCTCTTCCCATTTCCCTCCACCCCACCAGCCCTAGGCAAGCACCATTCTACTCTCTGTCTCTATGGATTTGCCTACTCTGGACATCTCATATAAATGGAATCATACAGCATGTGACCTTTGACGACTGGCTTCTTTCACTTAGCACAATATTTTCAAGGTTCACCCCTGTTGTTTCATATGTTAGTACTTCATTCTTTTTTATCATGGAGTAATATTTCATTGGTCCAATTCTAGTGGTCTAGTGGTTAAGATTTGGCACTCTCACCACTGTAGCCAGGGTTCATCTCCCAGTCAAGGAACCACACCACCCATCTCTCGGTTGTCATACTGTGGTGGCTGCATGCTGCTGTGATGCTGAAAGCTATGTCACTAGTATTTCAGATACCAGAATTTGGACATTTGGGTGTCCAAATGTCACCCATGGTGGACAGGTTTCAGCAGAGCTTCCAGACTGACAGACTAGGAAGAAGGACCCGGCCACAGCTTCAGAAAAAAATGGCCAAGAAAACCCTATGAATAGCAGTGGAGCATTGTCTGATACAGCGCCCGAAGGGGAGAGGATGGTGCAGAAACACGGGGCAGCGTTCTGCTCTGCTGTCCACAGGGTCAGTAGGAGTCAGAATCCACTCGGCACTAACAACAACAATATTCTATTGTATTGATATTCTATGGTTTATCTATTCACCAGGTGATGGACATTTGAGTTGTTTCTTCTTTGTGGTTGTCACGAATAATACTCCTATGAATATTCATGAACAAGTTTTTGAGTGAACATTTCATTTCTCTTGGATATATACCTAGGAATGGAATTGCTGGCTTATATGGTAACTCTACTTTTAACTTTTAGAGGAACCCTAAGATTGTTTTCCAAGGTGGCTACACAATTTTACATTTCCACCAGCAATGTAGGAGGGTCAGGGCTGATTTCTGAAGATTAATCTGTAAGCCTTTCTCTTAGATGATGTGAGTTCAGATCCTGCTGCTGTGTGACCCTGGGCGTGTGACCTCCCATCACAGCAGTGAACCTGCGCCTTGGGGAGAGAAGCATCTGCCGCTGAAGGTCCATATGTGGATCTAATGAGCTGATACCTGCAGGGTACCAGCCCTGAGCTGGAGGTATACAGCAGGTGCTCAGGCCGTGCTGGGGACCTGCCATGGCTAGCCGTCAATAGGAAAATAACAAAAGTAATAAAAACATATGATTCACAAAACAATCATCACTATCTGTTTCCAAAACAGGGCAGGTCCACTTGAGGAGTACAAGTTAGACTAGACAGGGCTCAGGCAGACAGGAAAGAGCTTTTAGATGAGAGTGAACAGGTGCCTCTCTTCTCTGCCCGGGGCACACTCAGGGAACAGCATGAATCACTCAGGAACGGCAGATTTGTCTCCAGATATTGGCGAGGAAAAGAGCATTGAGAAAGCTGTCCACAGAGAAGACCCCAGCCAGCCCGGCAGAGCTAAGCGGTAGTATTCTGCCGGAACTTGAAATAAATGCTTCATCTGGTTGCGTTTCCCCAGCATTGCTTTCAGATACAGAGGAGCTCAAGCCTGCGCCATCGTGTGTTCCGTAAACGATCAACCTTTAGGCGAGAATGACCAGAAATACTCCATTTCACTTCCTGTTCTGTGGGAGAAAGGCTAATCGCTGCAGTTTTCAAGCCAACTGCAAAAGCAAAACGAAAAAGTGGGTTAAAACCATGATGGGGTGAGTGTTAGCTCTAATTTAACGTCCAACGTGGAGTGCAGATATTCCCATAGGGCCCTTACTGGACAAGACCCCAAGCTTTTTCAACAACACACAATTGAGCGCCTGCGTCTAGTACGGCCCTGGAATATGTCACTATTGAACCACTGCGGAGAGGAATCGGGCGGGAAACTGACACCCTTCTGAAATGTTCGGAGAGAGAGTGGACAGGTGCGTGGGGGCCAGAGGGGCAGGACTGTTCAAAAAATAAAAGGGACATTTATTGAAAGTTAGATTAAGCTGTGCCTTTGCTAGACAGTCGAGTTGGAAAGGTCACATTGTCGTCTGCAGTTATCAGCTCTTAACACAAAACGGGGTAAGTCACTGAAATCCTTTTCAGAAGCTTGATGTCCATTTCATGACACTCTTTAATCAGCAGAAATCTAAAAGCAAGCGAGCAACACAGGCAGGACGGCCGCCGCTCACCATTCGCGAAGCTCTGGAACAAGGAGAGAGCCAGTATCCACATGCCCCTGCTGCTCCCCGGCCTCCCGCGAGCGACGCGCCGGCCTCGCCCCCCGCGCTGCGCCCGGCTCCGCTCGCTCGCCACCTGCCCGGGGGCCGCCGCCCGCCCGCCGCCGCCGCCGCCGCTGCCGAGCCGCCCGGGCACGCGGCGCGCCCGGGCTCCGGGGCGAGGGCTGCGCTCGCCGCGCGCTGCGCTCCTGCACACCTGCTCCCGGGCGCCGCGCCCAACGCTGCGGCCAGAGCGGGCCGGCCGGGCTGCAGCCCAGGTGCGCCGTCAGCTCAGGGGGCCGCCGGCAGGTCGGCAGGTGGGCAGAGCCGCAGACGCGGGCGTGAGCTCATCCCGGGCACCCAGCCGGCGCCCCGAATACGCAGCAAGCGGCCTCCCGTGCGCCAGCCCTCAGCCTCCACATCCAGGCAGCAGGCGGGCGGGCAGGCTCATCTTTCCTCTCCCGCGGCCCGAATCACATTGATCCCTCGCTAACCTTCCCTGCCAGGGAGGCGGGCGGGCGGGCGAGGAGCGAGCGGAGCGGAGGCGAGCGGGGACCCCCTCCCCTGCCTCTGGCCCTGGGGCGCTCTGCAGTCTTAAAGCAGCAGTGGAGCATCCAGAGCGCGAGGGAGGCAGGAACAGCAAGGAGGTAGTAGACTCAACTAGAAAAATGAACAAGTGGATTGGTCTCCTATCTATATTCCGGGTCCTTTATCGATATCTACCCTTCCATCAATGTTTATAGCATCTATTTTCAAAAATCTAAAGAAATATTATGTTGCGCTCGTAAATATGCCAACTTTAAGATAGGTGATCAAAATAGGCTGCATTTAATGTAACCTTCTCACCCTTCAGAGAGCATTAGCATGCATCGCTGCTCCTCATCCCCGAGATAGCTGTACGATGCAGGTGTTAGTAGATTAGGCTCATTTTCCAGAGGAGGAAACGGATTTGGAGAAAGGTGGCCTCTCCGCGAATAAGCAAGTGGTGGACCAGCAAAGCTCAGTCTTTCCAACCACCGTCCAGTGTTCGGAGGTCGTTGTGATGCTCTGGGGCTTGCCCACATTGTCCTCACATTCCCTAACGTTTTTTAGGAAACGTTTCCTAAAGTCTTTGTGGATCATTCCCTAAAGGTCTGGAAATATACAGTGTATTGTAGAAGCTAAGGGATTTCCAGTTAACCACGGAGAGCTAGGCATGAGCCCCTCTCAGGAACTGTACTCAAATGGCAGTAAATGAATTGAGTCCAAAAGGACCAAGAGAATGGAAAGGAAGATGACCACAGGCAAAAGATGCCAATATGATTTGAAAAGTCATGGAAGGGGAGGTTGTGTGCTGACTTGGCAGAGAGAGAAGCTCTGTCTGTGGGGGAGGGGTTGGCAAGAGGCAAATGATTGGGTGTTAGGGCCCCGGAATGACTGAGGGACCTGGAGGCACCAGGTGTTCTGAAGGGGAGTCTTCAAGGACTCCATTGAAGCACTCTCCTCTAGAAAGCATCTGGACTCAGTCACCAGGAACCCTGTGAATGCAGGTGGGTTGCCACTCTAGGAAAAAAAATTCAGTTGAAATCCACACCCCTAAGTTGAGACCTTCCCTTCCACTTGCTCAGGCTCCAGAATGCAGGCAGTCAACTTATACCACCCCTGCTGAGCTCTCTGCTCTCTCCATGAAACCGCAGCCTGCTCTTTGGGAAGGTGTTCTTCACAGGAGAAAAGACCCACCCATACTAGCATTTGGGGGCTCTCCAATGGAAAGCCAGGTCTCCAACTAATGACCCTGGAGAGAAGCCCACTAATTAACAAGCCCCTGCCTCCCACCCCACATACACAATATGTAGAGTTTCCCGTTAACACTTTGATTCTCTTTCTGAAATATAAATACACATCTAAGGGTTAACAGACATTTTAGGAATGTCTCAACCTAAGCAGAAAGAAACTGAAAAAAAAAAAATCTTACAATGAATGACCCCAGAGAAATAACCAAAACAATGTCAGCCATGAAACAAGAATATCATGCTATGAAAAAGACTACTTAGAGAGTAAGAATGAACTCTTGAAAACTGAAAATATGATAGCAGAAATAAAAAAAATCAATAGGATGATTGGAAGATAAAGTTGTCAGGAAGTTTTCCAAAGAGAAGAACAAAAAGGAAAGAGACAAAAAGTAGGAGGGAAAAAAAAGAAAAGAAAATGAATCAAGGAGATTCAGTATCTGAATTACAGGAGTTTCTGAAATAGAGAATAAAGACATGGAGAGAAAAATAATATCAAAAAAATTATTCAAGAAAGCTTCCCAGAACTGAACCGAAGAACATGAGCTTTGGGAATGAAAAGGCAAACTAATTACCCAGAACAAAAATCAATCAATCAATCAATGATTTCAAAGCACTTCTTTGTGAAATTTCTGGCCACTAGCGATAAGGGGAATATCTTTAAAATTTTCTAAAATCTTCCACATTAAATGATCATGGTTTAAAAAGGCATAATATTTCTCAATAGCAATTCCAAATGCTAGAAAACAGAGGAGCAATGTCTAAAAACTGGAGGAAAAGGAATCACTAGGCTAACCCAATCTCATGGTATAAGGGCAGAATAAAGATACATGAGATCTCTGAAGTGCTACCTTCCATGAGTCCCGTCTCACAAAGCTACTGGAAGACTTTACTTCACCAACACTAGAGGGTGAAGCATGAAAGAGGAAGACGTTCCTCATAGCCTCCCCCAGGAAGAAGGGATCCCTACAGGAGATAGGCAAAGGAAATCCCCAGAAGGATGGAGGAGGGAGGTCCCAGCACAAGAGCTGTCCGCCATTGGCGAGTGCAGCCAGTCTATAGTGGAGGAGGGCACAGAGAGCATCAAGAGGGAGGTTTACAAGAAAGAAAAAATTACTAACAGATTACCTATGTTTCTGAACAATGGAGAGAGTGATAGTTCTGTTTGAATGGGTAGGACTAATTAATGGTAGAAAACAAAGCAAATGGGAGAAATGAAGCACCTTCAGGAATAACAAAATTTGTACAAAAAAAGGAAAAGTAATTGCAGGACTCTATTAGCTCAACCGTGACTAATATGTACACAACGATCGTGTAAATACTGACATGGAATTAACTAAAAGTCATTATACAAATATATTGGGAGGAAGTAGGGAGGGGAAGTGTCTTCTTTATGTGGTAAAAGGAGAATGCGTAAGACAGCTTAAACTCCATTATCCATAGTAGGAGTCAATAGATAATTTCCTCAAGTGAATGAAATGAAGAAATCACCTTATAGGCAGGTTATTGAGAAGTACGGAGGTAGATACCAGAAAAGGTTTTAAAAATTGAAAACAGCTTGTGGGGAGGGGTGAAGTAATGTATCCTTTTTTCTTTTTAATCCAGAAATGCCAGAGTAAAATGGGACTTAAAAAATGGTGTTTAAAATAAATCAATGGTGTCAATGCAATGTGGCATTCTTTCAAGGCTAATGAATGACCAGAATGCTCTTGCCTGTCCAGGGGGTCTGGGCACACTGGCCAAACCCAGGCTGGTCCTTTGTGCGGTTGGGCACCACCTGGTGGCTGACGTCTGTGCGGGATTACCTGTTAACTGGGATGGTTTGGGCTTTTTTGGTGGCCAGGAGCTCCCAGGAAAGAGGCGGCAATCCTTGGATTCTCCAGGAGACTGGGCACTTGTTTGAAGGGGGGTTGATCTGAGGAAAGTGAACTGGGAGAATTCTCAGAACAAGGAGACTCATCCTTTGTCATCCCACGTTTTGAATTGGGATCTCCTGCCATTTCTCCTCCTGGTCTCAATCTTCTCTCCGTGTCCTTCCTTCCCCTGGGCAGAGAATCAGGGCTGACCACCTCTCATGTTATAGCTGAATTTCCTAAAATCACTTGTTATTGCTAGCACATAATAGGAGGATTGCTCTTTTTAACTTTAAACTACTCATAGTACCTATATTACTTTTAAAAAATAATAAAACATTTAAGGGACAAGAGTATATCAGCCAGGAGCAATGACTAAATATCTGAGAAAAAAGAATCACCAGCATAACCCAACCTAACCACCCATCTCGTTGTGCAAGGGTGGAATAAAAGTAAGACCTCTCTGGGCCAGCTCCGGTTGCCTAGTGGTTAAGTTTGGCGTGCTCTGCTTTGGTGGCCCAGGTTCGATTCCCGGGCGTGGACCTATACCACTTGTCTGTCAGTGGCCATGCTGTGGTGGCAGCTCACATACAAAAAGAGGAAGACTGGCAACAGCTGTTAGCTCAGTGAAAATCTTCCTTGGCAAAAAAAATAATAGATAAATAAAACATCTAAAGTGTTACCTTCTAGGAATCCTATTCTGATTCCCTTCTGTCAGGGCAGGGGAAAATCTGTGTCTATCCTTCTTGTGTTCTTATGGCCGGGCTAGTCATAAAACTGACAGAAGACCAGACTAACAAGAGAAAAACCCAGTTTAATGTGTACGTACTGGAGATCATAGAGAAATGATACTTGGAGAGTGAACAAAGCAGGCAGTATATATGTCTTTTACACAAAAAAACAATAAATTTGTGAGGAATCGACAGGACAAGGAAACTTAGATATCAGGTACATAATTAGTGAGCACCTTAAGCAGAGTTTAGGCTTGAGATAGTAAATGACCAAGGTTTGTTTATGCAGGCTTCTCGGCCTGGAATTCTCCAGCTCTGACGATCAGGATGCAGGGAGAGCACCTTGCACATGGGAGATTTATTTCCTGCTTCCAGGGGATCAGAGACAGGAAGCTCAGAATGCCCTTTCCATAGTAATTCAAAATAATTAATATGCTATTGTGGGATATTTTGGGGTGGCCTGCTGTGGGCCCCAACACTTCCTACTTTCTAGCAGACTTCAGCTAAATTTTCTCAGTTACAAAAAAAGTTAACAATATATTTATTTGCATGTTTTTTTTTCTTTTTTTGGTGAGGAAGATTGGCCCTGAGCTAACATCTGTGCCCATCTTCCTCTATTTTATGTGGGACGCCTGCCACAGCGTGGCTTGATGAGCTGTGCATAGGTCCACACCCAGGATCTGAACCTACAAACTCCAGGCTGCTGAAGCAGAGCTCATGAACTTAAATGCTATGCCACTGGGCCAGCCCCCAACAATATATTTCTTGAGCAGCCTAAGGCAAATTGCATGATTTTTTCTTTCTTTTCTTTTTTTTTTTTTTTTTGTGATGAGTTCAGTGCTTACCAAATCTTTCCTTATGGAAAAAAAAATTTATTTTGTCCTTTCACTTCCCCTAGCTCCTTGTTGTTACAATTTGCATTCATTTATTCAGTGAAATCCTAGAACAGGCATCATTGTCCTTAGAATGCCTTTGATAACCTTGGGGACAGTTTTAAAGTCACGTCTTGTCCTTCTCCTCAAGCGTCACATTCCACGTGCCTTTCCTCTTGGAGCCTCTTGTCTCAGATTTTAGGCATTTTGTTGACTTCTCTGGCCAGACTCCAAGCCCTCCCTTGTCTTTTTGGGCTGCAGAACCCAGTGGCCTTGGAAATGTTTGCCCACTGTTGGAAAGGATGGCATGTCGGTGCCAGGGACTCACATGTGCTGGAGGCCTCCCCATGAGCAGGAACTGGCACCTTCGCAGGCTCAGTGCCTCCCAGACCCTCTTCTCTCACACCTGGCCTTTTCTCATGTTGCATCTGCAGTAATAATACCATCAACTGACAAAAAAAAATTAAAAAAAAAACCCAAGCCAGTTAAAATAGTAAAATAATTTTTAAAAATCAAGAATAAATGTTTCTGGGCATTTATAAATTTTATAAAGCCTATAAATCATTGAGATTTGACCATCGCTTTTTGCCTGAGGTCTGCCAGGCACACCCCCAGACACCACCTCTTTTTAGCCTTATAAGAAGTCTGTGTGGAAACTCTTATCATGCCCCCAGAGAGGTTAAGGACTTGCCCAAGGTCAAAGGGCTAAAATTTGGGGGACCTAAGATTTGAATTTGGTCTTTGACCTTCTGTCAAATGCCTTAAGACAGCAAAGCAAAGTGGCTAAGATCGTGGTCTTTAGATTCAGATTAATCTGGTTTCAAAGTCAGCCTCTGCAACTGACTAGCTGACCTTTGGAAATTCCTTAACCTGTCTGTGCTCAGTTTTGTCATCTGTAAAATGGGTGTATTAATACCTCCCACACAGGACTGAAGTGACAATTAAATGAGATATTTGTAAAGAGTTTAGATCCTAGGGAGCACTAAATAAATGTAGCCGGTATTATTTACTGCTTTGACTCCATTTTCCAATATTTAGTCAAATCCTGCTTATCCACTGTGTGAATCATCCACTTGTCTTGGGAATCATTTCTTATGTTTCATATCAGCCCAGACCAGAGCACACACTCTCTTTATGCCTCTCAGTATGTGAGAAGGTCAATAATAATTCAAGGCATGAACCGAGATGATGGAGATGTGGGAGAGGGATGGCCTGGTGCAGTGGTGGACAGACTTTCTCTTACAGGATCAGATAGTGAATATTTTAGGTGTTGTGGGCCATATGATCTTGGTCTCAACTACTCAACTCTGCCTTCACGGCACAAAGCAACTGATAAATAAATGAAAAGCAATAGGATATATTGGAGTATATGAGGAAGCCATTTGGTGTAAAACTAATCCACCCCAGCCTTGTTTTTCCAAAAGGGTCTGGTATGGCCTGTTGAACATGCACTGTACAGCTGCTTTAAACAGTTACTATATCCTAAAGACAAGAATGATGTCTTTAAAGATAGGGATGTAACTTCCCTCATATTGGCATTTCTTTAAGGATAAGCATCTCTTCCTGGGAACTAAGGATTAATTACCAACCTGCTGTGCTCACCTTGTGACCACTGACCTGCTGATCACTGATCTGCTGTGCCAGCTAAGCATCTTGTGACAATTGTAAATGAGACATTCTTATCATATGTGATGTAGGCTCTTTGTTCCAAGATGGTATGTTACCACTCTGTACACTCCACTGCTTTGATGCCCTTCCTTCCTTGGGGAAGGAAGGCCCCAGGCTATAGTCCTCAAACGCGGCTCATCATAAACTCGCCCCAATTTTGATTTACAGATTGATTATGGATTATTTGCATCAACACAACCACAGACAACACGGAAATGAATGGGCATGACTGTGCTCCAACAGAACTTTATTTATGGACACAAATTTAAAATTTATTTAATTTTCGCATCACAAATATTCACCTTCTGGTTTTTGCAAACATTTAAAAGTGTTACAACGATTCTTGTGACTGGCCGGATTATCCATGGGCTGTAGTTTGCTGACCTCCAGACTAACGTATTAACTACGAACATAATGCCATCAAGGAAGTTGAGAATCTCTGGAGCAGGAGAGGTTTGGAAAAGAGTTCCTGAAGGTCAAGGATTTGGGTGGATCCAGAAAGAGTCGTGGGGGAGGGGAAAAGTGATATTGGGACATGTGCAAGAGTTTGCGTAAATGAGGCAACAAATGGGAAAAGATTTAGCACAATGCCTGGCACTTCATTGATGCAGACTTTCTAAACATATTATCCTATATAAGTAGATCACTATTTTTTAAATGCAAGAGACTGTACTAAAGTAACCTACATAAAAGCCATTTGAATACAATTCAATCTTTATGATTCAAAGGACATTTTCACAATGGGATAGCAGCCTCTGTAACATGGCTTCAGGAATGCAAGATCACATTCCTGCAGCCCCCAAAACACATTTCCAACAATTCAGCAATTCCTGGAATTTCTTAATTACTATTTCATTCCTGTGACTTGAATTTCCTGCTTGCAGATAAATCTCAGTTACACCTGGAAAGAGTTGCACGTTGCACCTCCTTAAGCACATGCACTTATTGATATCAAAGCAGAACTTTACAGGGAAAAGAAAAGAGATTTAAGTTCTGAGTGAAGGGGGGAAAAAACAAGAAGGAAACACCATTCTAGGAGAAGAATCCAGAATGTCAGATCAGGCCCCTCAAGGAAAACTCAACCACCTGCTTCACCTGCTAGTTCAGCTCCACCATCATTGTTCTGGACATCACTTTTCACAGTCAAGAATTTTTTTTAAAAGGCTAACAGACTATGAATTCTAGTTAAAAGGCTGTTGGATAGTAGGCTTGTTACGTTTAAAACACCAGTGCTTTATAAAACCAAGGTTGAAGATTTTGATGTATCACAACAGAAATTTAAAATCCTGTCTAAATTATTTGAAGCAGTGGATGTGTTTTTCATGATTTCACACCTAAAAATATTTTGTTCAAAGTATTCATATTTGGACATGTAGTTAAGATTATTTAATTTTACTTTAAGTGATTTAGTAAGATATTTTAGGCTCCCGAATGATGTAATATTGATACTGAACCTCTTAATCTCAAGTTTGTGTGCCTGGTGGGCAGTAAGTCAAACACTGAGGCATTGGTGCTTAGAGATGGAGAAAGATTTATTCCAATTGGCCAAAATGAGAAGGTGGGAGCATGGGTTTGCTCAAATCCACCTTCGCAAGAGTAGAAAGCAAGGTGTTTTATAGAGCTAAGTGGTGTGGCAGGAGGAGTTTCAGAGAAACAAAGGGGTCGCTCCTGATAGGCCCCTGAGCAATCTGAATTCTGGGCTTTAATGGCTACTGGGGGCTGGCCATCCGGTGATTGCAACCTCCCCAAAGGCATTCTCTTTCTTCTGCAAAACAAGCTCATAAGTCCTAGAGACCCCTGAGTCACCCCACAAGTTAAACAGAAAAACAGCAAATTTCTCATTGAATATCTAGAGTAACGCTCAGGTACCCAGCTTCAATCCCTACCGTCTTTTTTCTCTTCCTCATTCTTGTAGGAAGTGGGGTGTTGATTGTTCTGGCTACTTCTTGCTGAAAGGGGATGAAGATGGGGAAACCGAGGAAGGAAATTTTCCAACCTGAGATTGAAAATACTCTTGGGTCCAGGCTATATTTTTTGGCATTATCAGTATTTGATTGTCTTTATTTTAGAACGGAACCTCATTCCATATTTGATTAACTCAAATTTTCAGAAGCCAAAATGCAAGAACCCACTTCGTTTTACTTATCTGACTGTTGGGTGTTGGCTGTCTTAACCCACGACAGCAGTTTAAGGTCTTTCAGCAGCTCACAAGACCAGTGTTTTTCTTTTCAGTTTCTGAGGGCTCTGGTCATATGATGAATGTGCTCAGGTATGATGAATCCATGGCTTGACTCTGGCCAATTGGACTGATGAATGGGTGGTGAGGAGGACTTCATAAGGCCCGGTCCACCTGGGGGTTAGTTAATCCTCTGGTCCACGCTCTTTCCAAGACTTATGGAGAATCTGGTCACTCGCCCCAGGTGAAATTAGTTTCCTGGTTCATCTTTTCAGTCTTTCCCATTGACTGGGGCTGCCATGAGGCATGGAGTTTCCCAAAGCTCTTGATACTCCCTGGGTTATCTGGGAGATAAGTGTGGCTCTGTTGGCACTCTGGATTGACAGAGGAATTTGATTAACAATTTCTCCCAGAAGGGCTTCAGGTACCAGGATGGGTCCTTCATCCTGATGAAGTTACACTTCAAATACTTCACTCAGGTCTGATAAGGCCAGTGCAAGCAGTTCCGTTAGGAAGTTTTTAAGCTTGTTTAAAGATTGGTAGCATAGCTTCCCACTCAGAGGGGTCCATTTCTGGCCCCTATAGTTTATCATAAAGAGGCTTAGCAATCAACCCAAAGTTAGAGATCCAAATGTGGTAAAAGCCAGCCATCACCAAGAATCCTTGTAGCAGCCTACAAGTTTTATTACCATCTCTCTTTCTCGAGGGAGGCTGTGTTGCCCTTTTAGAATTGATACTAAATCTCTTAATCTCAAGTTCACATGCCCAATGCACAGTAAACTGAGACATCAGTGCTTGGAGATGGAGAAAATTTTATTCCAATTGGCGACGACGAGAAGGTAGGAGCATGGGTTCACTCAAATCCTACTTCACAAGAGCAGAAAGCAAGGGGTTTTATAGAGCTAAGGGGTTTGGCAGGAGGAGCTTCAGGGAAACAAAAGTGTCACTCCCAGTAAGCCCCTGGGCAATCTGACTTCTGGGCTTCAATGACTGCTGTGGGCCAGCCATCTGATCGCAACCTTCCCGAAGGCATTCTCTTCCTTATGCAAAACAAGCTCACAAATCCTTGAGACCCCTGAGTCACCCCTCAAGTGAAACAGTAAAACAGCAAATTGCTAAATGAATATCTACAGTAACCCTCAGGTACCTGACTTCAATATTAACACCAAGATTTTTACCTTGTGCCTACCCAAGTTGATTATGAAAGTTATCTTATGACTCATCCACTGCCAAGTAATTGCAGTCTTAAATATACCCTGAAAATAGTGTGTTTTAGCATTTTATTGTCCCAATTATTACTCCAGACTCATCATTGTACCCCTTCCTCATGATCCCATTCATTTCAGGTCGGGCTTGCTCGATCTCAAGAGGTCTGTCTCTGTAAAGAAAGTAAAAAAGGGTTGCTTAAAGAATTGGAAACAGCTTCTATTTGGTTTGGAAGCAAAGTGCACTAAAACCCATAAGCTGCAAAATCACTGTGACATCAAACAGCAAATGCTGAGTGTCGAGTTCTCATGGTTCTATTCCATTCCGTCTCTTGTAGTTTTTACAGCAATGCCATTATCGTGCTGAAACACATCTCGTGTGCTCTGGGCTTCCTAACAAATCTTTATGATTTACCTTTGAAAATGACTTCTAAGCTGCCATTGCTCCTTGGAATTTTATGTCAAAGGGTAAAGAGAATTGGATCAGGCAGTGGTCTGTGGGGTCCATCTTCCATGAGCGTAACTCCTCAGAGCTCTCCAGGCTCTCGGGCCAGGCAGGACGACACATCCCTGGCTGATGTGTGACTCGTGTTTTATGACCACACCCTGATGCTGGAGGTTAGAGGCATGGACGACACTGTTTTGACATTGACTTAAAACATTGTCAAAGAATTATGAATCACTGTACGATTTTGTTTGATTTAATACTAGTTAAATTTTACACTGTTAGAAAGTTTTGCCCAAAGACATGAGCCTTTTATTTTACTTATTTTTTTAGCAGGCACGTGGATTCAAATATATGAAGATGAATAAAAAAGGAACATCGTAAGATATCCTGAAGCTAGTATTCAGTTTTCACCTCACTATTCCATACTATTTTCCCTGCACTTCATTTGGAAAAAGCACCAATCCATGCTATTTTATATTGTATCATATTATGTTTTCTTACAAATTTAATTTGTAGGCTCTTTAGAACTTTTGCATGGTTATTGTGCTTGGAGATTGTAGGCATGTTCCATGGGACAAAATCATGTGACTTCCAGGATTAATTTAATTTGATGATGAAAGAAGTCTAAATATTCCAGGAGGGAGGGGGACATACAATGTAGTGATGATGATGGTGATGGTGGTGGTGGTGGTGGTGGTGGTGGTGACGACAATAATAATAATAATATGTGGTGTGAATTTTAAGGGCAAATAGATATGCAAATAGGTTGAATCCTGAAGACAATGGAAGCAAACTAAGGCACTCACTGCAGGCAGAAACACGTGGGAGCTAGGGGCTAACACCTTGATTGTATCAGAACCAAATTATGATGGCTGCTGGGACTGGCTCTAAGATGGCGCTAGTGTTTGTCAACCTTCAGATGCCACAAAGCTAAGGAAACGTTTGGGCTCTTAGTGACTGTAAGAACTTTCCTTATCACAGTCTCCTTTCTTGGATTCCAAGCATCAGAATGCCAAGGGCAGTGGATTCTGACTTGTGCCACCATCTTGGGCGGAACTGAGTCTGGAATAACTGTCTTTCCACTATTACCATTTTCACGATTTTCCTTTTGTCCCAAATGATCATTGATCCCCAAGGGATTATTGATGTCCCAGTTCTGTCACTTCAGCTTCGTCCCTTCTCATGGCATGTAATAAAGTACCACTTTTAACGCCCTTCTGAATAAATCAATGTCAGATTCAAGCATTAATAGTACTTGAGACTTGGATTCTTTACCAAATATCACAATTAGTGGCTGCTTTGATAGCATATTAATGATTCGTTAACTACACACCAGTTTCTCACTAAGCGCTGATGTAATCGTTTCCATAAGATTTTATTACAATGCCATAGCCAAGAGTCCGATGTCTAGACACGGAAAAACTCTCCAAGGAGAAATTAACAGCACATACAATTCTAGGCAGTCGTCATCCAACTTAACTGTATTTACCCAATGGCATGTGTTTGCCTGGTTTTGTTTTTGAGATTTGTGACCTCATATCAGGCGAATCATTTAACACTCCAACCCTTAGTTTTCTCATCTGTAAAATGGGAATAATGCCGTCACGTCAGAGTGTCTTGAGAGGATTAAGGTCGATGATGTCTGTGTAACCAGTTTATGGCAGGGGCTGAACTTGGGGAGGGTGTAGTCAGGAAATAGTTTTACTATAACCCACTGCGATCTTCAAACCCACTTTCAATTCTCTATTCTGCAGAGTTGGATGATGTCTCCAAGAAGCTCATTGTTTTTCTTGTCAATGTCAGGTATTAGTAAGCCCTCATTTTTGAATATTAAAAAGTCAATCTAGTCTAATTCATAATTTTAAATATCTTATTGATTTTCCCACAGTTCAGCCGTGACTTAGATTTGACAATCTGCAAGGAAAACGGCAGTGTCTTTTCATCCTCCCTTTGATCGTCTTCTCGCTGCCTCCTTCCTGAGGCCTCCAGGATTGAGCAAGAAGGAAGCATGAGAGCTGGAGACACAAGGCTGTCTCTTGATCCAGCCAGTGCTGTCTGTGGTTTTTCCTCATGGCAGATGCTCAGATGCCAGCTCCTTCTCTCACGGCCACTTTCATGGGTTTTTCAGGAACCGACCTCACACCCTCTGCCACCCGCACGGGCCAAGAGACCTCCATGATGGACACACGCTGTGGGTCACCTCAACTGCTGCTTGAGCTCATGTCAGGCATCTTTCTGGTGGTGGACCACCCTGGTCCAGCCTCCTTCTGTAGCATCAGCCCCAAGGGAAGAAGGACACGGTCAGGGAAGCTGCCGACAGGCTCTGGTGAGACCACGCCTCCAAGTCTATTTCCTGACCTCTACAATGGGGACAATCATAGAATCTACCTTCTGCTGTCTCCCTCTTGGGCTGTCGTGAGGGTTAAATGAGGTGACCCGCTGAAGTCCTTGCCACAGCAGCTGGCTCATGCAACACCTAGCAGACGGTAGCATGGTCAATGTTGTTACGAGCAGGGACTGCAAAGCTGGTTACCTGGGTTTGTACAACCTTGCACAAGTCACAAGTGAGTGGACCTCTCTGTGCCTCAGTTTCCTTTCTGTGCAATGGAGATAATAGCAGTACCTCTGACTCCTGGACATTGTGGGTTGACATTCAATACTATGCTGCCCTGGAAATTCTCCTCTACTCCCTAGGGGCAAAGCCTGGAGACTCACTGCCCACCCGTCCCTGCCTATGGGTTCCTGCTAGGTCCTGCCAATGAGAGGCTCTCATGGGCTATTCAGAATCAGGGATCAGTGAAGGCAGCTTCACAGGGATCACGGGCATCAGCACATGACGGGTGAGGAGGTCTGCCAGGGGTTTCCAAGCATCCTCCTGAGACTCAGGCAGTGGGTTGCTGCAGGACCATGAACCCTCCATGTTGTCCTGGCCAAGCACTAACTGGTACCTGGCCTCATAGGTTGCTGAGAGGAAGAAGCAAGGCTGTACCCAGAAAGTGCTAAGAACAGCTCCAGGCACGGCCAGCTGCTGTGATGCATTCGTTATGACTCTCAATACCACTGATCACTCCATGCACATCACTTCACCACGGATTTACACGCATGGAGGAGGGACATGGGAAGACAACTCAGCCTCCCCCAAAGGCCTGGGCAGAGGCGGCTGTGCTGACTGCCACTCACCCAGGAACATAGAAGATGCTGTGAGTGCTCATCCAAGTGGAGCATGTCTAGAAATGTGGCGAGAATACACATGCTATTAACAGATGACATCCACAGAAAAGTCAGCCAAGATTTGACTTATTCATCTCTCACTTCAGCTGCTCCAGAGAGAAGTCCCATTACCAAATGCAAAGGGCCATTCCCAAAAACCCCTCACTATTCGGTGAGGCACACACGTGGAGGGCAAGCACACAAATTCACCATGCTGTTGAACCATTTATTAGATTTAACTTGAAGTCACCTTATATTGGCAAAAACAAGCCAGGGATCTATAAGTTAGAATGGGGAACTCCAGGCAAAGCAGAACCAAGCTGTTGTAATCAACAACGCCCGGCTACTTTGTTCAGCTGCATCCAGCTTTGTAGCTGGGATGTGACACCAAGGTATTTACAAGCTGCGTGGCTTGCAAAACCCAAAACCCGCTACATTTATTTCTGCTCTGCAGGGAGTTGTCAAACAATGCATATTTGAGTGTCATGGCGATTACATATGTGTTTGCACCTCTAACAGGACAAACCCACATAAAGGCCTAGAATATAAGGTAGAACAAACAATAAAACATAAAGCCCTTCCTGCCACCTGGATTTTTTGCTTGGTGAGTAAGGAACTGCTCTTTTCATGAAGCTCATCTAGGATATACCCTCAAAACTCTTTCTCCCAATGATATATCACTTTATTTTTAAAACCCCAAGGCATGTGTCATTTACACCCAACCTCTCTAGTGATTCCTACATGTTGTTATGGCGGCATACTCTCCTCACCTCTAACACTAGAATAAAACCCAAACTTTTAATTTTTGTACAACCTTATTATCCTTCCAACGATGTCTGTGGGCTAAAATGGTCCCAGTCATCTCCACCCCAGCCCCAAGGATGAAAAGGGCTCATGGCAGCAGAGGCCACTCGTCTTCCAGAATTATCATCTCCGATAAGCAGATGCTTATTTAGCCGTCAGACCCAGGCATGCCTAGTGTACCCTACATGAAAACATTCAGGTTAATGGTCACGATAGAGTCGATGGCGGTTATATTTCATCCCTTCCTCCATCTCTCTAGTTTTTTATGACATGATTAAAAGGAAATAGATTCACTATTTGGGATCCTATTTGGAGGCTTAAGAAAAGTAACAAAAATATGCAAAGTTTTTGAAGGAAAAAATAGAAGATTTCTGTTGATATCATATATATGTGTGTGTGTGTATGTGTATGTATATATATATATAGAGAGAGAGAGAGAGAGAGAGAGAAAGAGAGAGAGAGAGAGAAAGAAAGAGAGAAAGAGAAGATTTTCTTTGGGAGACCTATCTTGGTCCAGGGTTTTCCATTCCACTGTGTAATCAAACTGCATTCAAAGTGCAGGAAGAAGAAGAAATGCTGAGCCTCATTCTGGGAGAAAAGGCCAAGCCCTGAGTAGAGATAAAAGATCCAAACTCCAGACTCTCAAATCTGAGGGCTGGGCCAAAGACAGGACCCACACACAGTAGAGAAGACACTGTAATGGTTTGTTTGTTAATTTTCGTGTTAATCTTGGTGGGAAAACAGCCCGTTCTGATAGGAGTCCCTACCAGTGATTTCATCATTCTTTTGACAAGGGTGCGTGGAGCCCCTATGGATCCTGGGCAGGCAACAGTGAACCAGAGACACCGGTTTCTGCCTTTATGGCTATTACTTGCTAGTGGAGAAGACACAAATATATAGATAGACCAATATGATTCAAGGGAAATTTGTGATATGATCCCCGAGGAAGACTCTAGGCTGCTGTGACAGTCTGTAGGTGGGGGGCCTGGCCAATTCAGACCATGTGGGAAACATAATATTTGGAAGGTAGGATATAAGACAGAACAGAATGATGGAGATGAAAGCAAACCATTGAAGCCGTAACCTGACAAAAATACAATTCAAAAAAACTTAACACTGTGCTAGCCCAAAACTCCAAGACCGTGAGCAACTTCACTGGCCAATAGTGGCCTCTGATGCTGCTGATCTGTCCACATAGCATTTGGAAATCATTGCGACTTCATGGTTTCCCCACTGAATCCAGTCCATCACATCAGGTTGCCTGAGAGGTCATTTCCTCATGAATGATGACTATGAGGCTTTTTGGTTTTACCAAAATATACGTTTTTCCACAATGCATTCATCACTGAGATTGGAGATGGTGTTTCCAGGGAGGGTTATGAAGATAGCAAAGGAAAGATGCCAGATTGGATTCTCTCCTGTGCATCGTCCCCCTGGGATACAGCTTATTTATCTCCTACTGCCAGTGGGGCCAGCAGTGAACTTGCCAAGGCACATGGGCATTGCCAAGATCAGTAGCCATAGATCATTTACTATTCTCTAAGTCTGAAAAGCAAGAAGCAAAGTCACCAAAACCCTGAATCACACACTGTGAAACAGGGAGATCATGACTTCTGTGCGGTTATAAGGGACATCTCAAAGATGAGTTTCCAAAATGTGTTCATTTTACCAGGACCATACAGAATTGTATCCTAGCACTTTGATGTATAATATTGAACAAGATAGAAAATTTTTAATATACAAGAGAGGCAAAACGGTGAGGGAGGGTTGAGAGAGGATACTTATGATCAATCCATATTTAAGGCCGAATGTTTGGTGTTAGAGCGCGCACATAATTTTGATGGTTATCCTGTCTGCTCTGCTTCTGCCTCATTTCTTATGATTTTGCTTCCATTCCCCAGGACTTTCCCCACTCCAGCCACTGCTCTGTCTTTGACATCTCTCTCCATGCCTCCCTTTGCAGCAGGCTGGCATAATCCCACCCTGACAGTGTTTGTTCTCCAAGGCTGATCTCCGTGTTTTCCTTCTCTCTTCTACCTAAAAGGAAAACAGCATTTGCTTTTTACCAAAGAGTAGCTGACAGCCCCCTAGTCAGGCTAAATGCCATTGGCAAGATTCCGATGCCCATCAGCAAGTCCAGTGACTGAAGACAGCATTTAGAGGGTGAACCTGGGAGGGAAGGAGACACCTCAGAAGGTCGGGGTAGATGTCTTCAACCCTCCCGTCCACAATTTTGTTTAAAAATCCTCCCCATGAAGAAGCCTATAGGTCATGGCCCAGGCACACCTCTGCTGTGTGCTCCATCGTCCATGATGAAGGGCTTGTCACTCCCATACTCCAGGGCCCAGGTGCATGTCAGCTCTTCCCAGGGCCTTTCCAGCTCACTTCAGCCCAGATCATCACTCCCCTCACAGAGTCAGAGCCTTCCTGGTCTGACCACTCTCGGTGACAGCCCTTGTGCCCTAAATAAGCCATGCCTTGTTTCCTCATTCAAACTTTGAGGCCCTTAAAAGCAAGCTCCATATGGAACATCTTTTATTTCCCCCACAGCACTAAACACAGCAACGTTCAGGTGGTAGGGGCTCATTTCGTAATCACTTGCCATGTGGCAGGGCCCGTGGTATAAGAAAATGATGCTGACATGCTTTCATTGCTCAAGGAACTCTCTGCCCAATGAAGAACCAATGGCTGTGGAACATTGTCACTAGGTGTTGAAAAAATGCATCAGCTGATCTTTGGTATTTACCCAAAGAAATTGAAAACTTAAGTCCACACAAAAACCTGCACACAAATGTTTACAGCAGCTTTATTCATGATTGTCAAAACTTGGAAGCAGCCAAGATGCCCTTCAGTAGATGAATGGATAAATAAACTCTGATAAATCCAGAGAGTGAAGTATTATTCCGAGCTAAAAAGAAATGAGCTATCAAGTCATGAAAAGACATGGAGGAAACTTAAATGCACATTACCAATCTGAGAAGGCTACATACTGTATGATTCCAACTCTATGACATTCTGGAAAAGAAAAAAATATGGAGACAGAAAAAAGATCAGTGGCTGCCAGGGTTAGGGAGGGAGGAAGGGATGAATAGGTGGAGGATAGGATTTTTAGGGCAGTGAAACTACTCTGTATGATACTATAATGGTGGATACATGTCATTATACATTCGTCCAAACCCTTAGAATGTTCAACAGCAAGAGTGAACCCTAATGTAAACTATGAACTTTATGTGATTATGATATGTCAATATAGGTTCAATTGTAACAAATATACTACTCTGATGGGAAATGTCAATAGTGGGGGAGGCTGTACCTGTATGGGGATGGGATTATATGGGAACTTTCTGAACTTCCCTATCAATTTTGCTGTGAACCTAAAACTGCTGTAAAAAATAGTCTATTAAGGGAAAAAACCCGCATCGGGTTGGGTTTAAGAGGGTTAGGTTTACAGGGCCCTGGGAAGGTGGGTTGAGTTTAGCTTTCTCTGAGGGTGAATCAAACCACAAAAGAATTGTGATACTTTGCTTCTGAAAAGTCTCAAACCTAAATTTTCAAGGACAAGCTGAATTAAACACAGTTAACCCAGAAACGGCAAAGAGGTTGATCCGTGTGATATGTATGGTTATTTTCATTGTGGTAGCTTAGAATCATAGACCATTGATCTATGAAATGAATTTACAGATCGTTAATTGAAACCACTAGTAGCATAAAGAAACCAAGTCTGATGGAGACAGCATGATTTATCCAAATTGTAGTCAGGGCCATCCAGTTATCAGCCCTCCTCTAAGACTCCAGCTTCCTAAAATATCTGCTTTGGTACAAGCCCCACAGATGGGTGAGAATGGCCTTAGTTTCTGAATCTGTGAAATGAGCATAATAACACTACCTCTCAGGGCTGCTATGAGGATTCAGTGAGACCATGCAGCTAGCAAATTTCATAATTCATAACCCTCTATTCAACAGTAATTTACTCTGTTCCAGGAATTCTATGATGGGGCAAGTACAAGGCAGGTAAGCTTCCCTCGGGAAGCATCCATTTATTACAAATCTCATACCTAGGATGTCAGAAGGGCTATATCAATTCTCACAGCAACTTCTGGGTGCAGGAACATGAGTATTAAAAAGCTTTGTTATTGATATTACAAATACAGGAAACACCTTGTTATTAAGAAGTGTCTGTGGTTACCTGAAGCTTTGAGTTTTAGTCCTTGCCTTCTCAGAGCCCAAACTGTAAGAGTTAAGAGATTTTTAAAACTTCAGCAACTTCTTTGAACCTACTAAAAATCTCTGGATTACTGTGTTTAGATAATCAGTACTGACATCCATCTTTTTTTAACTAGTTTCTCTTAAAGAGAAACTGGATTTAAGTGCTTGTTTTAATTAAGCAGCTATCTAATCTTATTGCAGGGGAGAAATAAATGCTTAAGAAAATATAGCTGATGTATTTAGTTAAAATTGTCTTTTGAGTAATTTCTGGGAGAAAATATAGTGAGGAGGATAAGGAGCAGTAATTATGCATCAGCTTTGGTATAGCTTTGAAAATTAGTAGATAATTATAATTACTTATACAACAATCCTATGATGTAGCTACTGTACCACCTTGTTTCAGAGATGGAGATGCAAGGCAGAGAAGTGTAAGACGGTAGAGGCATTACACCAAGAACACTTACAATTTTAGGTCAAAGATAGGAATACTTTTCTTTGGGACTTGTGACACTATTGCTTTCTTCCTTTCTAAACTAAATATTTAATTGAAGAGATTAGCTTGTGACATTCTATGTCCAGAGGACACGAGTATTTGAAAATCCACAAAATGAGTGTGATCTTCCACAGTGAGGAGCATGTGGTTGAGGAGAAAAGAGGGGCTCTCCCATAACTGGTGGAAGGAAAGCACCATCTGTGCCACGTCGTAATCATGGTGTTGGGGATTTCCATCATGTGAGTGTCTGATGGAAGTCTCACTCATCTAAATGAGAACATCTAATACGTTATGGTTACCAATAATGCTGAAAATTGTGTCTCAGAAGACTTAAGAAGAGACAAGAGGACATTTAATATAAACACCAAGAAAGAACTGGTTTCTTAGGGAGTCCAAGCATAGCACAAGGCTAAGAGCATGGCTGCTGGAGCCAGGCAGCCTCACATAATCCCAGTTCTTGGGCAAATCACTTCACCTTTTCAGAATCAGTTCCTCATCTGAAGATGGAGGTAATACATAGTACTTCACTCCACAGATTGTTATGACGATTAAAGAGTTTAGAACAATGCCTGATAGGGTCTAAGAAAATAAGTCAGACACACAGGGCTGGTTGAGAAAAGATGAATCTCAGCTAACCGGGAATTCAGAAGGAATGCCATCACAGAAGACTTGCAGGGGATGGTGGCAGCTGGGAGGATCCAGAGGTATCAAACGGTCTGGCAGGCAGCCCAGGGGGTGTCAGGCAGTTCCAGGGTGAGGAGGAGGTGATGGGCAGCCGCAGTGAATGGTGTGTATCAGACAGTGCCAGGGTATTGATGTGCTTGGCATGCCAGGCAGTGGGCAGCACTGGAGGAGGTGGCACCTGCTTGGACACTGTCTCTAGAGTTGAGAGTGAGACTGTACCAGTCCTGTTACAGTACAGGCAAGTGAGACCTCTGATTGATTCCCCTGGAACATGCTGGACATACACAGGCCTTGCAGATGTGTTTACGAGCAAAAGACAGTAATTAAGAACCAGCATGGGATCATGAAGAGAAAGTCTTACCAAACTCATTTTAAAAAAAAAAAAAAAGCAAGATTACCAATCTGTTGGATCAGAAGAATCTGTTAGATCTCAGGGATCAAGATCACAGGGGGATGTTAGCTTGATTTCAGCAAGTCCTTTAGCAAAGATGTGACATTCTTGTGAATATAATGGAGAGCTATGAGGAGAAACTTTGAATAATTAGAGGGATTGTAGCTGGTTGGACAACTGCTCCCAGAGTACTGGTTGATGGGTTGTCGTAGAGATCAATGGGTTCTCTATTGGCATATTAAAGAACCACGCTCTTGACTGCTGGTGTTCATATATTATCAACAGGTTGGATGAGGACCATGTGCTCATCACCTGTTCATGTGACACTACCTGTTACGGGGAGACACTACACTGAGCGCAAAAGCAAGCTTCACAGAAGTTGTCACCATGGGTAGAGCTTCAGTTGGGGAAGATGCGAAAGTTCCGGAGATGGATGGTGAATGTACTTAATGTCATGGAACTGTTCACCTAAAAAGGGTTAAAATGGAATTTTTTATTATGTATAGTCTACCACAATACAAAACATAAAAAAAGAACAAAAGGTTGTCACAGCCAAGAGAAATAGGTTTATCATATATAAGGTCTATTCAGTGAAAGGACTAAAAGCCAAAGTATAGTGTGTCTTACCGATTGCTGTGCTGTGACAAATTTTTAGTGACAAGTTTCAGTTCATTCACGGTGGGTTTGAAAACAAGAACACATTTAGAGAACATGTGAGGGAAATTCCGTTTCGAGTTTATGTTGGTTCCGCATATATACTGTTTGAAGTTCAATGAAGGTAACTTGTGAAAAGGGAACTTTAAGCCATCACTTCAATATAACTAACAAATTCAAATAAGAACTCAGTATTAAAAATAATTATGATTGACCAGTTTATTTACAAAAAGTAATTTTTAATAAATAAATGATACTAACAAAACATATGAGTAAAGTCTGCTTACAAGTTTGACTACATATATAGCATATTATGAATGTATTTCATTTTATATTATATTTTGAATTTGTTTCATTAACTTGATATAACTACTTTTAACAAAATGTCTCCATGAGATGTAGAAATGTTACCTCATTATTTGTTTACAGTATCATGGAACTAAGTCCACCGTGTACCAGATCTGCTACTGTGAAAAATGAAGCCGGGGCATTTGGACAAGTTAATATAAATATTAAAAGAATTGAGAAAGTTGTGAAATTAGATAAATGACTAAAATCTATATTTTTGTTTCAGTTATCTGAATTGGAATAAATTCTTTACCATACCTCAGTATTTCAAAATGACGTCCGCTTAGCTATTAATGGATACAAAAACAATTGAAAAACTTTACTAGTGAAATCAGGAAACGAAAGAATTATAGAGGGGGAAGTGCAGGTATGGTTGGATGTGGGCTATAGAGTCAGAGACCCTGGGTTTGTGCCTCAACTTCCCCTTCTGTAAAATGGTCTCGGTACCCAAGGGATTGTTGTGAGAAGGAAATAAGTCGATACATGTGACGCTAATGTACCTACAGCTTAGTACCTGATTCATGGTATGTAGGGAGGATTAGCTCTTCTTATCAGAAGTCCCTCCTCCATCAAGATTAGAGTGGAAAATGCCTTCAACTTCTCATAGGTCTCTTGGAAGAGAGTTCAATGAAAGGACCATTCCCTGAGATGCAGGTAGACAAGAAGGGACGCCAAGTACCCAGGGACTAACATGGGAAGCCATTTCCAAACCTCTCTCTCTCTCCCCACCCACAAGTCTTCTACCCCTGCCTCCCATGGGTGACGCCATCAGAAGCCAGAGGGCAAGGGTAGTGGGGAGATGCATCCGTCAAGGTCAGCCTCCAGGGCCAGCAGAGCAGAGAATACTTTTGGGATGGATCAGCCAAGAACGACCATCTTAGCGAGCATTTGAGGCTCTCTTGTTCTCCCCAACAGGACTCCATCAAAGTAGCAGGTCCCATACCTGAGTTTCTAACAGCGTTATTCTTATTTCTTCATTGAATCTTCATGAAGCAAGGTATTGCAGGAGATAAAACCTATTTAAGTATCTTTCCAAAGGAAAGGGCTTTGCCAGCCACCAATCTTAACTCTGATATGGCCAAAGATGAAAGTAAGAGGGACTGGATGTAAAGATTAAGGAGAGAAAATAGTCGAGCGCTGGCCTCGTGGCATAGTGTTTAAGTTTGCACCCTCCACTTCAGTGGCCTGTGTGTGTGGGCCCAGATCCCAGCAGTAGACCTACACACCGCTCATCAAACCATGCTATGGTGGCATCCCACATACAAAATAGAGGAAGATTGGCACTGATGTTAGCTCAGCAACAATCTTTCTCAAGCAAAAAGAGGAGGATTGGTAACAGATGTTAGCTCAGGGCCAGTCTTCCTCACCAAAAAAAAAAAAAATGAAAGAAAGAAAAGGAAATAGTTTTAACATTTGATAGGAAAAGAGCATGAACTTTTGGCAATAATCGTCAGCTGAGACTGAACGTTTGTGTGTCCCAACAAAATTCATATGTTGAAATCCTAAGGCCCAATGTGATGGTTTTAGGAGGTGGGACCTTTAGGAGGTACTTAGGTCATGAGCTTGGAGCTCTCGTGAACAGGATTAGTGCCCTTGTAATAGAAACCCCGCAGATCTCCCTAGTCCCTTCCACTATGTGAGGACACAGCGAGGAGCCTGGGACCCAGAAGAGTACCCTCATCTGATCATGCTGGCACCCTGATCTCAGACTTCCAGCCGCCAGAAGTGTGAGCAATAAATGTCTGCTCTTTCTAAGCCACCAAGTCTGTGGTATTTTGTTATAGCAGCCCAAGACTGCTATAAACGGACCAAGACACGGGCTTTAGAAGATTATTATAAAATGGAAGCTCACGCCCAGCCATGTGCTAAGCATTTCAAGTCCTGAGTGTCCCGGCTCATGCTGTACATGTCTCTACGGCTCAGAACTTTGCCCACTAGTCACCATCCCCTCGTTTTTGGCTGAAGCCTTGGGTCACTGTAACCCCTGATCAATGGATCAGCAGGCACATTGGACTACAACTTTTTAAATAAAATTGTGGCAGAGACGCTAATGAGTCATGGCCTTTGGGTAGGCTGGCCATCTTTGCTAAACCCAGCATACTACATTGAGGAGAACTCATTGTTCATCTTGGAATTAGAAGTCGTGAGGTGTTTGACCTAATTTCCAGGCTCCTTTCTCATCACCCCACTTTAACGAAACTTTCACTTTAACCAAATGGGTCGGAGCCCCTTCCTCAAGTCTCCCAGTACCTTTCTATGCTGTTCCCTGCCCAGAGCTCCCTTTTGGCTCCCTGTCACCTTCTCATAACCTCCCTCCTCTGGGGGGCACTCGCCCCCGGTACTCCAGTCTGACAGCATCACAGTAGTAATTAAACATTATTAGTGCTATTTCTATTACGTAAAGACAACCACAAGCTAAATCTGACACCGCCGTCGACTTCTCCCCCTCTCATTCCATTCTCCGTGGAATTTAATGTGACTGCCTCTCATTTGGCACCTAGTTAGTGTCTATACTTAGCAAGAATTCCTTGTGCCTTCTCTCTCCAACCAGGCTGTCAGCATCTTGAGGATGAAAATCATTCTTAAATGTTTCCAGGTCCTATTGGTTGCCCGTTACAGAGCCTCGGTAGAGAGGCATTTAACCAGTGGCTGCTCTCATGATAAACCCTGGTGATGGGACTATGAGAAACACAGCTTCATCCCCACCACGCAGTAAAGGCCATGTGCCATAATTAGGTAGTTAAGCCTTTGTAACACACATTCCAAATTCAAACCATATAGCCACACAGGAAGTGCTTGGTGGCACATCTGGAAAACTGATATGTTCAAGACATTCCTAGAAAACGCGTTAGAGTGGAACTATGTTTCAAATGCAAAAAAGTAAACACTGAAGTTTAAATAAATAACAAATAAATAATTAATTAATTAAATTTATTTGAGCTAAATAAATACATACTTTTAGGTAAATAAAATATATATATATTTTATATGTTTTATAACATATTTTTAAAATACAGTATTTATATTTTATATTTATTATATTTATACATATAAAAATATATGATATATTTATAATATATTTTAAAAATGTATTATTTATATTGTATACATTTATTATATTTATGTAAATAAAAATATATATATATATTCTGGGATTCATCATTGGCAGCAAACGACAGACAAACTTGTGAGAATGCTGAACAAAGATGCCCACAGGTGAGGAAGGCTCCAGGTGGTCCACGAACCAAGGTAGAGCCAGATGTAAGAAGGTCAGATTCCAGGCAGGAAGGTCTGTGTAGGGTATAGCAGTAACACCCAGGACTCGAAAGTAGGTAAGAGCCCAGAAGCTAAGAGTCAAGATCGGAGGAAAGGCCCAGGCACATAGTGCGGTGGGTTCACCTGTCTAAGTAACCCCCCCTTTTCTGGAAAGCTGAAGCTGCTGCAGTGGCTCTCAGCATGTATCCCCACCCTCTGAGCTAGGGGGTTCCAGCATAGCTATGACGGTTACTCTCAGCTCAGGCTCAAGCCGCCTGTGGCCCAGGGCAGCAGGGCACAGTGTTTCAGGCTGTGTACTGCACAACTGCAGGAAGAACCACTGCATAAACTAGTGGCCACACCAACACCCCAGCTGACCCTAGTCCGCTTCAGAACAATTGCTTCTCCGCACAAGACGATAATTTTACCCAACACCTGCTGAAAAAGACAAGAAAACCAAGAAAAGCTATTAGCCATATGTAATGATTCATCTGGAGGTGGATTTTCGATCACACCAGTTCTACCCACTTGGACTTCGTATCCCTTGCCCCACATGTTTCTTTTGCAGCCCTGCTGTTGCTTGTGTCAAAGGACTCACTGTCCCTCCATCACTCAGTGTTCCAGTTATGGGCTATGGGTCCTTTCCCGGGAACTGAGAGTATTTGAACGTAATGTCATGACGACGATTTTCCCTCCCTGGCACCCTGTTGATGACCCTACTTTTCCATTAGCCTTTGCTTCGTTCTCATTGTGGCTCCTTCTCTGATCTGGTTTGGAATTCCTGGGAGAGGCTGGACAGAAATCTGCGCACCAGCCAGGGCCAGTCATGTGATGACAGTTCAGGGCAAGTGAGAGGGGTGGGAGAGAGGGATAGCCCTGAGCTTCTGCCTTCCTGGGGGCCCCTGTGCTTATGTGAGTGGGCCTGAGGCCATAGGGGTAGCCAAGGGCGTGCTCCACTCAGCTGGCCCTTAGAGAGAAACCTGCAGCAAGGAGTGTAGTCGGCTGGCAGAGCCCAGCCGCCACACCTTCGAGATCTGCTGTGGTGTTGACCCTGAGGCCCCGCTCTCCCTGGGCAGCTCTGGTGGGGTTCAAGAGCCAGGCCATTTCCGCCTGAAGCTGAGCTCCTCTAAGGCAGTCTCAGCTCTGGGACTCCCTGCCAGCCTGGCCAAGACTTTCTCAGCACGGCACCTCAGTCTGAGGTTCTTCCCACCCAGATCTCCCTCCTCCTCACTTTCTTTGCGCTGGTGTCAGAACTGCATTGCCCCCTGAAGGCCCACCCTGCCTGGTTGAGCTCCTTCTCCCGTTTATCTTTCACAGACATCCCCCAGTAAGTCTCTTGCATGTCTAATTCGCCCAGGGACAGCTCGCTGGAGGACCCCAAACCACACAAGGGCCGAGGAAGACTGGAAGCTATGAGGTATCAAGCTGGGCTGAGTACACAGCAGGTGGGATCCCCATCTCACCTAAAATAGAGACCCCCCCCCCATTTATGCATCAGGCTTCCAGAAGCCATCGCCTTCCCCAGGCAATGTTTGGACTTCTTTGAGACCTTCTTCCTTTGTGACTGCTATGCCCAATTCCATTCTAACAGGCTCTTTCTTCAGAAATGCTAATACCGTCATTCAAGTTACTGTTACTGTATGAATTGCAACAAGCATCTGAAAAACAACAGTGAATACGGTGTCAAACTCATGGTCCTCAGCCAATCCTGCGGTTTTGCCAGCCCCTTACAATACCTTCACAGGCCACGTTTTTGTCAACATAGGCCAAAGCGCTCCTCACACATCATAGGAAGTATCTTAAAGTGCTAAGAAGTTTTGTTGTCTGTTTTTTTTACACCGAGTCTGCAAGAAGCACTTTGTCAAGTGCACTATTAGCAAATGTTCGTTAGTAATTATTGGCCCCCATCAGATTAGGAGCAGCACCATGACAAGACACAATGAGAGGTAAAAAGGCAGCTGACAGCAGTGGGGGGAAGAGAGGAAGTCACAAAGAGCAGGGGCAAACCTCAGAAAACACCTGGGGGTTCATGCTGCAGGAGCCTACGGTCGCGCTGCAGCTGTCCGCCCAGGCAGGACGGGTGAGAGCTGAGAAGCATTGTCCTGAGCCATCAAGAAAGGCTGAAAGCAAGTTCACTGTGCACAAGACTAGGGCAGACTAACCATTTTCATGTATTCATTAAATTAACAAGTATTCATGCAGTGCCTGATCATGTGTCAGAGACTCTTCTAGACCTGGGGGATACTGTGCCGACTAAGCCTCTATGCTGGAGAAGCTAAATTTGAGCACTAGTTCCATCAAAAGTGGCTAACATGCTGTAGGGGATGGCAGCTAAAGCAGGGAGCTCTGTTATCTGGAAAATGCACTTAAGCAGCCAATGTCTTTCCTGAAAGATGCTCAACAAATGAGGTAATATTGTGCATTCTAAGACAGAAGGCTTGGGAATGGGGCAGGGGACTAAATAACATTTCTCTTGACCTGTGAAGACTGCTCCTTCCCCTCATTGGGACCATCAGATGTTGGGGGCCAAGTACTGATGTTTGTTCAATAGATGTTGAGTGAATGCATTGTTCTGACTGCACTGCTGTTGGTCGATGAGGGAAGTCCATATTTGGATTCAGATGTAATAAGTGTCACCAAGATATAAAATACACAAACGCCATCAGTGATGCCAGGCAAAGCCCTTTTCTGCTCAGAGCAGTTCCCCGTGGAACCAGAGCAGCAGAGGTCAGATCACTGGGCTCTGACTCTGGTGGAAGAGAAAAACAATGATAGATAAAAAGTAAATGGAAAACAGCATAGTGACGATAACACTATGAAGCGAAATAGAGCGAGGTAAGGAGACAGAAAATGGCCAAGTGTCCCTTTACACAGGGCAGTCAAGGGAGGCTCCCAGAGACGATGGTGCATGAGGAGAGAAGGGAGACACTGAGCCATACAAATATAAGGAGAACATTCCAGGCAGAAGAAACAAGAGAGAAGACCCTGAGATGGACGCGTGTGCCCAAACTGAGTGAGAGGTGCTGGAGGTCATATGGGTCTGAAGGGTAGGCTGGTGAGGACCTGGAGATCCCAGAGTGGGCAGCAGAGAGGTAACAATTAAAAGAGGAGGAAGGAATGAGATGGTCCAGGAAAGGGGTGTGGGGTCCGAAGCGTGGTTGGGAGCTGCCAGATGTGATGCATATGGGTTTCAGCTGGCCTGGAGAAAAAGGCATTGCAGCCAGCAGCGGGTTTTCCAGTGGGGCAATGCGAGCTGTTGTAGGAGCCAAAGTAAGAAGCCTGGAATATTGCTGGGTAAATGTGGCTGGAAAGAGATAAGAGGGAAATACAATGGAAGTCCTTTGTGTTGATTATGGGCTCCATGGTAAGGACAGAAAAGACCCTGGAATCTGCTGCCTTCCCATCAGTGTCTGGGGTTGACAAGCACCTTTGGTAGCCATGGAAGCACATTCTCTACCTCAGTGGCTTCACCATCCAGCAAACGCTGCCACCTCAGCCCCATCTCCAGGGAAGTGCACTCTCCTGAACCTCCCATCAAAATTTCCAGCTGAATATGGGACAGCCCCACTTGGATGTCGCATAGGCTCCTCAGACTAGACATGCCCAATGTTTAAGTTATAATTTTCCTTCAAACACCTCTCCTCTATTTTTCATGCAAAGGGGCCACCAATAACCCAGTGACTCAATGCAGAAATCTCGGAGCCATTTCAGACATACTTCTTCCCACTTATTGTTCATCATCAACTAGCCTCCAAGTTCTACCAATGCAGGCACTAAGAGTCTCCCTCCTTGCCCCCACCCTAGCCCAAGTGAAGAAATTCTTCCTCCTCCTTCATTCTTTCTTAATAAGATGAAAGATTGGCAGCGGACAGAGATGCCCATGGTGGGAGGGGCAGCAGAACGACTCTTGGATGGACTCCTACCCTTGACCTCTCAGTGGGGGTCTGCCTCTAATGGCCATTGCCACCCCCTGTACTGGGTCTCAAGGGACACAAAGCTTTCCCCGCAATGTGCCCACTTCACATGGACACAGAGTGTTCTTAATTCCACGTAGCTCAGTTGATTACAAGCTAAAACTTGACAACAAAAGACAACACGAAGGGACTATCACAGAGAGTAACTTGAAACCAAATCTGTCTTATAAGAAGACCAGCTCTCTGAGGCTCAGAGACTCTCTCCCATTCTGCAGCCCACAGCAAGTAGGTGCTGACCCGCTTTCTGTGGAGAGGAAAGGATGCTTTGACACAGATGTGCACACCACTGGCCATGTCTGTACCCTGTGATCCTGTCCCCCTACATCCTTGTCTTTAATTGATCAGTCCAGGGATTGGCATCAGACCCAACAGGGCAAATCAAATTTCTCTCTAGAGATTTTCAAACTGGAACCATCAGAGCATTCTCTAGCATGATGAGTGATGGCTGTCAGCAGCCATGTGGGCACCGTGAGGAGAAAGCCAAGTGGGAAGAAAGATGAGTAGAAAAATGACATTGCACACAGGGAGAAGCAGAGAAAACAAACAAACAGGAGTCTTGGCTGCATAACAGGCTCCATTTCTAGTTCTCATGGAGACCCAGATGCTCTCTTGCTTTTCCTGGGATTTGGTAAAAGGAAAACCCAGCATCCTCTCGGAAAATGTTCACCCTAGCCCAAACTAGATCGAATTAGTTTTCTGTGTCTCACAATAATCCTGAGTAGTACATCCTGGTCCCTAGTTTGTTTTCTCCTTGTCAAGGACCCGTCACTCTGGAGCCCTGTCCTTGAAATCCAACCCCCCAGGAATGATGTCATCCCATCCCTGCAGGGCTGTGAGATCAGAAGCAATGGCCTTTCCACACCCTGTTACATTAAAATCCACCAGGCTCCTGTGTACTTGGAATGGATCTTTTGCCCATGAATGTTTTGCAATATCATGCATTGGTCATTGGAAAATATTGATTCACCAAATTATGCATTATACAATATCAAAAAATCACAATTGCTAAGATAACATCAAAAAAGTCTTAAGTATTGAGAAAATATCAAGCTCAAATTTTTTTTAATTCCAATTTTTACTCAAAAGATCAAATTTTATCGTTGGCAACAAATACTGTCCATTGTTTTCTTGGATGTGACAGGCTCAATATGTTCATTTTCATTACCAAGTCTGGGTAACCATAGTGTGTCTGTCAGTTGTTCCTTCAGATAAAGTGGTATTCCATGAAAACCTAAATGTGGCTAGCTTAGCCTGAAGCTCAATCACAGAAATGTTTTTCCTGGCAACATATGTTGTACTTTAGCCCATGGTAGAAGTGCTTTATATGTTCTTTCCATCTTGTCACACAGAATATTAAGAGACATGAGCTCAAAGATTAAGATATAATAGATTTAATTATTTTTTACTATTTCATCAAGGATATTCTTAAATGAAACTGACTTCCTTTTTTTCATTCTTTCTTTTTTTTTTTTACTGTATGAGCACAGTGAAGAATCCAATGACTGCTAGTACAGTTTGATGTCATGGCTTTCGTTCATGGTAAGACACCAGCAGTTTTACCCACTGTGATGGCTAATTTTATGTGTCAACTTGGCTAGGCTATGGTGCCCAGTTATTTCATCAAGCATCAGTCTAGATGTTGCTATGAAGGTATTTTTTAGAATTTATTAATATTTAAATCAGTAGACTTTGAGTCTAGCAGATTATTCTCAATAATATGAGTGGGCCTCATTCAATCAGCTGAAGGCCATAAGAGAAAAGACTGAGATCCCCTGTGGATGAGGGAATTCTGCCTCCAGACTGCCTTTAGACTGGAGCTGCAACATCATCTCCGCCCTGGGTCTCTAGCCGGCCAGCCTGCCCTGCAGATTTTGAACATGGCAGTCCCCACAATCATGTGAGCCAATTCCTTAAAATCTAATCTCTCTCGTGTGTGTATTATCTGTATCTATCTATCTATATAATCTATATCTATATTAAATATGTATGTACTATCCCACCAAAGAGCACTGTTTCTCTCTATACACACACACATCCTATTGGTTCTGTTTCTCCGGAGAACTCTGCCTAATACACCCACCATTGCTTCTGCATCAATGCAAAAGTCAACTCAATGAAAAAGGCAAATAGCATCTTCATTATATTAAGAAAACTATTTTGATGATACGATATTGTGAAAGTACTTTGGGTCTCAAGATGCCTGGAGGTCCACAGCCCACACCTGGAGAACCACTGCCCTAACCCTTTTCCTCCTGACATCTCTATGATCTCAAACCTTCACGACGATGTGAACAAATGGATCTATATCAAACCTGAATAGCAGGAGAAGCTTAGAGTGTACGAGAAGAAGAGGGCCATCCTGTGGGCCCCGAGTGCTTTGATTCCTGGGAGAAGCAATTCCCTGAGCCTCATGCTGCTGAGTCACGGCTGTCTTCCCATCACCATTTCCCCCAGGTGTCCTTGGTTCAGAAAAGCTTTTTTCTGATGATTCTATTTGTGGACAAAGTCCTAACAATTTCTGTTCCTGGTCTTCAGGTGTAACAGCGTGCATGTTTTATTCCTTTAAATTATGAGAAATTGAGCCATCACTGCACGGGAACAAAACAGGATGTGTTCTTTATGCCCTTTTTGTCTCCTCAAGACTCAGCCTGTGCGGGATGAAGCATGTGCAGTGCTAGGAAGAGGCTGAGCACGTTCTTCTCCTGTTGGCTGAGATCTCAGGAGGCCCTGGACCACAGCCAGGCCACCTCAGGAAAAAGGAGAAAGGAGAAAAAAACCTCCACAGTTGGTGGCAAAACTGTCTCCTCGCCCAGAGGAACTTTAGCATTCAAGTTGTTAAATGAAGCAGCCCGTCTGGCAGTTGACTATGAGAAGCAACTCATACCATTGTAAATGGACTAGTGAAATGTGATGCCTTTCGCATTTCAGTTTCGATTATTCCAAATGGGTGCCCGATTTTTAACGTTCAGGAATTGTTTTGAATGTCTCCAGAAACGCAAAAAAAGTAAGCATGTTTCTTGCCTTGGGGCTCAGAAGAGTGTTTTCCATTCTCATTCTTTTCCCTCTTTGCCTTAACCTACCTTTAGCATCAGGTTGACCAGTTGCCTCATTTTGGTATGAGGAGGAGGACTCATTTATGTTTGTTGGAAGTAATGATTCAAAATGGGAGGAGGACCCAAGGAGGAGAGTCTGTGGCCGTCCTTGCCCGACACTTCCAGCTGGTGAATTCTGACAAGAGTCTGGAGTAGGAGGATGGTAGTCCCTGTCCCCAGAGCCCGCCCTGTGGATTCCTGGGAGAAAAAGTGTAATTAACATGCACAGCAATAGCTTCAGAGCATGCTTGCACCCTACCTGATCCCTTCTGCACAAGTGGCACAGGACGACATGGCATCTGAGAAGCAATTCTCGGAGTGATCACGGACTCAGGGTGCAACTGCTATTGGGGAGCTCTGCTCATTTCCAAGGCTGCAATCACCTCAGGATGGCCCTGCCCACTATAGGTGCCATTTTGCTGTGATACAATAGTGCACTTTTGTTCACTGACCATCCTTTAGCTCAGTGAGTGTCTGGGTGACCACCATTGCTGCGCTTTCACACTAGGAGGCTTTGAAAGGCGGCAGACAGATGAGCCATAAAAGTCAAGTCCCAATGCAAACATTCTATGAATTGTAGCTGGGGGAGTGTCTCTCTATTAATGCGGTGTTGGGGAGTGGGAGAGGAATTCCCACGTGCCCTAGGAAATCATGACCCCACAAATTTCATTCGTTAGGGGTGTTGGAAAAAGACAAAAGCCAGGCCAGTAGAGAAATAGGAAGTCAACAAGAAAGAGAGCTTGTTGGATCGCAAAGCAAGGAGGAGAGGCTGCAGACACTGGTGGCAGTCATCCTCATCCCCCAGTGAGGCCAAGGAACAGCTTCCAGATCTCTCTGAGAAAGACGCAGGCAGGGGCAGGGAAAGGGGCAGCAGTGGAGGGGCTGATCAAGACCAGAACAAATGATGGTGCTGGACTCTTGACCTGCCATGACCACTGGTTGCCTGTATAAATGACTGTGAGAAACATAATCCCCCAGGTGGGAGTACCAGAGACCTGCCCATCCCTCACCACTCACGCTTTTATGTATTACTCCTATAGCATTCAAGTTGCCAGTCGTCACCACCAAATAAATCTAAAACGCCCCATTTAAACCAATGTGTTGGAAGTGTTACGATGTGCCGGGGGTTACACAGAACCTGGAGCCGGAATCTCTCCGGGGTCCTCAAGGAAATGTCTGGCTCTGAGCTTTCTTTTAATTATTGACAATCCCAGATGCTCCACATATAAAGAGATTAATATATGCTTCAGGAGACAAGCCCTCTGAAAATGCAGTCTCTCTACAATTCGTAGTCTGACTTCTTGATTTGAACTGATTTTGTTCTTCTAACCAGTCGAGGAGCATCTCCCGAAGTTGGAAGTAGTAACTAAGTATTTGCCTCCACCCCGCCCCCCCCCAACTTCATGTCTGCCCTCTGAGTAGAAAATAGTCACGCTTACCAGTTTTCCAGCTTCAGGTCGAAGGACAAAATGGAAAGAGCATTTTGAAGTTGTGTTTTCACATTTTTTTTCTTCTTATTCGTCTCGAATGAACATCACGTTGGACGGTGAAGGAGGATCCCGCCCTTCACCTGTGTTGACAGGTAGGGGAGTACTTTCTCTTCCTGCATGGGAGACGGTGCAGAAGCATCTCAGGTGCGCTTGCTTCTGTTTGCATTTCAGGCTTAGGCAAGGGCTTATACTCTGGAAGAAGGGTGAGACATGCCTGACTTATTTTGTCATCATATGTCAGAGAGCCCACCAGCCTTCCAAGAAGGATACAGGTGATGAAGGAAAAAGCTGAGTGTTTCAGGGCTGACATAAGAGTCTTGAGTTTGATTGTAATATTCTGTGATTTTATGGGAATGCAAATAAAGGATAAGAGGGAAGAGAAAATGAGAGACCTTCAGAAAAGAGCAACTCATTTAAAGTCAGAGCAAGGCAAAGACCCGGGATATTTTATGATATTTTATCAATATTATGGTATGAAAATGAAAAAGCTAATATGATATAAATAGTGATAATAATAGGATATAAATATGATAAAAATATTTATTGTTATATTCCAATCACAGCTGCCAGGGAGATTCATTTTAAGTGTATATTTGACTCCTAACAGAACGGAGCTGGCCATAATCTCTCCCATAATCAGATAATTATGAATTACCCATCCAGGAGTAAAAATGATGCAATTTAATGATGCAGATTAACCACCTAAACTGCCCAAAGTCACTTTCCTTCCCCCTCTGGTATATTGAGTGTGTGTGTGTGTGTGTGCGCGCGTGTGTGTGTGTGTTCTCTGAACAGCAACTCTGTCCCGTGGGTACAGGAATTCTGTACCCAGTCTAAACCTTTGAGTGCTTCATAGAAAGAGATAATTCAGGGGCTCCAAAATCATATAGTTTCTTATGAAACTCATAAGAAGAGTTAAGCATAGATCTTAAGTGAGCTATTTTATGAGATAGAGTGAAACCATAGGGTGTGTTAAGTATAGATAATGAGTAATTAAGCAGCTTGTGAAACACAGGCAAAAATGATAGAGTGTGTTAAATATAGAGAGTAAGTTGGTAACCTGTAAGACATGTCAAGGTTAGATAGAATAAATCCTTAAAATATGATGTAATAAAGAAGATTCTGGCTTATAGCAAGAAAAGGATGGAGAACAGGACTGTGTCCTCCACATTCAGCTGGCCATCAGGGACTCCCATTATAGTCTGTCCAGGGCTCCAGTGCTCTGCCCAGGGAACACAGACGAAAATCATCGCTTCTCAAGAGGCTAGCTAGTGAGCTACAGCTGAGCCAGGTTTACTCACTTGCCCCTGTGCCTCTCCAATGGAGCAGGTATGTGCCAGGGACCCAGAGAACCTTCCATTTGGGGAGTCCCTTGCTCAAACCTCAATCCCAGTCCTCATAACCACACCTCAGTGGGAAGGCTGATGTAGCAGCAAGAGAGACAAGACACAAGAGTTCAGTCTTTGCATCTGGGCCATCTGTATTAGTTTATCATTTCTCCTCTTGCTTCCCTCTGTATGACTTAGGTTAACTTAATAAACTGTGGGACTCCAGCATCTTAATACGGCCTGTGTTCCTTTCTATCACGTCATCTCTGGGATAGCCTGCCTGGCAGTGTAGTTGGGGGCTATTATATCCAGGCAATATTCTACATAATAAGTTTTTTTTTTTAATTTCTAATTTAATTTCATTCCATTGTAATCTGAATGCTCTTAATTACTTGGTATTTGTTGAAGACTTTTTGTTGTGAACTAATACATGACCATATTTGTCAATGTTCGATATGAACTTGAAAAGAATGTATAGTCTCCATTTTTAAGTGCAGGGATATATATTTTTTCAATTGTGTAAATGATATTTTACACAGTTTTTATATTACAATTGTTTCTGTTTTTTCTGTCAATTTCAGACGTAGTTGGGTTAAATTTCCTCACCAAGATTGTGCATAAGTCAATTTGCACAATTTTTTGAGATAGATAAGTAGATAGATGATTGAGTGAATTAGTTTTATAAATTTGCCCTTTTTATATATGTAAAGTCACATATTTTTTTGGGCACATCCATGATTGTGGTTGTCACACATTCTCGGGAAAATGTTTCTTTTATCATTAATGCATCTCTGTTTGTCCCTAATGGTGCTTTCACCTTAAATTCTATGTTGCTGACATAACTCCAGCCACATCAGCTTGTTTTTGGTTAATACTGACTGTTGTATCTTTCATTCAACTTTGCTTTCAATCTATCTCTCACACCCTCTTTGGGTCTGCTTCTTTCCAGCATTGTATAGTTGAATTTTGTGTGTGTGTGTGTGTGTGTGTGTGTGTGTGAGGAAGACTGGCCCTGGGCTAAAATCTGTGCCCATCTTCCTCTACTTTATATGTGGGACGCTGCCACAGCATGGCTGGACAAGCGGTGTGTAGGTCCGCTCCCAGGATCCGAACCTGAGAACCCCAGGCTGCTGAAGCGGAGCATGTGAACTTAACCACTATGCCACCAGGCCAGCCCCTAGTTGAATTTTTTAAAGTCCATTATCTTATTTGTTGTCTTTTAGTGAGGAAATATAATCCTGCTTATAATAAATTAAACCAGATGCAATTACCAATATTCAAATATTCTTACATAAAATTTCATAATGTTCAACCTAATATTTATTGTGACATACTTTGATTTATTACCACCTTCTTATCTCTGTTTATCATGTTTTTTTCCTTTGCTTTATTTTTTCTCCTTTTCTGCCTTTTGTTGCATTGATTTCCTTACTAAATTTTCTTAACCAGCACATATTTCCACTGGTTCAGAAATTATAAATTATTTTCTGTTCTTTTGTTGTTACTTTTAAATTGTTAATGCTCAACTTTGTTATAATTCTAATAGAGGATAATAGAGTCTTCCTTTTTTCTATCTCAACAGCTCTAGCTCACCATTTAATAAGATGAAGAGGATATTCTCTTACCATTGTTGTCTAGTTTAAATTCCACATTTATGAGCATGAAAAAATAGTTATTTTTATAGCTTATCATTAATTAAATTTATAAGTATGTTTTAGCACCACCTGAGCTCATCATCTTTTTTCTTGCATCTCAATCCTTCTCTCTAGTTCACTTTCACTTTGCCAAAGTATATTCCGTAGTTGACCTTTCAGCCAGGATCTGTGGTGGGGACATCACTTTTACTCTGCAAGGGAGGCTGAGAAATGCAGTCTTTCTTCAGGGCAGGATGGGCCCAACTAAAAACTGAGGCTGCCTCAGCCTAGAGGAATAGGACGAGGATATTGACAGATAACCAGCAACACTGCCACAGCTCTGACCCTCTTGATTCCATTGATGGAAGGACAATAATATTCATTCCAGAAGGAGAAGTTGACATCTTGAAGACTGCTTTCCTGCTCATCTAAACAAATAAAGAACAAAGCCTGAAAGAGCTATTTGTTGTTCTTGGAACACCAAAAATATGGGTATGTGCATTACAGAACAAGCTGTTTGGGCAGCAGAGGAACATTAGCAGCATCAAATAGAATAGCTGCTCCTGCCCCCAGGTTTGTGGTCCTCCAAATTCATGCATTGAAGCCTTAACCTTCAGTGTGGCTATATTTGGAGATGGGGCCCCAATGGAAGTAATTAAGGTTAAATGAGGCCACAGGGGTGGGCCTTGATTTGATACGACGAGTGTCCTTATAAGAAGAGACATCAGAGAGCTGGCTTGCTCTCTCTCTCTCTTCATGCACACGCATGGAGGAAAGGCCAGGTGAGGACATGGTGAGAGGTGGCTGCCTGCCAGGCAGGAAGAGAGGCCTCACCAGAAACCTAATCAACCAGCACTTCATTCTCGGACTTCTAGCCTCCAGCACTCTGAAAAAATAAATTTCTGTTGTTTAAGCTCCAGTCTACGGTATTTTGTCACGGCAGCCCAAGTGGACTAAGATACTCAGCATCACAGCAGCGTTGGCTAGAGGTGCCTTCAGAGCCCTGAGGTCAAGGCCTGATGTCAAAAGCATAGGCTGGCCTCTCCCAACCAAGAGCATCTTTGACAGCAGGCCTTACCCACAACCATTCCTGTGTGTGTCAAGAGGAATTTGAGGTTCACAGAGCCGGTGGGGGCAAAGCAGAGAAATGCCATCTGGAGACCACATTGAGACCACATTTTTATTTGACCTAGAATGACAGCATATAGCATAGAACCCAATTCTCAGCAAGATTATGAATAAATGTTGGAATAGACAAATAATGACTGAATGAACAGACCCCACGAGATGGGCAGGAAAGAGATTTTTATCCCCATGGTACGAACGGGAAACAGGTTCTTAGACAAGCAGCTTCCCCAGGATCACAGAGCTGGCCAGCCTTTCATCAGCACTGCATCCTTAATCTCCTTTGACTTTTTCTTTACTGTGCTATGATGGGAATGGGAAGTACCATCAGAAAGAACCAGTGCCTGTGAAAGTAACACTAGCGTGGGGCTCAAGACACCCAGTACCTGTGTCTGCTGTTCCTCAATGAGCTAAATCACCTTGGGTGGGCCATCTGCTCTCTCTGCACCCACCTGCTCCTGTCTATAGAGAGCAGACTGTTTGGACTTAGTGATGACCAGGGCTCTTTTCAGCATTGAAATTATTGGAGTTTCACAAGATATAATTTGATGAATTTCACTGGGATGTGCTTTTAGAAGTGAATTCTGTTAGCCAATCCCTCCACAGATGGTCAGGTCCATGCTGAAGTGCACAGAGCTTTGATGTAAAGGAGCATGCATTTTCTGTTATTTATGTAAATTACATCTTCTTGGCTTGAAAATCAAATAGTTATTTGAACAGCCAATTCTACCCCCTCCATTTGGGATCTGACAAGTATTTGAAATGCTCCCATCATTTAGGAAATTGCCTCTCAGTGTGCACGATGGAGGAGGGCTGGCTGCTAGTTCTGCATTCAAGTCAGGTGTGGTCCTGTGATGTTAGGAGAGGGGCCACCTGGGTTTTGTCCTAAATGAAGAAAATTGGAGGGTGGGGAAATAGGTAGTTACCAAAAGATAATTGCAATACTATTTTGTTTTTCACTTGTCCTCTCTGCATAGTGACTCATTAAAATGAACGAGTAGGCATTGGCCAGGTTAAGAGGGAGGAAGAGAGCTTTTCTGTTAGACAACGGCCTTGCAGGAAGAGAAGAGAAGCAGCATATTTAGGGACGGAATTGTGAGTAGTGTAGTATTTGTGTGCGCATACTCAAGACAATAGATGGTCTGTGTGGTGAGAAACAGAAATAAGCCAGGTCCAGCCCCTGTGGGGCCTGGTCAACAGCACTAGCAGTCCGTCTGTGTCTTGTGGGTGATCCGAGGCATAGGGAGATTTTACGCAGGAAAGTCAAATGACGGATTCACTGAAAGATCACTGAGGCCGCTCTGAGGGTTTTAGAACTAGATGAGGGTCTGGGAATCATTTAGAAGATGGTTGCAGCAATCCCGGTGAGAGATGATAGAATGATGGGGATGCAAGGATACTGCATGAGTGAGAGGGAGGCGTTGAGGGTAACTCCAGAGCTGGTCTGGAAGCTCCGGGATTAGCAAGGTCATTCACTGCCGTAGGCTGGGAGGTAAGTAGCTCCACTTTGGAGACTCGGAGTTGCAGGTGGGAGCAGCACAGGTAAGTGGTGTTCTTTAGCAGAGTGGTGTGCCACCAGCAAAGAGATGGAAAGGTGGTGGTTGCAGTACAGACAGCAGATGAGAGTGGTGGGAATAGAACCTAGATTTCAGTGGGTGAGGGAGTGGATAGAGGTGTGCAAGTAGGGACAGCGTGTGTGGACAAGACATCTCCGAAAAGGAAGAGAGACACATGGAAACCTGGGTTTGGGGAAGGTTGCTGTTTTGTTTGTGTAAATAAAGGAGAAACTGGGTTTGGTTTAAATGCTCATGAAAATGTACCAGTAGACAAGAGTCTCCTCGTGTCACCCCCCTTCTAGAACCATAGCCTGTCACCAAATATACATATCTCAGCACGGCATTGGGGGCTCTCCATGAACCAGCCTGTTGTGGGCTGAATTGTGTCCCCCAAAAAGTTGTGGAAGTCCTAACCCCCAGTACCAGTGAATGTGACATTATTTGGAAATAGGGCCTTTGCAGATTTAATCAAGTTAAGATGAGGTTGTGCTGGACAGGGTGGACCCTAAATCCAATGACTGGTGTCCTTATAAGAGGGAAATTTAGGAAAAGACACAGAGACACACACTGGGGGAATGCCGTGTGACAACAGAGGCAGAGATTGGAGTGATACATCTACAAAATGTGGGATGCCAAGCATTGCCGGCACCCACCAGAAGCTGGGAGAGCTTTCAGAGAGAGTATAGCCCTACTAACATCTTGATGTAGGACCTCTGGCGTTCAGAAATGCAAAACAATAAATTTCTGTTGTTTTAAGCCACCCAGTTTGTGGTGATTTATTAGAAAACTGATACACAGCCTGCCTACGGTCACTGTCCCTTCTTCTCTCCATCCCTTGCTAGGGAGTGCACGTGGCCTGCAGCCACTCTGAGCTATTCTCTCCCGAATGCCCCCTGCTCCATCCTGCCTCCGTGCTCCTGCTGATTTCCCTCCTCCTCCTGAACTGTCTTGAAATTCTCCCCATCTTTAACAACCAAATGTATGTTAAGCTTAAGGTCTCTAGAAATATCCCACTCTCTATGCCCCACAGGATTGTGGCCTTACCTCATCCTGTATTTCAGGACATCCTGTCTTCCAGTGTGTCATCAGTCGCATTGTCACCCTCTGAAAGCAAAAATTAAGCCACTTTTTTTTTGTGAAGAAGCAGATTATCCCTGAGCTACCATTTGTTGCCAATCCTCCTCTTTTTTGCTGAGGAAGATTGGCCCTGGACTGATACCCGTGCCCATCTTCCTCTACTTTATATGGGATGCCGCCGCAGAAGGGCTTGATAAGTGGTGCCTCAGTCCATGCCTAGGATCCAAACCCGTGAATCCCGGGCCGCCAAAGCAGAATATATGAACTGTGCCCGAGACTAAGCCACTTTTCATGTCTGCCTCCCCCACACTGTTGAAATGGTGTATCTGTCAGGGTCTAGCCAGGAAAGCAAAATTTCCATCAGAGATCGGCAACACAAGGAAGCCGCTGGTATGTGCACACTTTGGGCAAAACTATCCCCTTTTGCTTTAATATCAGATAGATTGTTTTTATTTTTTGTTTTACTTTAAAAAGGTATTCCTCTTGATCTGCACTAACACTTACCATGATTTTCCACTAGAAGACCTAACGCAAATTGGGCTTTTTCTATGGATTATAGGTAATTTCAGTCAAAAAAACATAAAACTTCTACAAAAATTTTTTTATTTCCCTTGGTCTTAATAACCATTTATCATTGTTATTAGCTGGTTTCTCTGAGGCCACTCATTCACTGTATCCCCGGGAAGCCGGTATGGAATTCCATTGCATTGGCGTGTTTTGTAACGTTTTAAAACCCGAGTCGGAGACTCTCCTGGAACTAACCTTATTTTGTCTAAAATTACAGCTAAGTCCACCTAATCCACAAGGTTCTGGTACAGCCATTGTCTCTAACATTTTAATTTTTTTTAAGTGCATTTGCTCTGTTTTGAAAGCACAGTCCTAACCAAATATTTCTCTAAGGGTTCAATTTGGAATCAGGGTTGAAGGAGCCGAGGGAAGGATAATTTTCACATTACCACCTTCCACGTCCCAGGAGCACACAGTGTCACCATTGTTAACGCTGACTGTTGCATTGGTGATAGACGTTATGTTGATCCATTACTGCAAACAGGCTCCAATTAGTTGGCTGAACGTATTGTTATAACTGTATACAATTTTTTGAAATGTCTCTCTCCAACCATTTATTTCACCCTTTCAAAATTGAAAAGATTTTATAACAGGTTCCCAAGGTCATTGACAGGCACAAGGTACCTGAGTTTTCTATTTTTCTTGTCACCTTCAACCCTTTTTATATTAGCGATTTAATATCTGTCGCCATTGAAATTGGCAAGCAAGCTAATATGTTAATCTATTAAACCAGCTTGACCTCTCATGATCATAAATATTACTACTATTGCCTTAAAAAAGTGGGAGAAGGGAATTCAGATTTTAACAATATGCTTCTCAGTAAATAGGAAACTAAACGAGACCATTTACTGAAACAGAAAAAGAGAACCGAGTACTGAAACATACAGTGAGCAGCCAAAATAATGAGAAGTAATATGTTCAATCAACAACTCAGTCAAGTTTGGTGCGTAGCAGGAATTCGAGAAATATTTGCTGAACGAATGAATGAAAATGAACTAAAATAAAATTGGGAACCATAAGGAATAATTTATCCATGGGATGAAATTTTAATTAATATTCTTCCATGCAATATTGGCTTCTACAGAGGCAAAAAAATAAAATAAAGACTTCCCAATAAATTGTGGTAGCATTCCAGTTCCAGACAACATGTGATGACACTTTTGTTCCCTTTAACTTGAGTATATTATTTGTAGTGTCGCTAGAACTCCCTAAGATGTGTCTCTCCTCTTTGACAGTCAAGTCACAGCTCACTAGGGCAGGTGGATGCCCTCTGCTCTGGAGTGAACCAGATTCACCAAAGGGCGTTTGCAAAATAGAATCAGAGCCCACAGAGTATGGGTGTTCATCAGAGGAAAGCGGAGGAGTGGAAGCTTGATTCTTACAGAAAATTTGCTTCTACCTGTGAAGAGAGACTAACAGGTGTAACATGGCAACGAGTGCCAACATGAATAGAGATATATGACGCAGCATCAGAATCTTATTGTGTCGGCTGAATCTTGATGATTCAGATTCTCTGGGTGATTGGGCAACACCTATGACTCCTTTGAATTCCTTTGAACTCTTTCTGGCCTGTAGGGAAAATACGCATGAGTCAATGCAAGGTTTATTGACTACTATCCTGCCTAGAGCGAAAGTTGTTTTGGGTCTGCTTCAAAACTAGCTGAATATACCCCATAAAAATGAGGCCCTCTTCGGGCCAGCCCCCGTGGCCTAGTGGTTAAATTCAGCGTGCTCAGCTTCAGCAGTCCAGGTTCAGTTCCCAGGCACAGACCAACACCACTCTGTTAGTGGCCAGGCTGTGCTGGCAGCCCACATACTAAAAAATAGAGGAAGATTGGCACAGATGATATCTCAGGGTGAACCTTCCTAAGCAAAAAAAAAAAAAAAAAAAAAAAAACGGCCCTCTCATTCTTGCCTGAAGGACCATCTCTATGTGGTGACAATGTCAAAGAATCCCATCTGGCATTTATTGAAATGCAATTTAAATCTTTAAGGCAGTCTTGAAAAATTGCCAGAGGGAGATTCCATTCATGATATGCAGTGCACAAAGATGCTTCTTTAAAATTTCCCTTTCTCTGAGTCTCTTTCTCTGTTTCACACCCCAAATCTCTCACTTCCCTCTTTCCAAATTCCTCAAAATTCTCTCAAATCTAGCACAGCTAGACCTTTCCTACTCTCCTTCCAGCGCCTTTCTCAAAACTGATTTTCACCCATGAGAAAGCATGCAAAGTGGGAATTAGGGCAATGTAGTAGGTTAAATTGTGTCCCTCAAAAAGATTTGTCTAAGTCCTAACCCCTGGTACCTGTGAATGTGAACTTATTTGGAAATAAGGTCTTTGCAGATATAATCAAGTTAAGGACCTTGAGATGAGATCAACCTGGATTAGGGAGGGCCCTAAACCCAATGACTGGTGTCCTTATAAAAAGAGGAGAAGAGACACACATTAGTACTGGGAGAACATGATGTGAAGGCAGAGGCAGAGATTGGAGTGTTGTGTCCACAAGCCAATGAGTGCCAAGGACTGCTTAGAGCCACCAGAAGCTGGGAGAGAGCCTAGGGACAGATTCTCCCTCAAAACCCCCAAAAAGAAACCAACCCTGCTAACGCCTTGATTTCAGACTTCTGGTCACCTAAAGTGAGAGAATAAATTTCTATTGTTTCAAACCACCCAGTTTGTGGTGAATTCTTACAAGAGTCCTAGAACACTAATGCAGGCAGCCTTTCAGATTTGAGGTAAGGTCTCAATGTGTTCAGTAAATTTGGGCTACAGATCTTCCTGGTTCCATCTGACCCAAGTGTTTCCAACTTTCCTTGTGGTCCTGGGTCAGTCCCATCTGAACACTCTTAGTCTGATGATGTCTTCCTGATAATCACAATTTTCCCTCCTTGTGTCCATTCCCTGGCAGGGATGTCATCTGCTATGACAACAGAGATTCTGTGGCCCTGAGTCCATGAATAACCCCTCCTGTGGACCTGACATTACCCACTTCCATGCTGTCCAATGGCATCTGTTCATCGCCTATATCCTGCTCCCAGTGAATTTCACAGCTTTCTGCTGGTAAATATGTCTATCAGTGATTCCAAGGAAGATAACCAAGCCTCGGTCCCTGTGAGGCTCCTTCCACTGTCCAGAAAAGACTCAAGTCTAATTTCTCAAGAAATCGGCTGTCCATGGAGACTAGGTTGACTACTAGTTCCAGATGGCAATTTCACAGGGAAGTTTCTCAGCCTTCTTCCATTCAGGGAATTCACGCCATACAGTGTAGATTTGGTTCTCCTTCAGATGCATCCAGTCCAGAACAGTGGATCCTCTTGTAACCGAGCAAAAGCAGCTCGTTCTGCTCGCGGCAATCCAGTGTCAATCAATTGCAAATAAGCTGGTGGTTGAGAAAGGAAAATTTATATGATTAGCCAGCATAATTGGAAAATGGTGGACTAGTGTCCCAAAGAACCATCTTAAACTCATACAGAATCTTGAGGCAGTTATATAGGGGAAATGGGCAGGAAAGGAGGGGGTTTAGGGATGTCGACCATCTGGTGTGATGAACTTCAAGGAGCTATATTATCTCTTTCTTCTGTCATTGGTGATGGGTACCAACAGAGAGTTTTTCTTTCTGGAGGTCGTCATGTTCCTAGGGGACTCAGAGAAGGAAGTTATCCTTATCACAGCTGGGAGATATACGTAAGCAAGAGTCAGAACTAGCAGATCATGTATTTTGCAAAAGTGAGAGGTGCTTAATCATCTAGGCTACGTGCAGGCTAAAGTGCATTCTCGGAGACTAGTGAGTCAGGACCACAGTTACCATATTGCTTCCTTTCACTGAGATGGCTTCCCTCATGCTAACTTAAGATCTAGCTGTTACTCTCTGAAGCACTGTCATGACTACCTCCAATGCTTTTTTATGGTTTTCACTAGCTCTGCTGAGTTACCCACAAACCTCCACCACTCACCTGCGTCAGCCTGTGCCTTGCTTGCTCATCAGCCCATGCACGGTCATGGCTGGCTCTAAGCTGATGACGACTCAAAGGGCAGCAGAGCAGGAGTGTGCCTGAGGACAAAATCACAGGTGGACCCCCCAAAATGTAATTCATATGAAGTTTCATATTTTGACCTCACTTTAAGTCGGTGTGAACATTTAAAAGTTGAATGTAAGGGGGCTGGCCCGTGGCATGGCGTAGTGGTTAAGTGCACATGCTCCACTGCTGGTGGCCCAGGTTCAGATCCCGGTAGCACACCCATGCACCGCTTATCAAGCCATGCTGTGGTGGCTCCCATATAAAGTGGAGGAAGATGGGCACAGATGTTAGCCCAGGGCCGGTCTTCCTCAGCAAAAAGAGGAGGATTGGCACGGATGTTAGCTCAGGGCTGATCTTCCTCACCGAAAAAAAAAATAGAATGTAAGTTCCCAGAGGGCAAGGGTCTTTGTAACTGTTCTATTGGCTATTGAATCCCAAGTGCCTGGAACAGTCCCAGGCATAGAGTAGGGACTTAAGGAATATTTATTAAATGGATTAAAAATACTGAAAAGAAATATACTTACTACAATTCCTTAAAAGATGAAACCTCTTTTACGATTCTTTGTTTCCTCTCCCTCTTTCCCTCTTTCTCTCACTCTCCTCCCTGCCCTCCACCCCATACATCATGGTGTATTAGTTTCCTGTGGCTGCCATAACAATTTATCACAAACTTGTTGGCTTACAACAAGAGAGATTTATTCTGTCACAGCTCTGGAGCCAGAAGTCTGAAATCAAGGTGTCGGCAGGATTGGTCCCTTCTTGAGGCTATAAGGGAAAATCTATTCCATGACTCTCTGGTAACTTCTGGTGGCTGGTGGCAACCTTTGGTGTTCTTTGATTTGTAGCTGAATCACTCAGTCTCTGCCTCCTTCTTCATATTATCTTCTCCATCATCTTCTCGTCTGTTTTCTACCCTTCTCTTCTAAGGAGACTTGTCATTCATCTAGGGCCCACCCTAAACCAGGATGATCTCATCTGAGATCCTTAATTACATCTGCAAAGCCCCTTTTCCCAAATAAGGTCACAGTCAAGTTCCTTTTGCTCAAATCTTTTGGGACTCATCATGCAACTCACCAGACTTGGTATCTATCACAGGTATAACATACAACATCTCTGAGTTTTCTCCAAAATCTCCCTCAAATTCTTCCTTACACTACCTACACTGGCTCTTTTCTCTTTTTCCTCTTCCTTTTCCCCAACTAATTCCTTTTCCTGTCCCAGGTAAATTGATGCAGAGCATCGGGACTCCTGACAATTGCCCCTCTTCCTCCGCAGGCTTCAAAAGAAATCTCCGTTAACAGGCCAGAGAAAGGAAAGGTGGTGGAAGCCCATTTTACTCTGTCAATAACATTTTTCCCCCAATAAACTCATACATAAGTAATTCAGAAGAGAACCTTTTTTAATACTGGTGACAAGAAATATTCATGCTCTAGCCCAACTGACACAGTATTTTCCATGGTCACCTGTCCCAAGGCTGGGAACCTCTAAATTTGAATATCGGCATCTGAAGAATTATCCTCTTTGGGATGATGATAATAATAATAAAGTCCTAGGGCTTTAATTTGAAAGCCTTCCCTGATTCTTGAAATGCAAAGATAAATGTCCAACTTAATAAATAATGGGCTTTTCCTGTATTTTGTGACCATGTTCAGATTTCAGTTCAAGTATACTAGGGAAATAACAAAATCAAACATTTGGAGGTTATGTGTGTATGTATGCATGTGTGTGCGTATATACATATACATATGTATATATACGTATATATACATATGTATATGTATATATACATATATACATACTCTGCACACGCAGAGTGTGACCAGTTTGTTGAAATACCAACTCTTATTTTTGAATTTTTCCCATATTTGGCTTATATTTTATTAATCTTCCATATATTTTCATCTTTAATCTTCCTCACTCTCAAAGAATTCTGATTAAGGGTCAAAGTGAGAAAGTTAGATTCTCTTTTAAAGTATTGCTTATAACAACAATGTCTATGTACTCACTCTCAATCAAGATGCTTCGGTAATTTTTTTCTTGTCCTGTTAAAATTTCTTGCGTTCCTGTTAATTCCTCTGTTAAATTTTTATGGCTTTATTTTTTATTACGGCAATGTGTTTCCTTGATTTTAGGTGCCTCTCAATTTGCTGTTCATCATTTAAGATATTCTGTGTTTGAATGAAAAGCTCAGTGGTTACCCATTTCAAATCTCAGAGTATCTATTCAAGGGCCAACCCTGAATACATTTATTTCATGCCTATCTAATTTACATATGTGATATTTTATCATTTATCTCCAACCAGTGGTTCTCAGAGCAGAATTTTGAGTGATATTTTGTAATATTCTTCTTCATAATATGAAATGATCCACAGTTGTGGAAAACAAATAGCAAATCAACGGCAGGGGCTTGTGGCTGCAGTAGTGTCCAAATTCTGTAACCACAAGAGGAAAGAGAATCAAATTACTTCCTTCCTATTATTTTCCTAAAATCAGATTTCCTGAGATCAAGTTTACTTATGACAAATGAACACCTGTTCTCTCGTTTCACTCATTGATTTGTGGATGAAAATGTTACAAAAGAAAGGAAACCATTCTAAATGGGAAAAATTCAGTAATAATTTTATGATGATACTAACATTTTAGGGCGAGGGATCCATGAATGAGACTTTCATCCAATGGAGTGACCTCTGTGACAATCCTGGGAGGCCCAGAATTTTCTTGAGAATTTTATATCAGCAGAAGCACCACCAGCTTGGACCAAAGGGACAGACAAAGGATGAAATGAAAGGAGAATGTTGGACCCCCCCCCCTCCAAATTCTACTGGCAGGAAGCAGTTTGATCAAACTGTTCAGCTAAAAGCAGAGCTACCTTTCATGGAAAAGGAAAGATGAGTCAAAGCAAAAGGAGAGCCCAGAGGCAGAGCCGAGAGCCATGGAAGATTGTTCCAAAGCTCTGAAATCTAATAGAGTTCGCCCAGCTGAATTTCAAAATTGCTTTGGATTGGTGACTTCTTCTTACCTTCCGTTTTCCACCATTTTGAACGGGAATATCTGTAGCTGTTACCTTGTGTCTGTCCCACCACTGTATGCTGGGCGCAGGTAACTTGTTTTCTTTTAGTGCCACAGGCCCATGGACGGAGAGGAATTGTGCCCAAGAGCTGTACTTAATGGATTACGCATCTGAACCTGATTTAGATAATGAGATCTGGTCCTTTAGAACCCATGAAAAATGGGTGTAGATCTTGGGGACCAGAGGGCAGACTGCGGTAGGCAGAATTTTGGTCCCCAAGACTTTGACCCCTGGCATTGGCCCGTGAATATGTTACATAACACGGCAAAAGGGACTTTTCGGATGTCATTAAGGCTACTAATAAAATGACCTTAAGATAGAAAGATTATGCTGGATTATCCTGATGGACCAAGATAATCACATGAGCCCTTAAAAGATGCAGAAGAGGAAGGTGGAGAGATTTAAAGCAGGAGAAGTATTCTATATGCTGTTGCTGGCTTTGAAGATAGAGAGAGCCATGAGTCAAAGAATGTGGAGGCCTCTGGACACTGAGAATGACTTCTGCTCACTAGCCAGCAAGGAAACAGGGACTTCTGTCCTACAAATGCATGGAACTGAATTCTTCCAACATCTGAGCAAGCTTTGGAGAGGATTCTTTCACAGAGGCGCCAGATGAAAGCCCAGCCTAGCCAACACCTTGATTTTGGTCTTGTGAGGACCTGAGAAGAGAATCCAGACATGCCAGGCTGTGCTTCTGATTTATAAAACGGTGATATAATAGATTTGTGTTCTAAGCCTATATAGTGGCAATTTGTTGCAGCAGCAATGTAAAACTAACATACTTTCTCAGCCATTGTGAAGAAAAAGACCCCTCTTCTCCCTAGCCACTCTTCTCCAGGATCACTGGCCATTGTTACCCCGCTGCCATAGCGGGGAGCAGCCTTCAAAGAAAGGCTCATTTGCATAAAACACAACTTCTGTAACACAGTCATCATGCCACACAATATAATTCCACCTCCTTCTTGTAAAATATGTGCACTTTCAATGACATTTTAGTTCATCTTGGACATTTCCCCTCTAGCAATCACTGTTGGGTAACAAATTTTACTTGAACTAACAATAAAGATCCACATTTTCATCCAAATTTTTTCCCAGGAAACGTATAAGCCTGAGGCTTTCACCCAGGCTGGGTTTTCAATGGCTCAGTGGGAATTGGGAGGAGGGAACAGGGAAAGCTGCCATAGAGTAGGGTTGGAGGAGACCTACAACCAAAGTCAAGTAGGAGGCAACAACTGGCTGCAGGGGTTAGAGCCAGAGCAGGTCCCTGGGACAATGGTATGCAGCCGCAGTGCTGTGCAGTTTTTATTATTTTTGCTGCAAACCTGCTACCTGCCTTCTCTAGCACTGACCTGTGCTCTATTTTTCTTCATAGCATTTATTAACTTCTAATTACCCAGAGTGTAAACACCATGAGGACAGAGATTTATGTCTGCTTTACCCACTGTGCTTATATCCAGCCCCTAGAGTAGCAAGCATAGTTGGCCCTCAATAAAGAATTCATTGAAAGAAAAGAAGAATGATCACATTTGGGTTTCAAAGTGGTTGGAGGGGGCAAGAGTGGATATAAGGAGGCCCTTTCGGGGTCTAACATAGTAATTCATTTGAGAGATGGTAATGATTGAACTAAGGCAGTGAATTTTACTCTCATAAAGGACTGTAGCATACAATTTACAAATAATAATAACATATATAATACTCTTTATTGTCAATTCCACATAGCAAATTGACTCAATTCCACATAGCAAGTTGACTCTCACAATACGTTTTTATTCGTTTTGGCAGAACCCTTCTGTCTATAGAGAACCTGTGTTCCAATGGATGAAGAAGTTTCTGAAATGAATATTGGTTGATATTTTTGTTTACATTAACAAGAGAGACAAAAGTGAAATAATGAAATGTATGTCAGAACTTTGCTCGTTGGTCAATGACCATGACCTATTTTTTTGCTGAATGGGTTAATAATTTTTGAATACTGGAAGCCTATATCCTCAAATTTTTGAGTTATTCCCACCATAATAGCTAAAGGTATGACACACTTTTAAGTTTAATCCACATTATTAGTATTTCCCTCAACACTTTCTTAAGTCTAGACAACGGACAAAACAATAAATCCAGCTCCATTTGGCAACATTTGCCAATTTCCATGGTGAAAATATTCCTACCACAGCAGATTTCAAACTGCCAGTGTGGCACCCCTGAAGGCAGGGCTGGGAAGAGAAGCATGCTAGATAGAATTCCCACCATGCAGATACCATGGATGAAAGTAATCCCAGGAGCGTCGATAATAGCAAAATGTAGTAGAATAGGAAGTGATGGTTTCAAATATTTATTACCTTTGTTTTAGTATAATTTATTTACTTATAAGTTAATAGCATTTAATTTTTAATGATTAAGTTTTTATAATTTAATATTTGACAACCAGCTCACAACATTCTGGAAAATCTAACAATCAGCTGCCATGAGTCAACACAAGCCAGCTCAAGCATACAACTAGCACAAAAAGAGAGGTTCCAGAAATGATGCCAGAGGCTTGGCTTGCATAAGTGGATAGATGGTCTGTCACTCATTTAGACAGAGAACGTAGTGAAGAACCACTTCACCACGGATGAGGGAGGTGTGCAGTTGAGATCATGAAAGTAGAACCAGACACGTCAAGTTTGACGTGTCAACAAAACTTTCCAAGGGAGATGTCCAGTTAGCAATTGGATACACAAGTCTGGAGCTCAGAGGAGGACCAGGGATGAGGAAATAAAGCAGCGAGTCATCAGTTTGTGGATGGTAAAAGAAGCTGTGGGCATGGTGGAGATTCCCTGGGAAGGGGATAGAAAGTAAAAGAAGAGGAGCTAGGGCCAGGCCTTGAGAAACTACACTCAGTGATCAGATAGGGACAAGTCTGCAAGTGAAATCCAGGATGGTCCACCCAAGGGATGAGAGGAAACCCACACACGTGCTTCTACAGAGGCTGAGAGCACAAGGTGCTACAAGAAGAAGTCAACAGGGTTGAAAACTACCAAGAGGCTGAAACAAGAAGAGAACTTGAGGTTATTGATGACTTTAATAAGAAATATTTCAGTGCAGTGTTGGGTGGAATCCAGATCACAGAGAACTGAAGAGTAAACTGAAAGTCAGGAAACACAGACAGAAAATCCAAAATTTTTTCATTCTAGAAGCTTGGCTTTGTAAAGGTGAAAAAGTATATATTCAGAAATGGGGCAATGTAGAGTTGAGGGAGGATATTATTTTGTGGGAAATAAAAAACCTTGTTCACGTCCAAAAGCCAGTAGACAGAAAGCAGTGGGAAAATACAAAATTCAAGGGAGAATGGAAATAAGTGATAATGTCATAAGAACCTGGGAGGAGTTTAAAAACAGATCCAAATGCAGGTGGAACTTGATTATAGGTTTAGGATGACACTTCATATCACAGGGGAAACTTGATAGCCATTCATAAAAAAAATACTATGAATCTATACTTAAAACCATAAATCAAAACAAATTCCAGAAAAACATTTTAAAAAATGGAAATTATAAAAGAATCAAAAATAAGTATGGATGAATTATTTTTAATTTTCTTAAAGTTCAAAAGGACACTAAGTATGACATAAAACCTAGAAGTCCTAAAAGAGAAGATGGATAAATTTGACTACATGAAAATTTTTTTTAATCTGCTTAGCAAAAGATGATAAGCAAGTAAAAGACAAATGGAAAACTCTGAAAAAAAATTTGCAACTCATATCACTAAGGGCTAACCTCCTGAAAATAGAAAAAGCATCTATAAAGCCATATAAAAAACAGATGGAAAAATGAGCAAAGAATATAACAGTTCTCAGAAAAGAAGACTCAAATAGCTCTTAAGTGAAGTTCAGCATCACTGCTTATAATAAAAAAGTGCAAAATGAAACTACACTGATATAACTTTTTTTTTTTTTTTGTGAGGAAGATCAGCCCTGAGCTAACATCCACGCTAATCCTCCTCTTTTTGCTGAGGAAGACCGGCTCTGAGCCAACATCTATTGCCAATCCTCCTCCTTTTTTTTTTTTCCCCAAAGCCCCAGTAGGTAGTTGTATGTCATAGCTGCACATCCTTCTAGTTGCTGTGACATACCATTTTTTAATGTTAGATTGAAAAAAAAATTAAGAAGTTTGTTTACACATTGAATTTGAGAAGAAGCCAGGAAATAGGCATTTTCATATGATGGCAGAGCCTCAGTAGGCACAATTGGCAGAGCTTCAGTAGGCATAATTAGGCATTTAAAAATTACAAATAAGCCTACATTTTGAACTTGCAGGTCCACTCCTGGGAGTTCATCCTACAGCCTTGAGTGACCACATGGTATATTTTATCAATTTCTAAGAGGCATCTTGGAAACTGGGATGAGTTTTATAATTGATGCTGTAACATGTTTTAATTAGAAGCATTTTTTCTTTGTTAATGACACATAAAATAATAGGGTGTCTTATTATTACGGCATCTTAGATTAGCTGATGTCTGTAGAAGATTGTTCATTATAGCAGGATTCTGGAAAAATGATGAAAGCAAAACATGAACAATGTGTATAGTTGTTATAATTCGTGTAAAAATATATAATCTATATCTGTAATCTATGTTATATCTATATTAATGGATGCACCCACTCACACCTAACCATTTGCTTGTCCATGTGTATAATAGCTCTCCGATCCCTCTAGGGAAGGGAGCTGGCTGGCTGGAGGACAGAACTGGAGGAAAATTTCACATTCTCTTTTGTACTCTGTAAACATTGTGCAAATGCATCATCTAAAAACTGTAAAAATGTATCATCTAAAAAAGAACATTCTTGAAAACAGAAAAAATCAGTTATCCACACTGTAAACCCCTGCTTTGTGCTAGCTTCACCATTACGCTCACTTTCTTGACTAACTACATGTTAGTCAAGTACATGTTAGCCACTGGGCCTGGAGAGTGAGAAGGAAAAGAAATTTGTGCCACAAAATTATTCTTTATTCTGAGTCTAGATACAGCAGGAAATCCTCAATTCAATAACTGAATGTCTTTTCTATACTCTCTGTAATATATTTAATATCATAAAATCCCATTAAAAAGTATGGTTTGGGATGACTGGACTGACATTTCTTAGAAGTGAATCCAGTTCTAACCAACTTTGAAAAAATTCTTATTACTTTTCTGATCATAAAAGCAATACCTTCTCAGGAAAAAAAAAAAAAAGAAAGAAAAAAAAGAAACACTATAGAAATTGCTACCATACAAAATACCTTTTAGCAAGAGCAGGAGTTAGGGATGTGGTCAGATCCAGGAACGCCCGTTGCCACCAGTTTTGGGTATTTTAAAGGATGGTGATTTTACATGCTGACAGGGTCAACATGACCCAACTAATGTCAAACAGTGGCATCAAGATGTCTGTGTCAAAATTTCCTGCAAGTCAAACAGCCACATGAAACGGTCCTTCTTCCTATGCAGATGGCGTGCAGCGACTGGTGCCACCAGGGAGGGCGAGGTCTCCTGCATCAGTTTGCAGGTTCCTTGAGGTCATCTCTGTATTCTCACCCCCCCAGCTGGGTGCCTGGCACATGTGGGCGATCAATAAGTGCTTGTTGAATGCAGGAGGAGGTGGCACGGGGTGGCACAAAACCTACCAACCCAGGAACCAGACCCACCTCAGACTCAAACCTCAAAGCCTGCAGATTGAGGGGTTTGAGTAGGTCACTCAATGCCTATGAGTCTTGGTCCGTCATCCATAAAGTGGCCATAATAACACTCTTCTTGCTGTGGATATTTAAAAATGATCTATGCAAAGGTGGTTCCACAGCTCCAGGAACAAAATCAGGGCATGGTGTTTTTTTGTAATTATGATGATTAGCGCCGGGAAGGAATTTGGGCTGATGGGCAGAGTCGGGGTGCACAGCCCCCCTGGGGATGGTAGGGGTGGCGATGACTGTTATCAGGGCATGGAGCCCTCAGACAGGTCCCCACCCAGCCATCCCTGCAGACATGCCCAGTCCACTGCAGAGGGACATACAAGATTCAGCAAGTGCAGTCAAAACCTACGTTCTTTGAGTTTCTGCTTAAAATTACAATGCTTGTGTACTTTGTCTGCTGAAGGCTGCTGAGAAACCACATATCTGCAAGGACTCTTGTGACCACAAGCTCTAGGACACCGGGTTAACCTGAGCCCTCAACCTGCGGACCCTGTGACCATTCTCAGGCCCTTTGTCAGAGTCCTTGCTCATCCCCACAACTGCTGTTTCAAACCTTTATCTCCCTCCCTAAGGCTGCTCCCCCTCTGCCTGTCTTGATGTTCTTAGGAGACAACCTCACTGTTCATTACAAAGAGAAATCAGAAACTGCTTATGGAGTCCACTGCATTCACCTACCATACAATTCACATACCATACAATTCACCCATTTGAAGTGCACAATTCAGTGGTTTTAGTATAGTCACATAATTGTGCAACTGTCTCCTCAATCAATCATGGAACATTTTCATCACCCCAAAAAGAAGCCCTATACCCATTAAGCACTCACTCCTCATTCTCCCCTTACCCCATCCCCAGCCCTAGACAACCACCAATCTACTTTGTGTCTCTACATATTTCCCTATTCTGGACACTTCATAAAAATGAGATCATATAATATGTGGCCTTTGAGTCTGGCTTCTTCTACTCAGAAGAATTTTTTCAAGTTGCATCCACGTTGTACTGTGTGCCAGATTTCACTCTTTGTCGTTGCCAAGTAATATTCTATTGCATGGGTATACCATAGTTTATTTATCCATTCACCAGTTGATGGATATTTAGGCTGTTTTCACTTTTTGGCTATTATGGGGAAAAAAAGCTACTATAAGTGTTCTCATAACACTTTTTGTTTGAACATATGTTTTTATTTTTCTTGGGCAGACACCTAGGAGTAGAATGCTGGGTCATATGGTAACTGTATGTTTAGCCATTTGAGAAACTGCCAGATTATTTTCCAAAGTGGCTGTACCTTTTACATTCCCACCTGAAGTGTATGAGGATTCCAAATTCTCCACCTCCTCCCCAACACTTGTTATTGTCTCTCTTTTGGATTCTAGCCATCCTGGTTGGGATTAGGATTAAGCTTTGTCATTATGGTTTTGATTTGCATAGCTAGTCTTCAGCCTCTTGAACTCACAATGACTACTGATTTAATATAATATTAAGTGTAATATATTTATATATATTATATAAAATGTAAATGAAAATATAATAGAAATAGACAATATATATAACAACAAAAATACAATAGAAATTTATTAAATACCTATAATAAGAACCCTGACACTAACCCTAAAATCCTATATTAGGAAACGTGTAAATCCAGTATGACACATTCATTTAGCAGCAGCTGTTTAAAAGGATGAGGTAAGTTAAGTCTGGCATTACCATTGAAAACATCCCATGATCGCATCCATCTTTACCAGATCCTTCCCTTTTCAAATGAGGAGGGTCCTCCTATCTGAACCAGGTCCATACCAGCCTTGAGTCCTGGACCCCATCCCCTGGCACCTCTTTGGGAACTTCCTTTCCATCATCTGTTCTCTCTTTCTTATCTGTATCACCCACCAGAGACAGAGTCCCTTTCTACTGGGGTTTCCTCCACAAACATCTGATGCAACGAAGACTCTGAGGAAAGGGCTGAAAGAACTCCGGTCCTGCTGTTCCACTCAGCAGCCGTGTGTCTTACTCTTCGTTTCCTCATCTGTAATCATCGTGCCTACCTCCTGAGTCTGTGGTGAGGCCGGTGTGTGTGCGTTGATACATCTAAAGCACTCAGAACAGTGCCGGCACATAGTAAACACGGATGTTTGCTATTAGGGCTACTATCTTCAAAATTGTATCCATAACTTGAATAACCAATATGTGCAAATGATACAAAATTTAAGATAAAAATGTCATACGGTAGGATGTAAGTTTCTCTCCAATCACCTTTTCACAGCCTTACCCCAGAGGCAAGCACTGCTACCAGCTGCCTGAGTCTCCTTACAGAAATGGATATTCTGTACTTAAGCAAGAAAATTGTGCGAGGGAAAATTTATACACATAATAGCCTCCTGAGCACAATATTCTTGCTCTTGATTTTTTCCATTTCATATTTATTTTGGAGATGTTTCAATGTCAGTACCAAAGACTTACCTCATCATTTTTAATAGCTGCCACTCAATGAATGCGTCATCATGCATTTACATGTTTCCCGATAAAGATATTTAGGTTTGTTTCTTTTTTCTACTAGTTTTCTATTATTAAAAAAAATCCTGCAAAGCCTTGTACAGGTATGAATTTGTACACATGTGAATATATCTGTAGATAAATGACTAGAAGAGGAATTTCTGAGTCAAAAGAGAGCTGCACTTTAATTTTATAATTAAATATTATAAATACATAATATTAATATGTTATTAGTAAATAATATTATTGATATATTTTATTAAATACTATAAATACATAATTATGAGTAAATATAATGGAAACATAATTAAAATTTATAACAAATAACACCAAATTTACCTTCAAAAGGTGTGCCAAGTGACAATTACCAGCTACAATATAAGAGCATGTCTCTTTCCCCCATCTTCCCCAAACAAATGGTGTTATCTTTGATCCACATCAATACGATCAGTGAACAACAGAATCAGTATATAGTTTAAATTTGTGTGAATCTTGATTTGAGTGAGAAGGACCATGTGTCTAGAAGCTATTTGTATTTGTGATGGGAGGTGTGGAAATTAGTAAAAGAAACCTTAACTAAATTGGACTCAGGAAGGCCTGTAGGGGGAGCTCTCACCCCAGGCACACATCATCATCTACACCAAACAGAAAGAGAGGACACTTGCATCTTGGGCAGGAAATAAAACTGCTTTACTACTGAAGGAAGATTTCTCTCCCCACCTGGCAACAGCCCAGCCAATGAGAAACGCCACAACTCAGCCAATGAGAAACACTGCAGTTCAGCCAATGAGAAGCCCTTGCCCCCGTGAACTGTTGCTTTCCCCCAAGGGATTTTCCTTCAGAACAGCCCCTACTCCTCCTTTTTCTCTATAAAAAGAGCTTCTCTCTTTGTTTGCTGGATTTGCCTATGGTTTGTCATAGCATGCACATCCTGATTAAAATTCTTTTGTCTATTCCTGAATAAACTAATTTTGAGATAAAATAGGCAAATTTGCTTTCTAAATTTGACAGAGGAATGGTGAAAACTATCTGAATATACCTTTTACTCAATTTCTATTTTATTGTAAGCATTTTCTCCTTGGTTTGTTAGAAAAATTAACCTTTTGATCATGACAAAAATTGCAAAAATTTTTGCAAGATTGTCACTTGTGTTTTCAATTTGTTTGTGGTGAAGTTTTTCCCAATTCAGGGACTTATGTAGTCAGATTGATCAACCTAGGTCTTGTGTAATACTTAAAGAGGAATTCCTCTTTATGTATTTTCTTTTAGTGTTTTTCTTTTGCATGTTTATAGTTTCAGCTGTTGAAAACTTGTCTTCTACAATTTTTTTTCCAAATACTATCTATCTACAATCCTTATTTAATAATTAATATTTTCATGCCTAATTTAAAATATCATCTTTAAATCTTTGTTTCTAATTGGATCTATAGTTGTGGCTCTTTTCCATTTATCTATCTTTTCTAAAGCTACCATCACATTGATTTAATTATTACAATTTTATTTAAAAATTTTTTCAGAAGGCTTATTTCTCTCCTCAAAAAATGCTATTATGTTTATATTATGATGATATTAAATGTATGGATTAACCCAGGGAGAATTTACAATTCTATGAAGCTGATTCCTCTCCAAGCACAGAGAATGTTTTTCTATTTTTCAAGTCTGTCATGTTCTTTTATAGTTTAATGTTTTCTTCATCATGGTCCTCACTATTTCTTGGTAAGTTTATTCCCAGTTATGTTATGTTTTTGTGATGTTATCAATGGCTTCCTTCTTTCACTGTAGCCTCCCACTGCTGTGTATAATAGTAATTGATATCTGTACATTAATTGTTTTATTCTGATACTTTTTGGATTCTCTTTGTGTAATTGCTTTTCAGTGGTTTCCTCTGGGTTTTCTACTTTTTGCCATTATGAAAATGTTACTTCATCCACTTCTTAATTCTTTTTCTGTTCTAATTGCATTGACTATCCAGATTAAGACAAATAAGAATAGTAATATTTAACATTCTTTTGTCTTACTCCTGATTTTATAGGGATGCTTTCAATGTTTCTCTATGAAACATTAGAGTGACTTTTGAGTTGAAATGGATACATGTGTGTTTGTGTGTGTGTATATATATATATATATTTTTTTTTTTTTTTTTTTTTTTTGCTGAGGAAGATTTGCCCTGAGCCAACATCTACTGCCCATCTTCCTCTATTTTGTATGTGGGCTGCTGTCACAGTGTGGCCTCTGACAAGTGATGTAGGTCTGTGCCCAGGAACTGAACCCGGGCCGCTGAAGCAGATAGTGCCAAACTTAACCACTAGGCCACTGGGGCTGGCCCAAAATGGATATTTTAAAAAATATTTTATCATGAACATTTTAAAATGTGCATAAAATTAGAAAGTATAGTAGAATAAACATCATAAACTGAAAAGCCTAGATTCAACAACTGCTAACACCCTATTTTATTTGCTTTACACACACACACACACACCATATATATATACGTATATATATGGTCTGTGATTTGTTGAATGATTTAAAGTAAATTACAAAAATTATGGCCCTCCAAAAATTAAAGGCATCCCTCTACATAGACAGAAACCATTTTTTAATTGAGATAACATTGGTTTATAACATTATATAAATTTCAGGTGTACATCATTATATTTTGATTTCTGTGTAGAATACATCATGTTCACCTCCCAAAGGCTAATTACAATCCATCACCACACACATGTGCCTAATCACCTCTTTTGCCCTCCTCCCTCCCCCTTTCCCCTCTGGTAACCACCAATCCAAACTCTGTCTCTATGTGTTTGTTTGTTATTGTTTTTATCTTCTATTTATAAGTGAGATTATATGGTATTTGACATTCTCCCCCTGACTTATTTCCCCACAATACCCTCAAGGTCCATCCATGTTGTTGCAAATGGCAAGATTTCATCTTTTGTATGGCTGAGTAGTATTCCATTGTGTATATATACCACATCTTTATCCATTCCTCATTTGATGGGCACCTAGGTTGCTTCCAAGTCTTGGCTATTGTGAATAATGCTGCAGTGAGCATAAGGGTGCATATATCTTTGCACATTCATGTAGAAATAATTATTAAACATAACAAAATTAATAAGTATTATAATACCTAGCTCATTTTCAAATGTGTCCAGTTGATCCCAAAATGGCTTTTATGGTAGGACACAGTCAGAGATCACAAATTGCATTTGGTTTGTTACATCTTGGGTTGGGTATATTTCATATTGATGAGAAAGTGTATACTTATTCTTATTAATAATTTAGATGTTGAATTCATCAATTGTCTCTTTGGCATCTAAGGAGAAGATTATAAACATTTTCTCTTTTTCTTTATTAATGTGGCAAATTATTACTAAAAGATTTCCTAATATTGAAGGAAGTTTGTATTCTGGAAACGAAACTCTCTATGTGTTATTTTTTCCAATGTGTTGCTGGATGCTGTTACTAAGTGAGATTTGCCTGTGGTTTTTGTTTTTCATACTATTTTTTTTTAACCTTTGATAACAATACTGTGTTTGTTTCAATTTTTTTTTTTTGCTGAGGAAGATTTGCCCTGAGCTAACATCTTTGCCAATCTTCCTCTATTTTGTATGTGGGTTGTTGCACGGCTGACGAGTGGTGTAGGTCCGCACCTGGATCCAAACACGCGAACCCAGGCCACTGAAGCGGAGTGCACCAAACTTAACCACTATACCATGAGGCTGAACCCTCAATTTTTTAAAAAGTAAGATTTTCTTCTTCTATGCCCTGCAATAGTTTCAATAGTATTGGAGATAGTTCTGCTATGTATGGCCGTGTACTACCCCTACAAACCAACTCGCCTGCTGATAATACCTATAAACACTGGGGAAAATGTAAATTCGATTTATTCTCCACCCTGTATTACTTTCCCATTTCACCTTCTTCTTTCTCTTACTATTTCTTCCTTGAGATCTTGAATGTCTGATTTTTTTCCTCTTTTGTTTTATGCTGCTTGATGGTGATAATTAAGATTTCAGAGATTTTCTGAAGATATATTTCACCTCAATTTCTATCAATTCCATGGCAACTTTCTTCTGGTGAGTATTCTTGACCCTCCATTTTCTAGATCTGCTGTTTTTTCTCACTTTTTCTTGAAGTGCCTTTAGGTAGATTCTACGGTGGTTTATTATTGATTAGTCATCTCAAATGAGATGAGTTATTCTTGAACCGCCTACTAGGAGGACTTGTCTGTAGAGGAGGGGTCTAGACCATGTTCCAAGCTAGGAGGAATTTTCCTTATCTAGGATTATGAACGTGGGTTAATTATTTTATCTTTTGCTTCTCCCCAGATAATTGAGATCAGAAGCTGCTCAAAGAAAGACATGTTTCTTCTTACCTGTATCAGACCCCCACTGGGCAGGTTTCTGAATGTGCCAACTATTGAGTTTGGAATACACCACCTACCCTGGCCTAGGATAGAGGTATGGTACTCTCTCGTGGCATTTGTGTGCTGAAGAAGAGAGAAGAAAGACAGAAAAGAACATTTATTGGCCCTCCCATGGGTGCCAGGCACTCTGCTAGGCTGTCTGTGTATATTATCACATTTAATTCTTGGAACAATTTCATGAACTAAGTATTATTATTCCCATTTTTCAGAAGGACAACTTGGAGCAAGAGGAAGAAGTTTCTTGGCCCAGATTACAGACTCAGTATGTGGTGTAATGGGATTTTGCTGGCTCCAAAGTACACTCTTGACAGGATCTCCTAAGGATCCCCAAGCTAAATTCCTTCATTGCTCCTTATGTCTAAGCAGCTGTTGTTTAGATGAAGACTCTCTCATCACAATGACAACCACAAAGAAGCTCCTGCTCCCTCCCAGAAGTGGCACTTATCTCCCCTTTGCTTTTTGCCTCTCCTCCCCATCTGCCAATGACTTACTCAGTGGGATTGGTCTTCTGTATTGGTCTCTCTCTGATTAAAGCATTGCTCTGCACTCCTCCTGTGCAGTCACTAGGAGCTGATGCCCATCTTTGCCAGTGGCAATTTATTTTCAAGACTCAAGCTTTCTTAACCCCGAGCCCCAGCATGCCCCCGGGCTGGGGTGTAGACCTGAGTAGAAATGAGCCAGATGATCTGACACCTTTTGCTGTCTGGCTGCCTATCACTGTGCTCCACCTCCCTGGAGCCCTGACGCTCATTATTGCCAAAATTTAATGAAGATGATTTTATTTATTGGGAACAGACATCCTAGAACAGAAAAGGTATGCTGGGCTCATGATGTAGGTCAAAATGCTCAGGCCCTGGGTTCAGAGGGCTCTGTTTAGTTCTCTTACTCATTTGGCAAGTAATCTCAGGCATAGCCTCCCGAGTTAAGCTGTTCTCCCGTAAACCAGGGTTAAAACATTTGTCCTGCCTACGTAGGAGGTGGTTGTGAGGCTCAAAAGAGAACAACACAAGAGATCATTCTACAAATTATAACATACTCAACAAGTTCTCTGTTATTAACAATATTATTGCAGTTGATATTAATAGCATAAATGGATTGTAAGGGAGAGCTTCATGTGTTACTTCAAATATTAAATTCCAGTTGAGGAGGGCTTGCTTGTTATTCAGCACAGCAGGGTGGTTGGGAGGGTGGTTCCTGCAGGTGAAGTGTCTAGTTTGAATCCTAGCAACATCTCTTCCTACCTGTGTGAGCATCAGTTTCTCTAAGTGTAAAATTTGTGTTAGTCTATGTATTTAATTGAGATAAGGATTAAGGGAGATAATCCTTCTATGACACTTATCATGATGCCTGCTCAATGAATATAATCTGTTATTGTTACCGTTGTTATGTTTAGTTGAACTGTGTCAATTAATAGAATTAGATGGAAGGTCCAAGAAGAGTGGCACATAGACCCCTCTCTCCATTGGAAGGTGAGGTCTCTAACCAGGCAGGTCCAGAGTCTTAACCTGAATAGACTCATTCTCACTAATTAAGTTGACAGGAGATCAATTCAAAACCAAGATGTGAAATTCTTAATCAGCAGTGGGGACTAAGACTGATTAACATATGGCAACAATTAGTAACCCTATTTGGAGGATGCCTCCAGGCACACAAGGCTATTCACTAGGAAGAGAGAGTCATCAAAAGGCTGTGGAAGCCTGAGGGCTGAGAAGAGAGAAAGCGAAAATTCCTTTTGGCTCTCCCTTTGTCTCTCCAGGCAGGAAAATGCTCTGCCCAGGAAACCGTAGCAACTGAGTTCCTAAAACATGTGTCCTTGGCTGGCATTTCCCAGGAGACATGGACAAATCTTCATGCCGAAACCTTAGCCACCAGCTAATGCCTCTGTCCAGCACTGCTTCCAATTTCACACCCAGGTTTTATTAATGTTTTCTAGCTTTTGGTCATTCACGGCAGCTTGTTTTGGAGCCACTTTGGAAAAGCCTCCAAGAACAATACAGTTTCTAGTCCTCTTGATGTTTATTGCCCTGGCAGAGTCCCTTAGATTCACCTTAGTTATAGCAAGAGAAAGACACCCCTTGTTTTTTGACAATCCTTTGTTCTTTCTGATTCTTGCACACATCAGTAATTTACTCCCATTGTTTTTCTAAAAACATTTCACAGTATAAATTGTAGCATGGAAAATGGTGTGTTTCCTCTGGTTCCAGATAAGGAAAGCTGTAAATAATTTAAAGTTCTTGCTGTGCAAAATTACCCAAACAGAGAGTGCGTGTTTAATACTTGGCGCTGAGGATGGTAAAATAAGAAATTGTGCCAATTTTCCTACAGGTGAAATTTTAGCTTCTTTATAACGTAAGCACTTTGACTCTGAAATAGTAATGTAATGAGATTTCTTGCAAGGCATGCCAGCATTAGGAATAATGGCCCACATTTACCTTTCTCAAAAAAAAAAAAAAAAGGCGACTCACAGAATTACTGATTGAAAGTCTGTGCCTGGGACCATTAAGCCACACCCCAGGGCTCAAAGATTGTGCTCACTAATAGCATTTATGTTGCCACAACTGTGCAGGTAAGCACATCAAACTTACATGAAAAGATATTGTTTTGTAGCACAAAACTCTGGTTTGTATGTTATTTGAATCTCTATAAGCCACTATATTTTGAAACAGCAATGTGACCTATTTTTGACCCCTTAATTAATGAATCATTGTAAAATGGGGCCATGTCTAGTTTCACCTGACCCTCTGTGCCTTGTGAGTACCTCCAGGGATGTCCTGCTATCTCTGCAAGGCTGCCAGCTTTTCCTCCTTTATGTCCAGGTTGGCACTGAGGCTGGCAAAGCTTCATTCTCACAAAGTAGAAGGTCTCAGAGCAAGAGGGAAGCCATCTTGCCCAGATTTTTCTCCCTGGGAAACCTGTGTTGGGAGCCTGTAATGGAAAGAGAAATGGACTCCTGGTCTCCCATTCAGGTGCCATTTTGTAAGGAGGCCTGCTTCCCTGGGCACCAGACCGGTGGCTCCCATATCAGCTAAGCAGTTCCAGATCTCATCCTTCATGATGCAGGAAGAGCTGAGTCATCAGGGTTTATAAAGACAAAGCACAAACATTAGCAGACAAGAGCCAAACATACATCAAGCATCATAATAAAAATTGTTTGCCAACAGCTACTAAATATCATAAAATATTTATACAACTAGTGTTTGTTTCGGGTGCTAGCTGTCAATCCCTCTCACCAGAGAGATGGCTTCATCCTTAGGTGACAAGCATTCAGTCTCTTTACTTCCCCCACTCCAGTTGCCTTGCAGAATATCTGATTGCTGAACAGTTCTGAGCAGATGTGGAAAGGCCAGAGGGATGAGTCCTCATATGTATGAATGAGTTTGGCTGATGTTTTCTACAAGGAAGGAAGGAAGGGAGGGAGGGAGGAAGGAAGGGAGGGAGGGAGGGAGGGAGGGAGAGGGAAGAATTTAAAAAAAAAAAAAAGCCACTGCCTCCAGTAAAATAGCCTCCATAGTTACAGTAGGAGGGGTGTCATGGGTTTCCCCGGCTATAGGAGACAAAAGTCCTCAGCTATTTTACCTGCAGGAATCCCCCTTCTCTCAAGGTCCTTCACTCTGCTGAGTGTGTCTCAGGGCAGCATCTGGCACTGCCACTTGTCCCACGTTCACTTATCTGTTCTGACAGTTCTTCCGGAAGCCTCTCCATGACTGCTGCAGCGGGCTGGGTCTTTCCCTTATGTGTTCATTACACGTTGTGGTTGCCACCTTCCTCCAACTTCTCTCTTCTCCATTAAATTATAAACTCTGTGGGGAAAGGGATTTTATCTGTCTTGTTCACAGTGTCATTCTCTGAGCCACTTGGTCAACACTCAACAATGGTGAAATCAATGAACTCAGGGTATCGCATTGAACACTTTTAAGCTCATTGACATGCAGATGACAGGTTCTGTATTCTCCGCTGCCCTTAGAGAAACAAAACCAGGAGTCTTTTAAACTTTTCCAGAGAATACACTTCACCTCCAACCTAAAACAATGGAAGTTCTCTGGTTTAAATAGACCCCAGGGGCAGGTGCGCAGATTCCCCTTTCAGTAGCTTTTCTGCCTGATATAGATTAGAAGTTCCCAGGAGGCAGGACTTGGGTTGTCTTAACTTGTGTAGGTAGTCACAGGACAATGACAAGCTCAATGAATACCTTTGGATGATAACTGGTATCTGTCCTCCTAGAGCTTCAGGGCAAATTGGATCCACTTTGAAAATATCTACTTATTACTTAAAAAAAAAATCCATCATGAGTTTCTTGTCTTGTGACAAAATCACAGAATAGAGTGCTAGATAGCTAATTTTTACAATTTATTGCCATTGTCTCTGTGGATCCCTGGATAAAATGGGGCTTGGCATTACAGCTCGAGTCCGACAGCCTGCTTTGTCACCAACCTCCTGAGAAATGGACTTGGGCTGCATGGCCCCTCATACGTGGGATGCTCAGCATGGATGACAGAATCCAACCTCAGCTTCTGGTTTCTTATCATCAATTTCTCCCCAGTGAGTACTTAAACCTCCAAAACAGTGCGGGTAATATATTTGATAGGTTTCACCTTCAAGCTTTATTTCTTAAATTATACACACCTGCTGCCTAGGAGCTGCTACTCAGTCTCCACTACTCTGGGTATTTAGTAGGAACTTACAGCATTATTTTTGCCCTTGGAAATAATTTATAGCCCATTTACCCCCAAATAGTGCAATTCGAGGGAAATGTAGAATGACTTTCCCTTAATTCCTAGCACTGTTTTTAATAATCCCTAAATGCCAAGAGTGTGCTGCAACCACCCTTGAATGGAGCTGCTGACTGTGTGGGCTGTGTAGAGCAGAAAGATCTGGAAAAAGCAGATGTCCTTGCTCGTCAGGGCTGCCATGATGGGGACTCAGAGCTGCCAGTCACTCAGGTGCAGGTGACAACTAAGTTCCCTAATTTCATGGGAACTTAGAAATGTTCCCACCACCAGTTAGCCTCAGGGCCAAATTCCTACCCTGGCATAATCTTTTGCATGGGGATGTTGACTCCACAAGACTTCTTCTAAACTGTAAATATACCATCTATAGCACCTTAATCAATAGCTCTACTCAACTTAGTAGAATGTTCTGATCAGATTTGTGAGAAGAATTCTAGTGGGACGTGACTCAGAAGTGCCTTCTGTTCAAGTGGCTGGTCTTCTTCTATGTGACGGGAGAACCTACCTTACATGGGCTGGTCACAGCAGGAAAAGAGCAGGTAGTCAAGATCCTTGAATCACCCCTAAGTCCACAGAGCCCCTGGAAATGGTTAAGCATACAGGAAATATTTGTGTGCCTTGGGAGCATTGGGGCTTTCTGAATGAATTTGTCTGCAAACTGGGGATCCTGGGCTCCAAGGAGGTCTTGGAAGGTTAACTTACAACTGTAGAGAGACAGAGAACCACAAAGGGATTTACGAACTCTGGACGTGTGTTTACATTTCAAGGGGAAATGAGGCCTCAGAACTTGGAAACATCTCTAGGTCATAAAAGCTGGACACCTGGCCTTTGAAGGGATGTATTTACATTCCAAAAGGTTAGCAGAAGAACCCAGGATCTGTTCTCTTCCATCTGCAAGGAGCAAAGCTTTTCCTCCCTCCTTCTGGGAGGGGTGGGGAGACAGCTGCCTCTTTCTCCTGTATATGAGGAGAGAAAATACATTCTTCTCTTAGATGCAGACTTTGAAATTTGTATGCAGGAGAAGTTTGGCCTGGTTCTCAATACATCACCCCAGGGGTAAGAACCAGGTCGTGGGGAACCATGCAGTCTTTTTTTGCTTTCTAAGCGAATAACAACCTGTCTCTAATCCAGAACACCTCATGTGCACCTTCAGGATAAAGTTAATAAAGATGAATACTAAAACATAACAGCAATTCAAAGGGAAAAATTATAGCCTACTTTATTGCTCTTTGAGCTTCACTTGTGGCCAGTCAAGGGGAGGGAAAGAATGGGGCAAGTGGAGGGAATCCTCACTTCATCTGTTTTTGTCGTTGTTAATGTTTTCTTTGCCAAATATATGGGGTTAATTTGAGAGTGTCAAATCGGGGGTTCTCAACCTCAGCACTACTAACAATTTGGGCTGGATAATTCCTTATCGTGGGGACTGTCCTGTGCATTGGCAGCAACCTTGGCCTCTAGGAATCAAAAGCAAACAGAAACACCTCCACCCCTGAGTTGTGACAACCAAAAATGTCTCTAGACATTGCCAAGTGTCCAGTAGAGGGCAAAATCGCTCTGGTTGAGAACCACCGTTTTAAATGCACGTGTGACACCATATGTCTATGCACGTCGCATAGTAGTAGTCATGGATGAGACTGGAGGAGCTGGTCTTATGCAAAGGCAAATCAGATTATTTCCTACTTGTCTGAAGAGGTCTTCCTAGACACTTTCATATGTTAACTCATTTAAATGGTACCCAAACATTTTACTCACAATGATCAAGTTTAATCTGCAAATACTTCTGGGAAAGGTATCACAGTTATACGGGTCCACTTGAAAGAGAATGTCAGAGGAGATGGCTAACACGGCGGATGCTTTTTTTGAGATCAGCATTTGATAGAGGGGAAGGCATCAGATTCCTGCAGGGAAAAGGGACGCTAATGCATTCGGAAGAGGATACAGAAATCAAAGACCAGTGGTGCCAGAGATGAGATTCACTTAACACAATATTTTGCAAAGAATGGGCACCACTGAGTACTGAAATGTTTAGAAAACAGAATTCATAGCATTCTGGTATGGGAAATGCCCATTTGTGACCCCTGCTGTAGAACATCATGGAAGGGGCAGAGAAGTCGGCTTGAATGAGGACATGAGAGTATAGGAAGGTAAGAAGCCTAGAAAATGGGGCCAAAATGGGAAAGAAGATGCTCAGAAAGGAGTCTATACAAAAGCTCTTTTACCTGGTTCATATTTCCCTTAGAATTACTTCATTGTCTGGATCACACACGTGCCTTAAAGGGAGGTTTTCTATCTAAATACTTTTCTCCACTGGATTCTAGATTTTCATTGGCAGTCCCTTGTCTTCACCACTAGTATTTCTGCTGAAGTGCCTATGCCAGGGTCTGACACCATAGGAGGATGTAAAATGAGTGCATCCTTTCCAAAGGGAAGCACTGTTATTAAGCTTTGTATAGTATATCTGCCTCTGCTTGTGGCTGTGCCTCAAGATTAAGATGAGTTTCAGACGGTCATACCACCTTAGATGGCCATTAATACCTGCCACTGTAGATAGCCTACAGGATGGGAGAACTGGGCACCATCACCCATGGCCTGGAAGACTCTCAACACAAAGGCATCAAATCCCCAAGTAGAATATGGTCTGGGGATATATATGAGTTTTCTATTTTGTATAGCAAACTACCACAACCTTAGTGGCTTAAAACAACACCTATTTACTATCTCAGATCCTGTGGTTCAGAATTTTCAAGTGCAGTTTACCTGAGTCCTCTGCTCAGGGTCTCACAAGGTGTCAGCTCGGCTGTGTTATCATCTGGAAGCTGGACCATGGAGGAATTCACTTCCAAGCTCGTGTAGGCGGGTTGACAGAACTTCTTGATGGCTGTTGGCCAGAGGCTGTCCACAGGTGCCTACAGTTCCCTGCCTATGGTCCTCTCCATAGGCAGTCCACAACATGACACATTGCTTCTTCAAAGCCTACAAGAGAGCAAGAACTGGTCTGCTAGTAAGATTGCAGATAGCATAATGCAATCACAGGTGAGACATCTCGCCATCTCTACCATATTCTATTGACTAGAAGCAAGTCATAGATTCCCACTCAAACTCAACGGAAAGCAACTGCACTAAGGCATGGACATCAAGGAGATCGGGGATCACCTTAGGATCTGTCCACCACAGGAAAGAATAAGATAAAAGAAAATGATAGTAATTCTCTCCTGCACAGCTTCCCTGCAGTTATTCACAAGGAACACAGTTACCATCACTTTGCAACAACTCTGAGTATTCTCCGGTAAAGAGAAAAGCTTAGGAGAAAAAAGTGAACTGCAGGATGGTTTTCCCCTTTCCATGCAGCAGGTCACACCGCAATAGGTTGCCAGGCCGTGGAACATAGAATCCCATCTCGTTCATCACTTTAACCTACCATCTAAACAGAATGGGGTTGGAGGGAGGGGGAGGAAAGTCCAACCACCACAGAAACCCTGGATTGAAATGCTGAAATGTCAAGTTGTAAACTTCCGGTGTGCTGTTTCCTGGCAGGAAACCCGAGATCACACTGACATCCCCCTTTCCCATCCTGGAGCAGGACCAAAAGTCCTTAGCTTGACTCTTGTGCATAGCCAACATCATTTCTAATGACGGGGCACGCACAGAACCTTCTGCTCCTGGAATTCTGCTTGGTCCATCCCTCATCCACTCTGACCAATTTCTTTTGGATTTTCCTTGGAATTCTTTTCTGACCACATGAGAAGTAGGTTTGTTCCATCTTGCTGGTGTGCTTATAGACCGTGTCCTCATCTACTGTTTGGCTAGGCACAAAATACTTTCTTCATCGGGTAAATTTAATTGAGGTCAGTCACTCAGCACATCCAATCCTGCCTGGGCCAAAGGCTAAACATAGAGGGAGAAAAAGTCCTCCCAGCCAAAGACACAAAAGTGAATCACATTCTGAACCTCTCTGCGCAGTGACCCTTTTGTCAAGGGGGAAGTAGCCATCGTTTCTCGCTACCGGAAGCACTAGGTACTTAGCTAGCTCCTTTTCCTCATTGACCTCTGCCCCCCATAGGAGGATTATTTGACCTGATTTCACAAGTTGGAATTGTTCCCTCTCCCCATTCCCCACCCCCAATTACTCTCTGTTCATCAGCAGGACCACAAATGAAGCTGTGTGTCTGGCTTGTAGCCCAATATGACCTCTGCATTGTTTTTTTTTTTTTTTTTTTTTTAATTTTTTGTTTATTGCAGTAACATTGGTTTATAACATTGTATAAATTTCAGGTGTACATCATCCTACTTCTATTTCTGCATAGATTACATCATGTTCACCACCCAAATACTAATTACAACCCATCACCACACATGTGCCGAATTATCCCTTTCGCCCTCCTCCCTCCCCCTTTCCCCTCTGGTAACCACTAATCCAATCTCTGTCTCCATGTGTTTGTTTATTGTTGTTATTATCTACTACTTAATGAAGGAAATCATATGGTATTTGACCTCCTGCCTCTGACTTATTTCACTTTGCATAATACCCTCAATGTCCATCCATGTTGTCACAAATGGCTGGATTTCATCCTTTCTTATGGCTCAGTAGTATTCCATTGTGTATATATACCACATCTTCTTTATCCATTCGTCCCTTGGTGGGCACTTAGGTTGCTTCCAAGTCTTGGCTATTGTGAATAACGCTGCAATGAACACAGGGATGCATGTATCTTTATGCTTCTTCTCATTCTCACGGTAGGCATTTGTAATTTGTTTTGCCTCCCGTTGTGTATTACACTTGTGCATTTCTTTTCTTACTTTGGTCTTTTAAAAATAGTTATCAGGTGTTTCTTCAACTTAGACATAGTGGCTTCTTAGCTTTGTAAGTCTTCAAAGATCTCAACCCCCTTATCTTACAAATGAGGATAGTGGGAAGGATGCAGTCAAGCAATCACATGGTGACTTCACTGTGAGCAGAATTAGATCACTCCTGAGTCCTTAAATTTATGAGACACCCTACCACCTTCACGAGAGGCAACAGTGGAGATACTGGATTGCTGGATTTATTGTGACTGCATTGTGATTGATGAGAAGTCAGGGCCAAAACTAAACCACAACTCAGAGGAACCTAGAAGAGGCCACACTCAGGGAATCACCTCTGGGGGCTGATCAGTCTTCCCACCTGCATCCTGCTTTCTTCATCATCTTTCTTTCTTGTCTTCCTAGAACCCATGTTTTCTTGTAATCTCAGCGCCAGACACCTTCATCCTCCAGCTCTGCTCCCCCTACCTCTAATCTCATAGTGACTTCACTTAATTCACATGCCACCACCGCCCCTCTCCCCCTCAACCTGAAATGTCATCCTTCTAGCCATGCCCCAGCTCAACACAACTTGACAATTCTTGTTCCCCCTGCACCGCGTAATTATAAGAGCCATCACTGATGGAACGCCCATCCATTACCCAGCATTGCACTTGGCATTAATTGTGTATCACTTAATTTAATTGCCACAGATAACCTGTGAAGTGGATGCTATCTCCATTCTACACGCGAGGACACTGAAGCTCAGAAATGTTAATGACTTGCTTGTGTTCATCTGTTAGTTAAGTGTGGTGCCAGGATTTGAACCCACGTCTGACTCTAGAATCCATGTTCTCTCTACTGCCCCAGAATGGCACCCCAATATCCTTGAATTTTCCAGGACATTACTGATTTCAGATGCTCTGTCCCTTGGGACCCCTTAGTAGATGTATACACACACACACACACATACACACACAGGTGTATAATACACCTCTGCATTTTGAGCAGGCAGACATTGCAACCCTAGAGAACCTCGAAAAATGAGCAGAAATCCGTTTGCAGTCAGAGACTCACCATCACTAAAGTCCTCCACCATCTGTCTTTCACTCCAACCAAGTTTAAGTCATGCGGACTATTTGTTTCACAGTTTTCTCAGGTACTTGCCAACTCACATCCTTGCCAGGGACGTTGAGAAATTAACGTGGCAGTTTTCTGTTTTTTCTGCAGCATGCTGACCTAATTGGCCTTATATAATGTTGAAACATTTTGAGATTTTTTTTGAAGTTAACTTTTATTTTTTCCTTTCGTTTCTGAGTTTCTCTCCCCTGTTTACCATTTCCAGTATAATTTTTTTTGGTATAACTCTAATTAGTCCTTTGTGAATCTACACTGGATGTTTCCTGTTCTTTGTGCTGTTCCTAAAGAGATTGCAATTTTCTGGGCTCTAATTAAAGTGCCCCGTAGGATACTCCAGTTTTCTTCTGCTGTGTGTAATATTGTGCAATTTTTTCTACTGTGCTTTTCTCCTCCTCTTTGTGGATGCTGAATTCTCCTCGACTGTGTTGCCTTAAATGCCCATAAGAACCATAGATGGATGTATGTTTATTATACTTTTCAAAGTTTGAAATACAAATATTGGATTCCTAATCTTCTTGACAGTGCAACACTAAACATGTGGGGATGATTACATACACTCAGCTAATTAGATGAGCCAATAGATGAATATCATACAGCTGTCCTGTTATCTACGACTAGACTGGTACATACAGGCAAATGCCAAAATAAAAGAATTCTAACTTTTCTTATTGGAAAATACTGATCTGTGTCTTCTGATTCCAGGTAGATGTAGTAGGACATGGCAGACCTAGACTACCACTGCAACATTTTTTTCAAAAAAGCAAGATAAATTACACAGATCACATTTTTAAAGGATTAAAGAGCTGTAGAAGTGAGGAACACTACAAGAACTAAAGCCCCAAAGATACAAGAGTTCCTCCTGTGTGAGATGGTAATTGCTGACTGTTTTCGTCTCTTGGCATATTTGCCAATTCTGGACATCAGTTGAAGATTAGGCTTGGCCCAAACTGAGGGATGCTACTAGTAGACTTTGGGCAGTCACTTGTGGATGGAATGATGGATTGGGAACTAGCATAGCCCTCAAATAAGCATGTCTTCCCCATGATATTTGCTGAGCTTTGCTGCAGTGCTGGGAACCAGGAACCTAGACACAAATGCAGATTGAAATTTTACCCAGTAATCCAGGGCTTAAGAGACTAAGTCCCATTGGAAAGAGAAGCTCTATAACCAACACAAAGACAGTCTCTCTCCAAAGACATCAGCCATATTTGAACTTGTGTAAGGGGAGAGCTAAGCTCAAAAACCCTGAAGGACAAAACACTCAGAGCTGAGAAAACTTTTCAATCAAAAGTCTAGGCAAGTCATGCCCAATGAGGGGGCTTGGCATAAAAGCAGAGTGAGATCTCCCCCCAGGCTCCCTGAAGAGACAACATCCTACAAGAAGGAAGGGGCCTGCAAAAAACATATGACTGGTCAAGATATTTGCCAGATTTTTCGTCTCATATAAACTGAAAAGCTAAAGAGCTAGGCTCAAAATCTCTGAAAGGTAGAACATTCTAGGATGAGAAGATAAACCAAAAACCCAGGAGTACCACACCCAAGAAATGGGGACTTACCAGATACAAAAGAAATTTTGCTAAAATTGCGATCCAGCCCCATCCGGGACAATCTTAATTGGGTTGAAGTGATCAGCCCCTCATCCTACATGCCAACAAAGCAAAAGGCAACCCTCACTGATGGAAGAAATTATCTAGAGTACCTTATGATTTATTTATATGCAATGCCTGGAATATAATAAAAATTTCACTAGACAGTCAATGGGACCAATAATCAATTTCAGTTCTGACATGAGCTTAGAAGTTATCATCCTATACTTAAAACAAGAAAAATCTGGACAAACTGAAAATCAATGACTTTCCTTGAACTCCTCAGAAAATTGAGGTCACAGGACAAATCACCACCTCAAAATCTGGAGAGACAGGCAAATGCAGAGAGTCATAGCCAAGATCTGCTTATCTAGAGCAGAAGCCACTGGACCCATAAAGTGGTAAGAATGTTTAAATGGCAATTTTGATGAATTGCTAAAGGCTGAAGTATAGGCTAGCACAAGAGTAAGAAACTTCTGGAGGCCATAGTCTTAGGGGGACCTCCAGATATTTGTGGGCTTTACTTCCAGGAGTCACACCACTTCTCATGGTGAAGATTTGAGAAAGGTATCTCCTGGCTCTGGCAGGGGAAAGGTAATCATTGCAAAATACAACAAGAGTCTTATCCACAACAGAGGACAACTCTCCAGTGGAAAAGAATTTGCCAGAATCTTATCCCAGCTGTGGGAGGGGCATTCCTCCCAATTAATCCCAACTTAGCTTCCTGTCTCACCTAAGGGGGAAAAAACAGTCATCAGGGCTCAAGAAAATAGATTGAGAATATTGCAAACAAGGAACAGAGTAGGAAGCAAGGGCAAAAGGAAAAAGCTAAGCTGCTGGAGAAACACTATGAGGGGCACCGCCCAGAACGCAGACCCACTAAAACACTGAGATTTAATCATGAGGTTATAAAATGCTTCCCATCCCCCACGCCTTACCACCATAGCAATAGGGCTGCAGTATAAAACACAATTGATTTTAGCCAAAATAGCTGCACAATGAGAGTTTATATGGGGAGGAGTACCTAGGGAAGCCCAGAGTCAACAGGGGAGGAAAAAACAATGACAGTGAAGGAATAAGAAACCTCTAATACCTGTAGTAACAACATATATCAAACACAGCCTAACTCCTAGCCAGATAAACATATAGCCTAGCACCATAGCCCTATTTAGTTTAATTCCTGTTACCTGATGCATCACACCCAGCTTTCAAGAAAAAACTACAAGGTATACAAAAAGTCAAGAGAAAGCAAAATCTGAAAAGACAAAGCAAGCGTAAGAACTCATATATGACACAGATGTTAGAACTATCAGGCTGAGATTTAAAATAATTATGATTACTATGTTAATGTCTCTAAGAGAAAATGTAGACAACATGCAAGAACAGATGAGTAATGTAAGCAGAGTTGGAAATTCTAAGAAAGAATAAAAGGAAAAATGTTAGAAATAAAAAATACTGTAAGAGAAATTAAGGCTATTTTGATGGGTTCATCAGTTGACACAACATGGCTACAGTATTACTGAACTTGAAACTAGGTCAATAAAAACTTGCAAACTGAAATAAGAGAGAAAAAAGAATGAACAAACACACAAACAAAAAACAGAAGCAGGATATCTAAAAACTGTGGGACAATTTGAAAAGTATAACATACGTGAATTGGTATACCACAAGAAGAAACAAGTACGGTAAAAGAGAAACATTTGAAATAATAATGGCCAAGAATTTTCCAAAATGAATAACTGACACTAAATCACAGATCCAGGAAGGTCAGAGTATACCAACGGAGATAAATATCTCCCCCTCAGATATTCATCTTTTGCTTGCAACTTTTGGCAACTATGAATAAAGTAACTATAAACCTTCAATGTGAGTTTTATGTGGTTGTAAGTTTTCCAATCTGTTGGGTAGGGTAAATACTTAGGAGAAAAAATGCTGGATCACAAAGTGAGACAATGTGAAGCCTTGTGAGAAATTGCCAAATTGTCTTCTGAAGTGGCTGTACAATTCTGAACTCCCTGTAGCAATGAATGATTCAATTTATTTAATAGATATAAGCATATTCAGATTGGTAATTGATAGGATATAGAACAAGCAGAAAAAAAATTAGTAAGGTTATAGAAGAATTGAACAATATGATTAACTAAATTGACCTAATTAGCATATATAGAAAACTAATCTTGACATACAAAATATATGTTTTCAAGTTCACATGAAACATTTACTGAAATGGACAATAATATGGGCCATATAGCAGATCTCAGCAACTTTCAAAGCATTGAAATCATACAGACGAAGTCCTCTGACCTCAGTGGGATTAGACTAGACATCAATAGCAGGAAAATAACTAGAATATTCTTAAGCACGTGGAAATTAACACACTTCTAAATAGCCCTGAGTCAAATAAGGAATCACAGGGCCCGGCCCCATAGCCTAGCGGTTGAGTGCACGTGCTGCGCTACTGGTGGCCCGGGTTCAGATCCTGAGCGTGCACTGACGCACCACTTCTTCAGCCATGCTGAGGTGGCATCCCACATACAGCAACTAGAAGGATGTACAACTATGACATACAACTATCTACTGGGGCTTTGGCGAGAAAAAGGGAAAAAAAAGGAGGAGGATTGGCAATAGATGTTAGCTCAGGGCCGGTCTTCCTCAGCAAAAAGAGGAGGATTCGCATGGATGTTAGCTCAGGGCTGATCTTCCTCACAAAAAAAATAAATAAATAAAAAATAAGGAATCACAGTGGAAATTAGAAAATATTTTGAAGTGAATAACAATGAAGATTTAACATTCCCAATCTTATAGAATGCAGCTAGAGAAGCACTTGGGAGAAAATTTATAGCTTTAAATAAATGTGTTTAAAAAGAAGAAAGGTTTATAATTAATTGTCTAAGATTCCATCTGAATAAGCTAGAAAAAGAAAAGCTAATTATACCCAACAAAAGTCAAAAGGGGGAAATAGTAAAGTTAAGAGCAGAGATCAATTTAACAGAAAGCAAACACTTAATAGGGAAAATCAACAAAGCCAAAAGGAGATACTTTGCAAAGACTAATGATATTGTTAAATCACCTATAAGACCACTCAAGAAAAATGTAAGAAGCCAAAGATTACCACATCCACATTTTAAAAATAACATTACTATGAATCCTATAGTCATTAAAAGAATAAGACAGTATTATTAATAACTTTATGCCAATTATTTGAAAAATTAAATGAATTAGACTTTTAAAAACACACATTACTAAAACTGACAAAAGAAGAAGAGAAAAATTTGAAGAATCTTATATTCTCCAAAAAAGTTGATTCCATTAAAATTGTTTCCACCAAAAATTCTAGCCAAAATCGTTTCACTGGTAAATTCTTCAAAATATTAAGAAATAAATAATGAGAATTTTTGCAAACAGTTTCAGAGAATAAAGGATCAGGGAACACTTCTCAAATCGTTTTATAATGTTTATAACAAAATCCAACATAGTCATTTCAAGAAAGGAAAATTATAGGCTGACATCTCTTATGCAAAAGTCTTTTTTAAAACTACCAAATTGAATCCAGCCCTATATATAAAGAAGAATATATCATGACCATAGGAGGTTTATTCTGGGAATAAAAGAGTGGTTTAACATTTGAAAATCAATTAACTTAAGACACCACATTAATAGAACAAAGGAGACAAATGATTTGTTTATTTCACTAGATGCAGAAAAAGCATTGACAAAATCCAACACCAATTCATGATATTAAAAAAAAAAAACTTTTCAGCAAACTAGGAATGGAAGGAAACTTCTTTAGTCTGACAAAGATGCTTACAAAAAAACCTTATAGCTAATAAAATATTTAAAGATGAAATATTAAAATCTTCCCCTGGAATTTATGAAAAAGGCAAGGATTCCACTATCATCATTTCTATTCAACACTGTGCTAGAGGTCCTAGAAATTGCAATAAGGAAAGAAAAAGAAATAAAAGATTTAATTGTTAGGACAAATTAAATAAAATTGTCATTATTCACAGATGACCTGATTGTATATTTAAAAATCAAAATGAATCTGCAGAGGAAATAATAGCATTAAAAAGTGAATTTACTTTCATGTGAACTCTCGTGTGCAACACTGGCTGCTTTGAATAGTAAACTGTACATGTACGTGCATTTTTGCTTGCAAAAGTACACAGCAAGGTTAGGCTTCGGGTTTGTTTGTTTTCTCTACAAAGTTCTACTTTAAGCAGACTGTCTTAATTAAACATGTAAAAATAGAAGTGTCTATTAAATGGCCTTAATTTTAATAGCTTTATTTTTTATAGGTGTATTACTTTGAGCTGTATGAAATTACCATTGTTTCTGGTCAAAAAAAAAAAAACATTGAATATTGGCAGTTGTTTATGGTTCAATCGAATGCATTGGGTAAAGGGTAAAATTTAGAGAATTCTTACATTGTGAAAGAATTGTTTACCTTAACTTTACACTTTTCAGCAGAACATTTTTGCTTTTAAGCACAAAATTTTCCTATTATTCTGATATTCTAGAAGTCTGCAGGTGTTACCAGAATTATTATAAGAGTTTCATTTCAGCAGAAGAGAAAATACAACATAAATAGTTCCCAAGAAATAAAAAATTTAAAAAAGTAAAAAATAAAAGAAAAAGTGAATTTAGCAAGTTTGCTGAACAAATGGTAAATATATACAAACATCAAATGTTTATCTATATCCTATCAGTAAAGAATTGGAATAGAAAAAAATAAGTATAATTTCAAATAGTATTAGAAAAAATAAAATACTTGAGAATAAATCTAACAAAAGATAACAAGAATGCTACACTGAAAACTAGACACCACAAAAGAGTTTTTAAAATGAAATATATATCTCTATTGAAATACTCAATATTGTTGAGTATTGAAATACTCTCCAAATTTTCTATAACTTCAATAAAATTCCAATCAAAACTCCAACAGATACTTTTGGAAAAATTAACAAATTGAATTTAAAATGTATTTGGAAATTCAAAGGACCTGGAATATTCAAGAAAATCATGAAAAAGAAGAGCAAAGTTGGAAGATGTATACTACAAGATTTTAAGCCTTATTATAAAGCTACAGTAATTAAGACAGTACATCAACTCAAGGATAGACCAGTTGAGCAATAAAACAGAATACAGTCCAGAAAGAGACCAACACATATGTGAAAATTGAGTTTTGGAAAAGGTGCAAGGGTAATTCAATGGAGAAAGAATATTCCTTTCAACAAATAATGATACAATTATTAGATAGCCACGTGCAAAAATATAATAATAATCCTTAACCATACCTCCTATAACCACCCAATACAGAAATTAGTCTGAAATGGATAATTTAGATAAATGGGAAAAGGAAAAACTATTAAACCCCTATAAAACAAGACAGGAGAATATCTTCATGACCTTGGGGTAAGCAATCAAAAATTAAACATGACTCCAGAATCACTAACCATAAAGAAAAAATTGATCTATTGCTTGTGTCAATTAAAAGACACCATTAAGAGAGTGAAAGGGCAAACTCAGATTGAGAGAAAATAGTTACAGTATTTGTATCTGACAAATGACTCATATCCAGAACGTTTAAAGTGATTCTACAACTCAATAAGACAAGAAAAAAGATGAACAACCCATTTTTTCATGGGCAAAAGAATTGAACAGGCACTTCTCCAAAGAGAATATCCAACTGGCTATTTAGCATACTGAAAGATACCTAATATCATTGTTCATCAGGGAAATACAAATTAAGAACACAATGCAACACCTCTCCACACCCACCAGAATGGAATAAATTTGTAGAATATTTAATGAATCTCAGCCGTTAGCTCAATTTTTCATAGCAACCCGGGCAAACCCTAAGCAAGGTGTGTGGTGAGGGAGGAGTTCCATTAATCCCTGCAGTTGCAAAGCGAATTTTGGTATTTGGGAATTTAACTATATAAATATTAGAAATTTTCTTAAATTCAAATTTTTATTTCCCTAAAGTGATATGGGAGTGACATTTCCTACTTTTTAAAGCAGCAAATTTGGGTTTTCTCATAGGGCTCACATTGGGTACGAATGGATTTCCAGAACTCAAATCATAGCCCTAACGTACTTCTGATAGTACTTGCTGGTCTTCCCGAGGTTTTTTTCCAGCACTATTTTTCACTGTATTTTTTCCCGAAATGAAGTCCATCACTGGTAAATTAGTTAGATGTTGGTTTCTCGGAGCTCATGCAAACTTCGAAGTTGAGTTTCTCTATCTTCTTCCCCTCTTTCTTCAGGTCTCCGTTCAGAATTTCATACTCCTCTAACTCAATAATACAGAAATTAACTTCTTTAATTTGTTGCTTTTATTAAGTAGAGTTTGTATACTTTATTTCAATTTTTTAAAGGATTAGTGGAACATTTAACATATTTTTCTAATAGTAAGAGACCGAATCGCTTTTTCATTTATGTGACCTTTAATTGAACTTGTATGTATCAGTGTTTCTTTGTAGAAAAATTGTCCCCTCTGTGATTAAAAGATGATCTGAACTGTCATCCTTAGTTCCAGAGCAAGATGAAAAGACCCCCTGTATATTCTTTACTTGGGGAAGGGGACACAGAATAAGTTCTCCTAGGACTCTTGCTCTGCTCTGCTCGGTTTCCCAATTTCTATGAATTGTTCTCTTGAAGCATCTTGCCCTCACCTTGGGGAGGGAAAGTACTACCACACACAGAGACACACACACACACACACACACCCGTGCACACACCACACACACACACATCACACACACACCACACACATACACACCACACACTCATCACACACACACATGCACCACACACGTGCACACACACAAACACCACACCACATGTGCACACACATACATCACAGACACACATATACCTCACATACACATACCACACACACCAAACATACATACACATGCACATACCACACACATGCACACATCAGACACACATACACCATACACACATACACTACACACATACACCTCACACACACACACATACAACACACATACACACTCATCCATTAGAATGAAAAGAAAAAAGTTATACCCTACCTTGACAGTTTCCCCTCAAGTGTCTTTAATTTCCTCTACCCTGTAGAATGTTAAGGTGGTCATAATATAGGCTGGGACGGGTGATACACTAGGGGCGGGACTCCATAGTGGACATCCATTAGGCCAGCAGCCGCATCTCTAGACTAGAGGGGTTGCCTAGTTTACTGATACTATGGCAGAGACAAGCTTGCAAAGGTTCCCACCTCAGAAGGGCTGGACGGGGTAAGGGACAGAGGACTTCTCTGCAGCTCTAAAAAAAGCCGGTGAGGGCATCAAATAACCAAGGCTCACTGGTTCTGGAATCACAGGATGGCCACTTTCTAGCAACTAAACCTCTTGAAGTCTGCATTTCCTCATCCGTAAAATGACATTGTGAGGACTAAAGGAGATCGCGTGTGGAAAAGTGGGCTGGAAATACATATCTGTACCAAACGTTGTCTACCATTTTTCTTAGAGAAAACACCAAGGATGAAAGGTTGAAGAAAAGAGTTTTCAGACATAGCAAATAGAAACGAAGCCAAGGAACTCATAAGGAAGTTTACCCATGAGGAGGGACAGAGTCTCGAGGTGATTCCTAAGGAACTGTCTCCTCTTCATTTTAACAAGTGCATAGTTTGAAGACCTAACGTTGCTTTAAACCTGACATGGCCTTTGGACGCCAGAATATTCCTGAGGATGGAGCCAACAATAGGTCAGGCAGTGGGTGTGCAAATAAAACCAGACTTCTCCTTTGTGTCCCAGGGCACACACGTGAAGTCTGGCCAGCCGGACACGACAGAGAGACAGGACTGCAGCAGTGGAGATGACCTCTGCATGGTAAGAGGCAAGAGCTGATTTCTTTGAAGCCTTCATTGCTTTTCTGAGGAAGACCTTCAGTTCTTCCATCCCAGCCCTGTCGGAGTCCCAAGGGTCTCTTTTTGTAGGTAAAACCATCTTTCCCTGCTTGCCATAAACCACACATTCAGGCAACGTTTCCTAAGTACTCATGTAGCACATCATCTGAGAGCATTTTTATGGGGAATATGGGTTTGCAAAAGAATTATTCCAAATTGCAGAACATATTACAAGATACATGTGCACATCAGAAGATTCAGCATTTCCAAATATCCTTGAAGAAACTAATTTTCCTCTGAGAAGAGCTACACTGGGAAAATCCTACAATTTCTGCTTTCCTCGAGGAAACAACCAAAAGCATGCTGATGCTTGTCTTTTTTGCCTTCTGGTCTTCATCAGCATAAAGAAAATAGAGGCTGCCTGTCAGAACACATGAATTAAATAAAAACATTTCCTTTTTATTTCATGTTGGTGTTATTTTACACAGATGCATCATGGCACAGACTGGAATGCAGAAACAGTGGATATTTTTATCTATCTTTTCCCAATTCGGAAACATATCATCTTTATAGTTCAAAGGAAATATTGTGATCACAATTCTTCAGCATAAAGGATCCGGACTTACAAAGAATGCATTCAGTTCAGAATGCTGAACATCTAACACACCACACTTTCTGTGCATTATTTTGGCAAATGCAGTCCTGGCAGCCTCGCCTAGCTGATGATGTAGCAATTGAGAGAACAAGAAAGATATCTTCACAGACAAGAAAACACAGGGCTCCAGGTGGAGGAGCTTCCCAGGAATACGACTAAACCTAATATTGCTGAGTGGAAAGTGATGCAAATTTAAAGTTTTTACAAAAATGATGTCAGGGACCTACCAGGTGGCATAGTAGTTAAGTTCCCTCACTCCACTTCAGCAGCCCAGGAGTTCGTGGGTTCGGATCCTGGGCGTGGACCTACGCACTGCTCAGCAAGCCACGCTGAGGCGGCATCCCACAAGGGGAGCTAGAAGGACGTACAACTAGGATGTATAACTATGTACTGGGGCTTTGGGGGAAAAAAAAAAAGATGTCAAAACCAGGGCAGGAGCCAAACAGCCAAATATAGCGTTTTTAAAGGCAGAAACTAAGATTTACTGATAATCCACTCTATATCAATCGCATAGTACATTGTCTTACTAAATATTCATAACAAACCCATGACTATTGCTCTCATATTATTTATAAGGCTCAAAAGAGAGAGATAAGTAAGAAGTGGCAGGAATGAATCCAAATGCAGAGTATAAACGCTACGAAGGTGTTTTCAAATGCTATACCCTGCTATTGAACGAATGCTAAGAAATTGTGTCTATAACCTTTTCTGTGGAAGGTGGGATAGTTGTACATTGGAATGGGGATTCTGTGGGGTATGAAGGCAAAATGCTTGATTCAATGAGTTTTATATTCTGGGAGGGCATTCTAATGGAGAAAGCAGATTTTTACACACACACACGTGTGGGGGGAGTGTGTTTGTGATGTTTGTGTGTGGACATACATATGAACATCAGGAGGTACAAGCACTTTGAGAAAAATAAAGGCATATGGGGAGCTGGAAAGGGAGAGGCTTTGTGTATGCGTGTGGGTGTGGGGGTGATGCTAGAGTGGGCAGGAGGGTCTCTGAATAGTGACATCTGAGCAGAACCTCAGCGAAGTTCGGCAAATCAGATTCCCCTGGGGGCCCTGCAGAATAGCGAGTCCCTCCAGCCCTGGGTGTGGCCATCATGGGAAATCATAGGTGGCCACTGTGGCTGGGCTCTGAGTGAGAGGGGAAAGGGACGTGGGACAAGATCAAAAAGCTAGTCAGCATCCAGGCCAACTGGGGATGCAAAGGTCCAGGAAAATTGAGACTTTATTCTCAGAATGTTTGTGTTTTAGAGGGTTTCTATCTACTTAAAGTAAAAATCAAAACACTAGACAAGTTATAGAAAATTGATTTGGGGGTCGCAGGAGAGGAAGTAAGGAATGAGTCAAGAGGTGCGGGCCCCAGTCCTAGGGAGAAATAGCAGGAGTTTGAATAAAGATAGTAGAGCTGGAAGTGAGGGGAAGTGGACGTATTCTGGATTATTTTTAAATGAACTTTATTTTATGGGACAGTTTTAGATTTACAGAAAAATTGCAAAAATAGTACAGCACGTCCCCATATACCCCACTCTCAGATCCCCCTATTACTTCTTAGAGTAGTATAATACATTTGTCATCATTAATGAACCATACTGAAACATTATTATTAAATAAACTCAATATGTTATTTAGATTTCCTAAAGTTTTACCTAAAGTCCTTTCCTATTCTGAAATTCCATCCAGAATACCACATTACATTTAGAAGTCAGGCCTCCTTATGTTCTCTTGGCTGTGACAGTTTCTCAGACTTTCCTTGTTTCTGATGGCCTTGACAATTTTGAGGAGTCCTGGGCAGGTATTCGTGGAATGTTCCTCAGTTGGGATTTGCCTGATGTTTTTCTCGTGATTAGACTGGGGTTGTGAGTTTTGAGGAAGATCACAGAGGTAAGGCGCCATTTGCATTTATCAGGGGTGCATTACCATCGACATGACTTACCACGATTGATGTTCACCTTGATCACCTGGTTGAGACGTGTTTGACAGGTTTCTTCACTGTAAAGTTACTCTCTTTCTCCCCCTTCTCACACTGTCCTCTGTGGAAGGAAGTCACCATGCACAGCCCACACCTAAGGAGTGGGGAGTTATGTTCCACTTCCTGGTGGAGGTGGTACCTACATAAATTCTTTGGAATTCCCCACAGAAGATTTATCTATAACTCCATTTATTTACTTATTCTATCATATATTTATATCAGTATGGACTCATGGATATTATCTTATACTTTAAGTTAAAATCCAATGTTTTGATGTTCAAATTGGTCCAGCTTTGGCCTTTGGGAACTCTTTCATTTGGTGCCTGCGTCCCTTTGACATACCCATGTGTGTGCGTGTATAGGTGTGTATGTGTGTGTGTCTTCCTTACTTTTTGGAACTACAAGATGCTCCAGGCCCACTTTCTATATTTCCTGTCCCAGTCATAAAATTATTTATTTCTCCAAGGAGCCCTGGTTCCTTTTATTAGAGAATGGTATTAGAAACTAAGATCTGGGCACTAGATGTGCTCATTGCTACAGGGGTTTCATTGTTTCTTAGCCCACTCAGCTGACACAGCAAGGAAATATATGTGTAAACTAATCCTGTATAAACATATATCTATATACATTTCTGTATGTAACCATCCATATCTATATAGATATATAGACTTTATACCGATGTCATACTCTAATCCATAACCACATGGATCATTCTAGCTTCCTCCCCTTGCTTCTCTATAATCTCCCACTTCAATGGTGACAGATCTGGCCCTGACCATCTGCTATCCCTTAATTTTTCAGTTCCAGTATACATATAGAGCAGTTTCAGAATTGTTAACATATATCCCCCGGGGAAACAACTTTATCAAGTAGGGTACAGTGCTTATGCACAGTTTCTTTTGCCTTTAGTTTTATAGACTCCAATCATTTCCAAGGTACTTAGGTCAGCAACTTTTCCCACACTCCCTTCATTGAAGATGTTTCATATATTTGTGATACAGTTAGATTCATTTGTTGCATTCTGCACTCCATTCTGAGATCTCCCAAGCTTCTAAATGATATTTTTTCAATTTGCATACATCAAGATTCACTCTTTCTGCTATAAAGTTACATGGATTTTGACCAATGGATAGTGTAATATATCCAATATTACAATACCATACAAAATAGATCCACTGCCCTAAAAATATCTCCTGTGATTCATCTATTCAGCTCTCCTCTCTTCCTCTGAATCCTGGCAACCACTGATCATTTTACCATCTCTATAGTTTTTGCCTTTTTCAGAATGTCACATAACTGGAAGCACATAGTATGCAGACTTTTTAGACTGATTTCTTTCACTTAGAAATATATGTTTAAGATTCACCCATGTCTTTGAGTGTCTTGATAGCTCACTAAATAAAATTCCATCATATAGAAGCACAATACTTTATTTATTCTTTCATCTATTGAAGGACATCTTGGTTACTTCCACTTTTAGTGATCATGAACAAAGCCACTATAAATATTTGCATACAGGTTTTTGGGTGGATATGAGTTTTCAAATCTCTTGGGTAAATACATACAAGTGTTACTGCTGAATTATATGTAAGACTGTTTAACTTTGTAAGAAACCACTAAACTCTCTTGCAAAGAGGCTGTCCCAAAGCAATGGATAAGAGTTCCTGTTGCTCTGCATCCTCACCAGCAATTGGTATTGTCAGTTTTAGTATTTTCAATTTCGGCCATTCTAATAGTGTATACTTGTGTTTCACTGTCGTTTTAATTTGCTATTCCTCAATGACACATGACAAGAAGCATCTTTTCATATACTGATTCGCTACCTATCTGTGTATCTTCTTTGGTGAGACATCTGTTCAGATCTTTTGCCCAATTTTTAAGTTGGATTGTTTGTTTCCTTGTTGTTGAGTTTAAAGAGTTCTTTGTATATTTTGGATTCAAGGGCTTGGGCAGATATGTGTTTTCGCAAGTATTTTCTCCCACTGTGTGTCTTTTTTCACTCTATTAGTAGTCTATAGATCAAGTTGGAAAGAATTGACATCGTAACAATATTAAGCCTTCCAATCCAGGGTAAGAAATGTTGCTCCTTTTATTTAGATATTTGATTATTTTTCATCAATGATATGAAGTTTACTGCATACAGACCTGTACATATTTTGTTAGATCTATATACCACGGTATTTCTCTCTCTCTCTCTTTTTTTTTTTTTTTTTTTTTGGTTTTATTGTATATTCCTCCAGTGTTCTTGTTTTTGTCCTTCCCTGTTGTCTTCATGTTTCCCTAGAACTTTTTCTTACATAGAGTTTGTGTGATGGTAAAATGTGGGGGGAGGAAGCATTCTAACATCTTATGATTAAATCTTAGTATTTTAATGGGACTGTGCCCCTGGGCTGTGGTCTTCACAAGGGTTTCTTAGCTTTTATCATCTCTTATATGAGACAAAAATGTTAAAAAGGGGTTGAGGTGGGGTAATTTCCTCTCCCCCATGTTGGGATAAGCTTCTAGTAAATTCTTTCCCTTGCTGAGTAGGCCTTTGTTATGGAGAATGCCCCAGCCATATTTCAAAATGGTAATGCTCCTCCTCTTGCCAGAGACTCAAGAAGATCTTTCTTGACTCTTCAATGTGACAACCTGGTGGCGTTTCTGGAAGTAAAACCCACAAGTGTGGGGGCCCCTAAGACTGCTACTCCCAGGAGTTTCTCACGCTCATATTAGTCCACACTCAACCCCCAGCAGCTCATCAAAATGACCATTTAAGTGTTCCCACTAATGTATGGCTCCAGCAACCTCTGCTCCAGGTAAGTAGATCTTAGTGACTATCTCTCTCTACATGCTTCTGTCTCTCCAGATTTTTGAGTGTCAGTTTTCCTTTCAATGCGAGTTCTCTGATAAGTTGTTGATTTTCAGCTTTTTCAGTTTTTTGTCATTGTAAGGATGGGAACAACGACTTTCAAGTTCTACATTTTGGAGTTGAAACTGGAAGTCCTGGATATATATATATGTATTGGTGTGGAAGATTGGCCTCAGCTAACATCTGTTGCCAATCTTCCTGTTTTTGCTTGAGGAAGTTGGTCCCTGAGCCAACATGTATGCCAATCTTCCTCTACTTTGTATATGGGATGCCACCACAGTATGGCTTGATGAGTGGTGTGTAGGTCCACGCCTGGGATCTGAACCTGTGAACCCTGGGCTGTCAAAGCAGAGCAGGCAAACTTACCCACTACCCTACTGGGCCACCCCCTTGGATATATTTTTTTAATGCAAAAAATATCCAGGCTTCCTGTCAAGTTGAATATGGAGATGAGAAAAAAATACATTGATTTGGAATTGTTTAGCTCACAGTGATCAAAAGTTGTATTAACTGTATTCGTATTTGTGGTTTTTAAGCATTACCTGGTATAAGAAAAACAGTCTGTTACACGTATCCCTTAGCTTGATTCTGAATTCAGAAGCCACAAGCAGTTCAGTTGACATTATTTCCATTACAAGGTGGCACAGTAAACACTGTGTGTTTCTGGGTTCAAAATTACTTTGCCCTTCAGAATTACCCAAGGGAAATCGTGAGAAAAATACCTTCTAAATGGATAATTGTAACAGTGCTGTGTTGTAAATATATCTGTAGCTCCAAGTCAGGTGCTCTGCAGCCTTCAGCAGCTACTGGGTTTGGAACGTTCTCTCAGCTGCTCTTTGGAGCCTACTTTTCACATGTCATTGACGGCATCCCACAGCCCCCAGGAATGCCAAGGTGTTGGCAAAGTTTTGGAATTAGCATTTAGTGAAGGAGACTCACACTCAACCCTACTCATGGGTTACTGACCCATTTATAGGGCAATGGGACAAACAGATCTAGATTTTAATCCAGACTCTGGACAAGGATATGACTCCTTTGTCTGAGTTTTGCATCTGTAAAATAGGCCTGGGAATAACTGTTTCCAACCGTTCATGGAATAACATTATCCTATGAAACTTAGCGTATGACACACATAGCATAAGTGCCCAATCAGTACGAACTCATCTTTTGGGTTGCTTGTTGCTGCCTGCTCCATGGTTTGGTGAAATTTCCACCAATCAGTATGAACATTGGTTATTCTGTTTCTGATTAACAATCCCTGGGAGACTTCCTGAGTTAAAGTGGGAGGGTTTTTGCCCATGGATCTAATTCGCCATGTTAGTCTTGTGACACGTGACCATGGACAGTTGCTGGTACAAGGGATGGATTCTGGTCGGTCGAGTTTCTAGAGGTCCCTTCTCTTGTACATGAAGCTGTTCTCCTCGTATGAGATGGTATTCAAAACCTCAGTCATGTGTTCTATAAATATTTCTGTGCAGTGTTGAGTACTATTTATGCAATGGTGAACAAAACAGACCTGACCCTCCTCTCACAAAGCTTGCAGTCTACAGAGAAGGATGGATTTTAACTCCCTAATCCCACCGGTATTAACCACAGCAGGTGTTAGGAGGGAAAAACACAGTGTGGGGCGCAGGAGGAGGCAGGAATCTCAAGAACGTGAGGAATGGGACCGAGAGCTCGCTGGGCCTCAGGAAGGCTTCCCAGAAGAAATTACATTGACTCCACGATGCTGAAGGATAGGAGAGAAGCTCAGGTGATAGGCAGGCGAGATGAAAACCTTGGAGGCTGTCATCGTATAAGCAAGGCATTGGCAAACTTTCTACAAAGGACCACCTAGGAAATATTTTCAGCTTTGTAGACCATATCTGTCACTACTACTCAACTCTGCCATTACATTGCAAGCCATGGACAACAAGTAAACAAATAGGAGTGGCTGTGCTCCAGTAATCTTTATTTACGGACACAGAAATTTGAATTTCTTATAATTTTCTTGTGTCACAAAATCTTCATTCTTTAATGCTTTTTTCCAACCAATTAAAAATGTAAAAATCATTCTTAGCTCACAAAAACAGATAGCGGACCAGATTGGGCCTGTAGTTTATAGACCCTAGAGGTAAGCCAAGAAGGAGGCCGTAACCAGCAGTTGTCAGGATGGCTGAGAGGCCCTCAAAGATGAGGGCTAAAGACAATGAGCTATGCATGAGAAAGCTGTCTTCCCTGGAATATGTGCACAAATTGAAACCACCATTTTGTAAACTATTAAACGCCACACAAACATGAGGCATTCTATTACAGTTGTTTATGGTCTCATCAAATGTTAATGTTGGGGTCAGGAAAAGGGTGTCTAAGTTACCTCATTTGCATGTAAGGAAAATTCACAGTTGCCCAAGGTCAAGGGAGCTGTCAAGACCAAATCGTTCTCAGGAGACCTCATTTAAGACTACGAAGGAGTAATTTCCTCTCCTCTGGTGATGAATATATCCTCCAGTTCAAACTGCTTAAAAATTCATTTCCAGCTGCTAATGAATATCAGTTAGCAAAATATGGAGTATACCAAGATAGCATTCTTTTCTTAAAGAATAAAAGTCAGGGAATCTGTATAAACTTTCATTGAAACAAAAATTAGGTACCAGGTAGAGTTCTGTGCTTCATTAATTCACATATTCAGCAATAGTGAGACTGCAAGAGTGGATATTAGTTCAGAGGGAAACAGTAAACAAAGTAGATAGGCCCCCTCTATCACAGAACTTACGTTTTAGAGGGGGAGACAGATATTGCATGATCACACGAAATTATGTATTTTCATAACCAAGACAGATGCTATAAAAGAAAAGTATAGAAAACCATGAGACAATTGAACAGGGCTCATCATTCGGGTTGGGAGGTTGGGGTGACCTCTCTGTTGTCTCTGTTGACAGGGCAAGTCTGAGGCTGGAAAGGGCTTAGAATATTTGAAAAACTCAACGATGGTCTTTGGGACTACATACATTGAGGCTAAATGGTCCCCAGCACAGATCGGGAGGTGGGGAGAGGGTGAGGAGAACAAGAACCGTGGTCAGTGGAGTTGGCCTCTCAGACTTGAAGGCCCCTGCAGGGGCTTAAACACAAAGGGAGCATTAAGGACTGAGTCGGAGATTCTGAGCGCCATGGCTGCCTGTTCCTCAAGAGCATGTCAGCAGAGGAGAGAGGAGGGCACCAAAGACATCTCCTTTGTCACCGAGGAATATACGTGTTCACTGTAAAAATGAGAGTTGTTTCTTGAAAGCTCTATCTCCCCAAAATGCACTGTAACTGCCATGTGAGTAACTGACCTCCGTTCATGCAGATGTGACACATAAGAACTCATGTAGAATTGTAATGCACATGTTTATCATCTGATTCAGGGGTTACAAAAAATAGATACGGGGCACAATTGAAATCTAGTGTAGTAAAAACAAAACAAAGGGAAAAATTTAACCTGGACACTGATTTAACAAATCCCTAAGAAATCATCAGCTTGGTTTCTCCCTAAGAAATGTTCCCTTCCTGTTTGACCACCTAGTGACATCTAGTCCTCACGTGGCCCTCACGTGCCGGGTCCTTCTGTAAGAGCTGTGATATTATAATTCATTATCGCTTACACCAACCCTAAGAAGAGGCATGTCACCATCCGCATTATCTAGAGAAGGAGACAGACTCTGCGAGGTAAGCAGTCGCCCAGTCAGTAACTGGAAAGACCAGGTTTTGCTCAGGCCAGCGGGCTTCCAGACTGAGCGCCTGACCCCTATGCTGTAAGGACCACCATATGGCTGGACATTGGCCTGGGAGGGAGGCAGCACCAGGAACACATTGGCCCTGCTGTAAACCAGTTACCTAAATTCTCAGACAGTCAGTTTGCTCGACTATCACATGTGTAAAGTGACAGCATTGCTACGAGAATCAAAAGCAAAATACTTAGCCGAGTGCCCTTAGTAAATGATTAATAAACGGTAGTTCCTCTTGCTCAAGGTCACAATCTGAGCTGTCTCTTCAACATCGCCATCACTGTCACCTCCTGAGAGAGCAGCAAGGATAAACACTGTCAGGGCTCAAATAGCACACACGGAGCTTATTAAAAAGAAGCGAGAGAAACAAAGGAAGTGAGAGAGGGGCTCGTCCCTGCTTGGACAGGCCAGGTCTCCACGGTTCTCATCAGCCAGAGGCTTGCCACCTTCCACAGCTGCCCCTAGCTTTTACCGAGCTCTTCATTTTCACCTGCGCTGGCCAATAACTCAGCCCCAGTTCGTCTCGGGAAACCTGCCACTCGGTGCAATGTTGCTATGAGACTCTTAGGTAGAGAGACACGTTGGGTCACGAAGCTGAGCAGCTGGTTTGAGATTATTAAAACTACTGTGTCCATGAGTGTTTCAAAAAGAGCAAATTGGGAAAAACAGCTGTCTTCCTCACATCAAGCCTGGAAATTACATCAAGAGCTGGTCGGAGGACTGATATCTCCAATCAACTGACAGGAGAATCTAGAAAGACTCAAGGAAACAGCTCATCAGGCCTGCTAAAAATATAGCAAATAGCCCCACTGAACTTTCTCTTGAGAGAGAATGATTAGGAGTTAATGAGTCAGCCAAGGGTGTCTTGCAGGTGTGGCCAAAACACAGGCCAGAACCAAAAGACAATGGAGGCAGAGATGTGAGTGACTCTTCAGACCATGTCCGAGATGTCCCCTCTCACTGCCAATTTGTTTCTGATGAAATCTAAGCCCAGCGTGACAAGTCACATATATTTTGACGAAAGACTTGAAAGCTTTATTATAATTTTTTAATTAAAAAATGAATTTATCTACACGTTTTAAATGTTTTATCTCGTAAGATTTTCTATTTTTGTGTAAATAAGAGATGTGAAAATGCAGCTTGAGGGATGGTTTATCATAAGGGAAAGAAGCCTTTTTTTGGTAGAAGCCCAAGTTTTTCATATGAGTTTCAAGTTTTGGGTTTTTTTGTAAGAGATAGTAAGACGGGAGCCTCTCGGCAGAACCGGCAGGCTGGGGCCCTTCTGAGGCCTTGCTTCTGCTGAGGATTCCCAGCCCTGCTCTGGATGGCAGACCTCAGATCGAGGAGGAAGGGCAGGAGGGTGTGAATGCATCTCCTGAATAAACAGCAGAAGGGTCTCCACATGATTATCCTGACCTGCTACCTGGTCCCAGGAACACCAAGTCTTAATTCCTGGGAGGGAAATAGCCTAAAAGCTATTATATAGACATAAATAAAGATGTATATATAGGATGTAGATATATAAATATAGATATGTGTCTATGAGAGTGTGTGTACATATGTATATAAATATAAAGTTATATGTATGTGTGTGTCCACATATGTGTATATGTATGTAAACACATACATATATTTATATGCAAATACACATGTATGTATGCATATGTATGTGTGTATATATGTATGGATAGATAGGTAGATGACTGATAATAGATGACAGATATTCACAGATGATAGATAGATGATTTATAATAGATGATAGATAAATACAGGGATAAATAGATAGACAGACAGATAGACAGACAAACCATAAAACTCACATTTTCAGAAGCTGGGAATACAGGAACCGGGTCTACTGAGTCTAAAGGCAGAAACCACCAGAGGAAGCTTAGGTTTCAGCAAAGTCAAAGTTCACAGTGGGGTCAGGTAAAGACTCGTTCCAGAAACCTCAGGGGAGCCCTAATACAGCAGACTAAAAACAGGGGCGTACTCCAGCTCCAGCGAGCACGTGAGAAGCTAGATTCCGAGGTTTCAAGCTCCAAACCCACAGGCCAGGTAGGGCCTTTTGGAACGGGCGGGGGTCACTTGGCAACTCCAGCACTGCCACTGCAGCCACTCAGAGGGCAGGCACACAGCTGCCAGAGCTTCCCATTCTTAAAGTGGCTTTTTACTGTAAAAATTTTTAAATGTTGGCTCCGTTTATAAAAAGAGGGGCAAATTTAACTCTTATATGGCAATGTGGATCCCCCATCCAACTAGCAGAAGTTGATTGAGCTGCCCGTGGTGTCCAGGCACACGATGCTGAAAAGGACCATCGTGGTCTCTGTTCCTGCAGAGCTTCTGGTCTAGGAGGGAGAGAGAAATTCGGCACTGCTGGAAAATGTGAGAGCTGATCTGGACACCTAGCAGGGATGCACGACGGCCTCCCTGAGGAGACCCTGAGGAAATGCAAGAGCTGGCCCAGGGGACATGGCTGGGGGGGTTGAGATGGGAGCCCAGTGCCCGTGTGAGGAAGAGCCAGGGGTCTGGAGAGGAGTCCCTGAAGTGAGAAGTGGTGATTTTCCACCACAAACCACACTGCCCAGGCCCCTTCAGGCTCAGTCCTGCTTCACAGGAGAGAGCCTCAGGTTTGCTTCTTGTTCTGTCCTTAGCCCATTTGCCTATTGTTTTATTCCCCTTTTTCTTGTCATTTTCATAAAACATCACAGCTTTATTTGTCATCTCCACTGCAAACACATTTTCCAAAACTATCATTTATGTTTCTATTTTGTTCATGGCATCTTCCTGCCATATAAGTGTTTGTATAGAAGAATATGTGTATCTATTATTCCATGGTTTTTCCATTTTCTTTGTTAAGCAAGTCTCCTTATCCTTAGAACTCCCTTTACAATTTTTACTGGGTTTTTTAAAACATATTTCCTTAATCTATCTGCAATTTATTTTTGGATATATTCTGGCGTATGAGTCCAACCTTATTTTTTTCCAGGTGGACAGCCAGTAAGTTGTGCCAGGATCACTTTTCAAATAAGCCAATTTGTCCAAATAAATGTCAATTCAATCTTTATCATAAATTACATTTTCCTATATATTACAATTGAATTCTAGATCCTCTATTCTATTGCATTAATTAATTCACCTGTTCCTGTGCTAAAATGATATTGATTTGATTACCCTAAAATGTAAATTTCTCTCACTAGTGTTCCCGTTATTTTCAGGTAATTTGGGGGCTTCTTTTTTTCCTATATGATCATTTAATTCTATTCCCCCAAAAATCCTCTTGAGATTGCAATTTTTAGAGAATTGGTCATTTTATAAGATTGTGTCTTCCTATCCACGTGATCATGATCCATGATCTACCTTTCCCTTTCCTGAGAGATCATTCAGTAAAATCCTGGCAGAGCCTGAGGCCCACACTCTCAGAGCCCCAACAGCCCACGGCCCTGGGTCGGGAGGTGGAGGGGACTTACAGTTGGGAGTGGGAGAGAGCTGGTACACTCCCTGCCTTCAGAACACCTGCCACACCCAGCCTGTTCTCCCAGGGGGACACTGGATAAGCTCCAGAGTCAGCCTCCAGGTCCGTAGGCCAGATCCTGCAGATGAATGGGGGAAAAGCCACCATGCACTTCAGAGGTTTGGGAAAGCCCCAGTTTGCCACACCATTGCTAGCAAACACACACACACACACACAACCATACACACTGCACACACTCATACGCTCACACCGCACATACACACACACCACACACATACACACACACCACACATATGCACACCACACACTCACACCATACACCCACATACACACACACACACCACATACACATACATGCACACCCACACTCTGGCGGATGTACACACTCATTCACACTCTCACACACTCACTCAAACACTTACACACTCACACACACACGTGCACACTGACAGGCTGAATCTTGGAATTAAAAAATCAGGTACACACTCCTTTATCTGAAAGCCATTATCTCCTATAAAGATGAAAAATTCTCTCAAGGGGTAACATTTCCCAGGAGCTTTTTACACCTGAGTGTGGCTGAATTCATGAGTCTCCGCTATAAGAAGAGATTTCCAGAGAAGTAGAAAGAGAGACAGGAAGTAGGTACTCAGGGTCTCTGCAGGAAGTTCTAAAAGAGTTTGTCTAAGACAAGAAGAAACTGGGAGATGAGGCCTGCAGTGTCTGGGACAGTCTGGTCCATCTCATGATGTGATAGGCTCCATGGTGTCCACTGGACACTGTCCCTCATTTATTACAATAGTTCTTTCAGATCAGGGGTCAGCATACCTTTTCTTAAAGGCCAGATAGTAAGTATTTTAGGCTTTGAGGGCCAAGAGGCAATATAAATGATAGTATGTAGGAACTTATGCAACCATTTCAAACTCAACTATTTGAAAATGTAAAAACCAATCGCTTCTCAGCCTTTTGGCTAAGATCAAGTGTGAACATGTATAAACCATTCGTAGCTTGTGGGCCTCAAGGAAACAGGTGGCAAGCAGATTTGGCCCACAGGCTGTAGTTTGATGACCTAGCTCTAGAACCTTCCACACACTATGTTCATGGAATTCCAGAATCCAATGCTACTGTCCCACTGAAATGTTTATTGGTAATTATGCACATTAAAATACTGTTTCTGTAAACAATACATACCCACACTACACGTTGAAGCTACACATTGAAAAAGACACCATGCACCTGACACTATTGACCTGGAATGATCAAGTCTGTCCCACTAAGATTACCGGACTTAAAAAAAAATTTTGGGGGGCCAGCCCCAAGGTCCGAGTGGTTAAAGCTCAATGCACCCTGCTTTGGCAGCCCAGGTTCAGTTCCCAGCTGCGGAAGCAACCACTCATCTGTCAGTGGCCATAAGGTGGCAGTGATTCACATAAAAAAAAAAAAGGAGGAAGACTGGCAACAGATGTTAGCTCAGAGTGAATCTTCCCCAGAAAAAAAGAAAATTTCTTGGGACTCCTGGGTAAGAAGAGCAAATGCTTTATAAGGGGAAAAAATAAGATTATTAACAGACTTTTTGACAGCAATGTCTTATGCCCTAAGAAAATGGAGTAACATTTAAGATATGAAAGAAAAAGTGAGTCCAAGCTTTATAGTCAACAAACTGACTTCCAAGTATGAAAGGCACAGAAAATCTGTTATTAGCAAGCAAGGGCTCTTCTTGAGGAACTTGCTAACGAAACAACTTCAGAAAACCAAAATGACTAGGAGGTGTTGACAAAAGTACAGGTGGCAAGCATTAAATGCAGCGTTACTTGTATAACTAAGTCTTGATGTGGGTTAAATGGGAGAGAGAGTGGTGTGAATTGGCTGTGTGCTCTGATAGTGTAGATACAGTACATAGAAAAACAGAGAGAACATGAGCAAACAAGATGTTTAGTGATTCCAGTAACCATATTGGCAGTGATAGTATTAGGATTGCTATTCTGAGTCTTTCATGTGTGGAAAGAGGGATAAAGAAACAATCGTGGGTGTTCTAAGTCTCTCATTCCCCATTGAGAACCAGGATTCTTAGTTTGGAAGAAAGGAGACACAGATGTAGGATAGGAGAGGTTAGATCAACCCCTATCATTTTATTTATTTATTTTTAAATTAAGACTTTATTTTTTTTTAGACTTTGTTTTTTTTTTTTTGAGGAAGATTGGCCTTGAGCTAACATCTGTTGCCAGTCTTCCTCTTTTTTTTCCCTTTTTTCTTCCCAAAGCCCCATAGTTGTATGTCATAGTTGTACATCCTTCTAGTTGCTCTGTGTGGGACGCCGCCTCAGCATGGCTTGATGAGCGGTGCATAGGTCCATGCCCAGGATCTGAACCAGTGAACCCTGGGTTGCTGAAGTGGAGCATGCAAACTTAACTGCTATGCCACCGGGCCGGCCCCAAGACTTTATTTTTTTAGAGCAGTTTCAGGTTCATAGCAAAATTGAGGGGAAGGTACAGAGATTTCCCATATGCCCCCTGTCCCCACACAGGTGCAGCCATGAGCAGCAGCATCCCCCACCAGAGTGGTACATTTGTTACAGTGGATGAACCTACACTGACACGTCATCATCACCCTAAGTTCATAGTTTACCTTCGGGTTCAATCCTGGTGTTGTACATTCTATGGGATTGGACAAGTGTATAATGACATGGATCCACAATTATAGATTCATGCAGAGTAGTTTCACTGCCCTAAAAATCCTCTGTGCTCTGCCTACTCATCTCTCCCTCCTCCCTAATCCCTGGCAACCACTGATTGTTTTACTGTCTTCATAGTTTTTCCTTTTCCAGATGTCATATAGCTGGAATCACAGAGTATGTAGTCCTTACAGGTGAGTTTCTTTCACTTAGTGATATTCACTTAATATTCCTCTATGTCTTTTCATAGCTTGATAGCTCGTTTCTATTTAGTACTGAATAATATTCCATTGTCTGGATGGACCACAGTTTATTTATCCATTCACCTACTGAAGGACATCTTGGTTGCTTCCAAGTTTTTACAGTTACGAATAAAGCTGCTATAAACATACATGTGCGGGTTTTTGTGTGGACAGAAGTTTTCAATTCCTTTGGGTAAATACAAAAGAGTGTGATTGCTGGGTCATATAGTAAGAGTATGTTGTAGTTTTATTTTGGATCAAAAGTGTCAACGTGTACTGATAAGATTGTATATGTGCGTGTGTCTGTGTGTGCATCTGTGTGTGTCCTATATATTTCCACTAAAAAGTCTTAATGTCTTAGAAACTATCACCAACAGCAGTAACATCAGCATTCCTCAAACTGGATTGTACCATTGTGATTGGAAAATGTTTTACAGTAAAAGAAACCAGGGCTTCTTTTTTTTTTTTTTTTAATTTTTTGTTTATTGCCGTAACATTGGTTTATAACATTGTATAAGTTTCAGGTGTACATCATTATACTTCTATTTCTGCATAGATTACATCTTGTTCTCATGTTCACCACCCAAATACTAACTACAACCCATCACCACACACTTGTGCCAAATTATCCCTTTCGCTCTCCTCCCTCCCTCCTTCCCCTCTGGTAACCGCCAATCCAATCTCTGTCTCTATGTGTTTGTTTGTTGTTGTTATTATCTACTACTTAATGAGGGAAATCATACAGTATTTGACCTTCTCCCTCTGACTTATTTCACTTTGCATAATACCCTCAATGTCCATCCATGTTGTCACAAATGGCTTCTTAAAGAAGAAGAAGAAATAGCTGATTCCCAGTTTGGGACAGGAAATGCACAAAAGATGAGCCTAAAATATCTCTTCACACCACAAAGTATGGGGGCTATTAACAATTATTAGGATCATGTCAAATGAAGAGCAACATAAAGAACCTCCCACTGGAGGTGTCTGAGCGTCAATAAGAATAACAATGACCATGAACTGAAACCTGTCAACTATATTTAAATCCATTCTTTCATAATGATATTTTTTAAAAAGCTAATTGGTTGCCTTGGGACAATGATAGGGAATCAATTAATTATTTTAAAAACTGGTCAATAAGGAGGAAGAGTACAGCATTTATTTATCTTGAAAACTGGCAAATAAACGGGAAAATATAGCACATATTGCTATTTATATGTGAACTAAACTACTGGGTAACTAACTAGTGGATGTGAAGAAGTATCTCATTATAAAAGTATTCCAGCCACCAAATGAAAAAGATGTCACCAATTTGCAAACCTCTCCTACCACAAAACAAAACAAAACAAAACATGAATTAACATTAAGGCAATGAGTACCAATGACTATAAACATTTAAAAAAAAAAAGAAGAAGAAGTATAAAAGAAAAGACAATCAGACATCATGTTTCTCCTGATGAAGAAACTCCCCATCACCTCTTGTAGTCTTGCCAAAGGGAGAAAATCAGAAAATCTGAGTCTGATCAAACCTCAGGATCCAGCTCGCAATTTGCAGGGATTATGAAGGAAGACCAAGAAGCAGGACTGGACCTTGAGTGGGCGTTCAGCCAAATCTCAGCTGGGAAACTCTGCAGTTCAGACAGCTCAGGTGCCTCAACAGGTAAATTGTAAGGACAAGACAGGGGATGAAGGGGATGGAGGGCAAATCTATAAATTAAAAGAGACTTCAGAAACTGTCAGATTAGAAAAAAATGGATGAGACTAAACTATACTGTCTAGGAATTCACAGCTTGGGGTTAAACTATAAAGGAATGCAAGAAAATTATCACTATAAAAGTCAGGGTAGTGGTGACTTTGGGGGACTTGGTGTGATTGGAATGGGGCACATGAGAAGTTTCTGGGTGGGTGGCAAAGTGCTATTTTTGACCTGGGTATTGGTTACAAGTGTGTTCACATCACAGTGATAATTAAGCTATGCTTGTGCTCTGTGTGGTTGTCTGGATCTCTTATGTTTTACAATAAGAGATTTTAAAAAGAAAAAAAGCAATAAACTGAGTGATCTTCAAAGTTATCTTCCACCTCAAAAAATAAATTTGTTTTCATGTACAGGGCTAAATCTTTAGGGGAAAAAAAAGATAGAAGGTCAGGATATGGCTGGGGGGGGAGAATATAAAGCAAGAATAATTAGAACTATTCATGCGAGGCCATGTCAAGAGAATTTCTTACAGAATCAATTTCTTGATGTTGAGGGTTAAGTTGTATGCATGGTTAATGAGAGGTGCAAACAGCTAAAGTAATTAAATTAAGCAGAAAGAATATTAGTGGGTAGACTGTGTGAGTTTTCAAACCATATAGAGGTCACACATTTCAAATATCAGATCACAGCACGTTTAAAGAGCCAGACTACATACTCCAGAAATTGGGGCTTTCTACCAGAATTGCTGATAGACTTGCAAATCCTTGACCGGAGACTTGCAAATTGGTCCTCCTAGTGATTAGTCCAGCTGGATGATTGAATTAGGCTTGCCTATTAGGGGGGGCAAGGACTCATTTGATGTTCAATACTATCAGTCTTGACAATCAATACTTTTGTCATATACATTTCATTTGAAATATTTATATGAAAAGTAATCTACAATAGCATTTTTTTCTAAAGGTTCAGATGCACAGTTAAATATATTTCTCTATTAGTTGAGCAGGTGGTCTACTCGTGGCTAAAGCTGAAAGATTTGTGTCATCTGCTGTCCTTCGAGAGAAGCAGACCAGCAGGACAGGAAGAGTGCCTTAGCCACTGGCAATCCAATTTGCTCCTTTGTCTCCTTGGATTATGCGTCAGCTCAGCTAGCCCAGGCACGCAGTTGAATTGAATTAACAAGGTTATTCAAAGCCTGAAATCACTACAATAGAGGAATGTTATTCAGAGGGTAATCTTATTCTTTACTTTCAATTAGATTTTTGTTGTTTTCTCCAAAGGAAATTAAAATCCTTTATTAAAATAAATAAAACCTTCTCAAGAAGTGTCTCAGGTTACAAACATAGTACATACACAGGAGACCTGTATTTCCTGGCTATCTGTTCAAGGCCCAAATGGAGACATTGTGACATGGATTTCTAGGGCTCTTGCTACTGAGAACAGTCTCGTTGCCTCTGAGATTCCAGATCAACTGCACACAATGGAATTTGGGGGTGGAAGCAAGGACTCAGAAATGTAAGAGGAAAAATGTGAAAACAGGTCAGATGAAATTAGATCATATGATGCAGAGGACAATATTGGAGAGACTTTAAATAAACCCTTCATAAATTCTAGCCAAAAAATATGCCGGAAGGTACACTTACAGGAGTTCCCTTTTTATACTTTTTAGGTCTAGCTGTAAATAAAGCTTCTGAACAGAAGTGAAAGACGAAAGCTTGCGTTGAAGGCTCTCAGAAATCAGAAGAAGCTTAGAGGTCACCCAGCCTAGCCCAGCCCCAGCCCACGACATATACAGCACACATGAATTCCTTGCACAGCATCTCCGACAAGCTGTCATCCTGCTACTGAGTAGGGACACAGAGGGAGGGATCTAGAAGACTGGAAGATAAACAACCCTTGAGCTGGCACTGGGAAAAATGATAAATGAAGTCTTTCTTCATGGCTCCCATGTTCTCTATTCTCTGCCCTTTCTCCTCTGCATAAATTCTCCATACTTTTTCATCTGCCTGGTATCCACTTATATCCTGGCTGGGGAACTTTGCACTTAATCAGAGTTCCAAAGTGGGCTGCACTGCCTTGTGTGATAACAAGCTCCCTGTTATGGGAAGCAACCAAGCCAAAGCTGCATGACCATAAGCCAGGAAACTGAATTGAGCTGAGCAGAGAAGCAGGACTGAGGCCCTCCACCACACAAGGCTAATATGACATCAATTCAACAAGTCTTTATTTACCTTTTACCATAGACCAGGCACTATGCTGGGCATTACCAGGAAATTGCAGGCCCAATAATTACAAAGGTGGTGTATTCACCACCCTAGACTCAGCCAGTTGCTGGGAAAAAAGTGCTCAGTATTTGTTGAATAAATGAGTCATTGGTACAAGCAAAATAATTGTTAGCTAAGTGACATAATCAATTTGCTGAACCCTCAGTGCCCAAATTTTCCTAGATATAAAATGGGGTTAGTAATGATATTAACCTCTTAGGGTTATAAGAACTAAATTTAAAAATACAAACTGCTTTTGTCCATGGAAAAGTAACTGATTTAGTATGTGCACTCTTGCCATTAAAAAGAACTAGGAAAACTGGACAAAATATATGAAATAAATATTTTCAGACACTGGACAGTACACAATGCAGAACTGTGATCCCTGATTAAAAGGAAACAAGTGAAGTGAGCACTATGGCCATCCAGGTTCTCAGACCACGAGACCGAGAGGGGAAACCCAAACAGATCCCACAATCTGCTGAAGTGAGGAAAAAACTATAGTTCAGGAAGCATGTGGCGGCTAGAATTTGTGGAGCAGAATACCAGAGAGCAGAAAGCTACACAGGGAAAGAGTTCCAAAAATCTACATCAGAAGGATATGATAAGGATATGAACGGATATGAATCTGCTCATGTCTAGGGTGAAAAGCCACAAGGGGGGCTGGCTTTGTGGCGTAGTGGTTGGGTTCACTCTGTTCCGCTTCATTAACCCGGGCTTGCAGGTTTGGATCCCAGGTGCAGACCTATACCACTCATCAGCCACACTGTGGCAGCAACCCACATATAAAGTAGAAGAAGATTGGAACAGATATTAGCTCAGGGCTAATCTTCCTCAAAAACAGACAAACAAAAAAAAAAATGAGGAAGATTGGTACAGATGTTAGCTCAGGGCTAATCTTCCTCAGCAAGAAAAATAAAAATAAAAAAAAAGCCACAAGGCTGGACAAAGAACAGTTAATGGGGAAAGAAAAATTATTTGTAGTAACTATAGGCTAAAAAATTCCCGGAGCTCACATATGACTAGGAATTATTCAGGTGCTCACAAGGCAACAACTGTTCATGGGGTACATGGGGCATTCACGACAGACACCAGAAGTGCTATGTCTTAGTAGAAGAGATAAACTGGCCCTAAAAATAGGCTACTCTAGACCCATCCCATAATTTTTTTTAAAAAGAGCTTGAAAAGATCAAGCAGATTTATAAGTAACTTAGTTGCTTGCTAGAACAAAATTCCATACTCCTTAAAGAAAAGCAACAAAATCCAGCACTCATAGCATAAAATACAGTGTCTAACTCCAATTAAAAAATACTAGATATGTGGATAAGCAGGAAAATGTGACCAAGAACCAAGAAAAAATCTATCAATAGAAACAAATCCAGAAATGATGTAATGAGCAGAAAAGGACATAAAAATAGTTACTCCAAATATTTTAAATGTGTTCAAGGATTTAAAGGAAAACGTGAATATTATGGATGAAATGGAAGATGTAAATAAATGACCAAGTATAAGTTTTAGACATATTAAAAATACAATATCTACACAATTATATATGCAGTATGATTTCAATATATATTATGCATATATATGTTGGATATTTGCAGAAATAGAAATTAAAATAAATATACCAAGTGTTAATTGTTCCTTTTAGTTTTTTATTATTTTATATAGCTGCCATATTTTCTTAAATATACAATACAATAATTTGTAAGACGAAAGTTTTATTACAAAGGATGAGGTGATAAACCTAACTTGTAGGGTAAATATTAAGCCTTAACTCTCTTTAGTTCCTATAAATGTAGGCATTTAATATATCATAATCATAAAATTTTAGAGCTAGAAGAAATCATAAGAGACCATCATCTCACAAATCTCTACTTTACAGATGTGGAAACCAAGCTGCAGATAGGTTAATTAACTTGGCCAACATCAATGATTGTTAGTCACAGACCTGGGACCAGACTTTATCATTCCTCTCACACTGATGCATGCCTTGTATGGAGGGAGAATATAAAGCCTTGCTCTTTAAGGAAAGTTTCATTGACTTTTCAAAACATGAATATGTGAGAATTATAATTATGCAATATCACCAATGAAATGTAAATTTGTAATGCAATAAGAATCTAATAAAGCAAATGTGAAAAACTTTTTAAATAATGAAAAATTAAAATATAATACGTAAAATAAAATTTCACTGAATGCATGGAGATTCATCAAAAAATTAAGAATAGAACTACCATACGATCCAGCTGTTCCACTGCTGGGTATTTATCCAAAGAATATGGAAACACGAATGCGTAAAGATACATGCACCCCTATGTTCATTGCAGTGTTATTCACAACAGCCAAGACTTGGAAGTAACCTAAGTGCCCATCAAGGGACAAATGGATAAAGAAAATGTGGTATATATACATGATGGAATACTACCCAGCCATAAGAAACAATGAAATCCAGCCATTGGTGACAACATAGATGGACATTGAAGGTATTATGCTAAGCGAAATAAGTCAGAGGGAGAAGGTCAAATACCATATGATCTTACTCATAAGTAGAAGATAAAAACAACAACAATCACATAGAGACAGAGATTGGATTGGTGGTTGCCAGAGGGGCGGGGGGAGGGAGGAGGGTGAAAGGGATGATTAGGCACATGTGTGTGGTGAGGGATTGTAATTAGTCTTTGGGTGGTGAACATGATATCATCTATACAGAAATCGAAATGTAATGATGTACACCTGAAATTTACATAATGTTATAAACTAATGTTACCACAATAAAAATAAAAAGTTTCACTGAATGGATGGGAGTAATATGAGATTAAATACTCTATGAGAAAAGGTCAGTAAAATTGAAGACATAGCAATAGGAGCTATCCAAATAAACCATAGAGGGAAAAAAGACTGAAAAAAATGAGCAAAGCCTCAGTACGCTCTGAGATAATATCAAGCAGTCTAACATAGGGATAATTTATGTTCCAGAAACATAAGGGAGACCAATGGGACAGAAAAATATTGAAGAAATTATGGCTACTATTTTTTTCAAAATTTGAAGAAACAGAAACTCAAAGATCTAAGAAGCTCAAAAAATTCCAAATTAGGATAAAAATGAAGGAAATTACATCAAGTTATATCATAAACAAATTGCTGAAAACAAACAATAATGAGAAGCTCTTAAAAAGCGTCCAGAGAAAAAGGATAGAGATAGTATTGGGGAACAAAGGTAAAAATACTTCATATCTTGTCAGAAACTATCTAAGCCAGAAGACAATGGCTTACACAGTTTAAGACAATTTAATACCTTTAAAGTGCTGAATTTTCTTTAAAGTTTCATCTTGGAATGTTATACTCAGAAAAAATATCTTTCAATATTATGATGAAATAAAAATGTTTCAAACAAAGCTGAGAGAACTTATCTTCAGCAGACTGCAAAATGGGACACGTTAAAGAAATTTCTTTAAGCAGAATAAATATGATACCACATGGAAATCTCTACACGATGGAATGAACAGCACCAAAGATGACAAATATGTAGTAAATATAAAATAAATTTGTGTTATGTTTTTAATGTATTTAAAAGATAACAGTTTAAAGCAAGAATAATAGTAACGTACTATGTAGTTTATAGCATTTAGAAATAAATGTTATTTAGAAATAATAAATAATAGTACAAATGATGGGAAGAAAAAGGGTAATATACTGTTGTGAGTTTCTTAAATTATGGTATAATGTTATTTGAAAGTATACTGAGATGAGTGGAAGATGAATATTTTAATCCATAGAGCAACCAAGAAAAAAATTTTCGAGAAATGTAACTAATAATGTAAATAAATAGAGTTCTGAAACAGACTCAATTGAAATGAAGAAAAAAGTGAAAAAAATAGATAAAATCAATAGAAAGCAAATAATAGTGTAGTAGATTTCAATCCAACTATATAAAATATCACATTAAAAGTAAATAGAACTCTAATTAACTGCAAAGTTTCCCAGCCAATTAAAAGACAGAAGTTGACAGAGTAGACTAAAAAGCAAGATGCAACATATACTCTCTACAAGAAATCCACTTTAAACGTAAAGACACAGATAGGTTGAAAGTAAAATGATAGGAAAAGATAGGTCTGTTAATACTAAGCCTAAGAAAAGAGGAGTCAAAATATTAATAGCAATCAAGGTAGATTTCAGAACAAACAATAATATTAGGGATAAGAAGGGACATTTTGTAATAATAAAAGGATCAAATTATCAAGAAGAAATAATTGTATTTGTGTATTTGCACAATAACAAGACTTCTAATACATGAAGAAAAACTTACAGAAACAGAAAGAAAACAGACAAATCCACAAATATAGTTGGACATCTCAACACTTTTCTCTCAGTAATAGAACAAGTAGACAGAAAGCAGTAAGGATATTGAAGACTCAAAAACACTATCACCCATCTTATATAATCGACGTTAACACACATTCCACTAAATGATGGCAGAAAACACAATCTTTTCATATGGAACATTTACCAAGAAGGGGCATATGCTGGGTTATAGAAAGTCTCAATAAATTTATAAGGACTGAAGTTATGCAAAATATATTCTCTGCTCATAACAGAATTAAATTTAAAGCCAATAACAGAAGTATATCTGGAAAAACTAAAAAATTTTAGAAATTAAAATCATACTTCTAAATAACCCGTGTATCAAAGAAGAACCACAAGAACAATTAGAAAATACTGAACTAAGTGAAAAAATTCTTAAGTGGCATTAAAATTTGTGAGATGCAGCTGAAGAAATACTTAGAAATACGTAGCTTTAAATGCTTATATTAGAGAAAAGAAAGGCTGAAAATCAGTGATATTAGCTTCCACCTTAAGAAACTACAAGAAGAGCAAATTAAACCCAAAGTCTACTCTCATAATTTTTATTCAATTTTGTACTAGAACTCCTAGCCAGTGCAATAAGGAAAGAAAAAAAGAAAATCTATCTCTCTCTCTATCTACCTACCTACCTACCTATCTATCTATCTGTCTATCTATCTATCTATATCATATAGATTGGAAAGAAGTAAAAATGCCTTTGTTTGCAGATGCCATGATCATATACATAGAAAATTCTAAGAAATCTACAAAAATGCTATTAGAACTAATAAGTAAGTTTAGTTGGGTAGTAGAATACAAAGTCAATATTGAAAAATCAATTTTATTTTATACTAACAATGTCCAAATCAGTTTATCGATTTCTACAACATAGCCTGCTGCAATTTTGATTCATCCCTAATTATTACCTGCTCTTGGATGCAAATGAAAACAATATTGTGTTCAATTTTTTTTCTTGTTTCTTCATTGTTAGTCTAAAATAGGTGAATAGAGAAACAAATTATAATATGTACATCCACACAATGAATATGATGCAGTAAAAAGAAAGGAATAAACTACTTGCAAGGAAGGAACTACTTGCCCTGTACACTTCAAAGGATGAATTTTATTGGATATAAACTATACTTCAATAAAGTTGATTTTAAAAATACATGTAAAGCACTTAGCCCTGCATCTGCCACATAGTAAATACTTAAGAAATACTAGGAGTGAGAAGGAGGTAGGGAGGGGAGAGAGGAAGGGAAGGAGAAAAAGAAGAGGAGGTTATTATTATTGGGAAATTCTTGAATAAAAATATTTATTTAGTAACAAACAATCACAACTTAACATAAAAATATCGAAGTGGTTGTTGTTGTTGTCATCATTAGGACATTGGTTTGCTCTCAGAGCTCATAAACAATTGCAGGAAAGACACGTCTACTACTATAGGACAGAATACTTATAACCAGTGCTTCAATGCAGGAATTCCTCCCGAGGTTTTTTTGGAAATTTGATTTTCCAAATCCCCAAGTTTGAGAAAAATTGGTCGAGAGATCAGGAAAACAGAGAAAAGTGTTAGAATTCTCCTGTGAAAATAAGCTGAACAATCAACATAAAGACCTGACTGTTGGGAAGGAAAGCATTGACGTCAAGTTGGATGCAGGAGAAGACAGTGGAGTTGAAGGCTAGGGTGGACATATCTGGGAACTGGAGCAGGAGCGACGAGGAGATGAAAGGTTATGTTCTGACCAATCCCTCTTGCCTGCACCTGTGCCATTTTGTAGCAGTGTGTGTTCCTGGCTGCTAACAGTGAGGCATTCTTGGAAATAAAATTATTATTAATAAATTTATCACACATTTACTTTACACAAATCTTATGAGTGGTGTTCCAAGGAATAATAAATTCTGAAAGCAAAATATGTCCTTAAATTGGCAATTTTGCATAGTACCATCAACCTGAACAGGAAATCCAAATTTTATGTTAATTTTCACTCATCTTTGCTAGCATTTCCCAGTGTTTGAATATTTGCGATAGGTTGCAATTCTTTGAAAACACTGCTAAATTTACTATTTCTTATTTATAAAATTTTTTAGGTATTGATAAGAGTCAGCAAAGAGCATAAAGAACAGTGGAAGTGTTTTAAGAATAACCAACACTGTGGGCTTTCCTGAGAATTCCCCCCAATTGAGATTTCTCATTCTCAAATCCCAAAGATTAACATCTATTAGGAATTTGGAAATAATCACAAGTAACATCTATGGAGAGAATTATGAAATGATTAATGCTGCCTGGGCTTCATAAGTTCGGTGGCATTTGAGAAAGCATTGAAGGATAAGCCTGGGATACATCAGGACATGGCTGTTTATGTCAAGAACCATGCTGGTGGGAAGGAGCTGGGCCCAGTAGAAGTGCTCACCACCCAGATGGGCCAGGCAAGTTATGGGGCGGAGGGCTGAGCATTGCAGATGCAGCATCCAAAGAACGTAACACTGTTCACCAGCCACTCAAGCAAGCTGTTACCCATGAAGAGTAGAGATGAAAAGACGGGATGTTCTGAACCTGGGCAGGACACAGCAATAGGGAGACTTTGGCAGATAGTTGGAGAGCCCCTGCCCCTGGCTGTGGAACCAAAGCCCTTCTCATCAGGAATTTAAGGAGCTCACAGATGGAAGCTCAATACCACTGGCCTTCTGTTGTTCTGTTCGAACCCTGCACCCCCATTTTATTGGCTAGGGCCTTCTGACCAAGTCCCCTTCATATGCCCCAGGTCCAGGGTCAGGGTCTCAGTCAGCCCAGTCTCTGCTGAGTTCCACTCCCTTGGACCTGAATCCAGCCTTCTTCCAGTCAACACTCTCAGGAACTAAAGACCTGCATTGCATGGCTGCCAAGCACCTGGTCCTGACAACTGGTCCTGCTACTCACTCTCCTCACCCCACTCCCCCCCATCCTCCCATGCATTGGGGCTGAAACTGCCGACCTGGACCACCACACATCACAGTGGACCTCTGACACACCCCCCAGTTGAAATGTTAACATGGATTTTTCCCCCTTCCTCCTTTTCAGGAAAGTGACTGTTCTCAGTACTTCTTTGTCTCAGTCAGAAGAGAGAAGCTACTGAAAGTCGGTAACTCATCCTGCGTTTAGTAACAGCCTTAGTTCATCTAAGAGTTTGCTCAGGGAGTATCTTTGAGGGCAACCAGGAGAGAGTGGGGACTTGCTCCATATTGCGAGATTGGAGAATGTGGCTTGGGAGAGATTTAGGAGGAACGAGGACCCTCATAAAACCTGATAGCAGCACCCAGAAAGGTCAACCTCAGAGGGGATGGCTGCACTGGGGGCACCAGGCAGAGATTCCTGTGCCCACCCCGCAAGGCAAAAGGGGCTGAGCCACTAGACCTGAGGGGTCAGATGGCAGAGAAGGAAAAAGAGGCTCCTTTGCAGAAACCACAGATCCTCCCCAGGTCTCTGCCCAGCCCTGGAGGTGGGCAAACCCAGGGATGACCAGGAGCGATGTCCTGCGAACCGAAGACTGAGTCGCAATGTGCAACCTCGTGCACATCTATTTGTGGACTAGGATTTGTCACTGGTCCACGGCTGCATGGGTTGGTCTCTCTCCAGCTCATATCTCCACCCTGCTGAACTCCAGGGCTGACAGCTTTGGGTAGGATATTCAAAATGAAATCTCTTTTCTCTCAGTATCTTTTAAAGAGGATTAATTGTGTTTACCGAGAGTTGGTTGAAATTGTGTTATGCGGCTGAAACAACTGTGTTGATTGCCTAGATGACCCCATTCAGGGAAACTTCCATTCCTATTATTAAGCGTGGAGGGCTTTCAAGAGGCCCCACAAAGAGGTGTGCAGATCCCTGGGGGGATCTGCTTTTCAGAGGCGCCAGACTCAGCACTCAGCATTTCCAATTAAGCCCTGATTACATACCTGAGTCCACCACTTCCGAAGGCAATCACTGTTTTGTTGAAAGTGACTCAAGCTCCGGGAAAGGAAACAGCAGAGGAGAGCACAGAATCAACAGGCGTGCCCTCTGCTGTGACCAGTTCTCTGAACTTACAGATTAGACCTCCTGATATCAGAGGAGGAAGTCTGGGGGAAAAAAAAAAAAGCATCCCGCTGCTCCCTTTAAGTCAGGAGAGCCAGCAGGTCATGCAAATGTCTCTGTGGACTTGTGGACTCTAAATCTGGAAAACTCGCCTCTTTGAAGAGGCTGTCTTGAGAGTGTTGATTTTGTTTCTAAAGATCTAAAGTTGCCTTAATTCATGAGGAGACACAGCTGGTATTTGGGGATGGAAATGATTTACTTTTTAATTACAGAATTGATGCACTTTATTCTCTTTAAAATATTGAAGAGTTTTGCTGTTGTTGTCTTGAAGGTGGAAGTAAGTCATCTGGGTAGAATTTCTCCCCATAGCTCAGTCACGAATGACACAGAACTGCAAGCATTGCAGCCAGGTTGCCCAATCCCACTGGGAGCAACCCACAGGGGACAATTCCTGGCCCTTGGTGTGGTGGCAGAATAATGGCCCCCTAAAGAAGCTCATGTCCTCATCCCTGGGACCTGTGACCATGGTTCTGTGGAAATTAATAAAGGAAACTTTAATTAAATTGGAGTCGCGAAAGCCTGTAGGGGGAGCTCTCACATCCTATCACACATTGTCAACTACACCAAACAGGAAGAGACTGACTTGCATCTCTCACAGGAAGTACAACTACCATACTACTGAAGGAAGATTTCTCTCCCCACCTGGCAATAGCTCAGCCAATGAGAAATGCCACAGCTCAGCCAATGAGAAAGGCCACAGCTCAGCCAATGAGAAGCCATTGCCGCCTTGAACTATTACTTTGCCCCAATGGACTTTCCTTTAGAACAGCCCCTCCCGACTCCCCCTTTTTTATCTATAAAAGCAGCTGCCCTCCTTTGTTTTCTGGATTTGCTTATGGTTTGCCATAGCATGCATATCCCGAGTTGCAATTCCCTTGGCTATTCCTGAATAAACTCATCTTGAGAGTAAAATAACTGGCGAATTTGCATTCTAAGTTGACATTACCTCACATGGCAAAAGGGAATTTGCAGATGGGATTAAGGATCTCGAGATGGGAAAACTTTCCTGGATTATCTGAGTTGTCCCAATATAATCACAATGATAGTTACAGAGGGACGCTGGAGGGTCAGAGACACAGAGATGTGACAACAATGGAAGCAGAGGTCTGAGTCAATGACAGGAGAGAGACCCCGGAAGATGCTATGATGCTGGCTTTGAAGATGGAGGAAGAGACCACAAGCCAACAAATACAGGCGACTTCTGGAAGCTGGAAAAGGCAGGGAAACAGACTCTCCCCTAGAGACTTCAGAGGTAACCAGCCCTGCTGACATCTTGATTTCAGGACTTCGGACCTCCAAAACCATGCATGTTATTTTAAGACACTAGGTCTGCGGTCGTTTGTTACAACAACAATAGGAAACCAACACACTGAGGAAGACAGAGAAAAGGTAAAGGCCCTCACCACCACACTCCTCAGCTGCCTCCTTCACGTGGGCTCGTGAGAAATGCCCTCTCTCTACCCGCCATCAAAGTTGATTATACCTCCTCAGACTTTCAATTTTTCATTCCAAACAATGTATTTTTGAAATGTGATTAGTGTTTGTCAGATTCATGCTCCATTTTTAACAACAGTATAACTAAAGAGAAACTAAATTTGTAGATAATTTTTAAGCTTCTAACAGACCCTATTCTAGAAGTCACATGTTAGTCTTTTTGGGGGGAATATTTGGCCACATCTGTGCAAATGAGAAGCAAATTTTGAAGAATATATAAACCATTGAGGCCAGGCATTTCTCCAACTTAGGACTGCAAACTCAAGAGGAGACTTTTTCTTTCCAAGGACTCAAGTTCTAGAACGTACTTTCTTAAGGTAAGACAGGAGGGGATAATCAAGATGAATAGAAATAAGAAAAATCCATCTTTTCAGACCCAAGTTTCTATGTAGACGTGAGCTGTGGAGACGAACAGTTTGTTCTTTTCTCCTCTTCATCTGATTTGTCAATATTCCCTAGGACTTTGATGACGTAAGAATGTGTAATAAAGGAAGTGTTTAAATTGGTGTGTAAACAAGAATGCTTACATGCAAACAGACCACAGAGTCCCTCAACTGGTGTGTTTTTATTTCTATCCCCAGCCTTCCATTTTTTTGTGAGGAAGATCAGCCCTGAGCTAACATCCATGCCAATCCTCCTCGTTTTGCTGAGGAAGACTGGCCCTGAGCTAACATCCGTGCTGATCTTCCTCTACTTCATGTGGGACACTGCCACGGTATGGCCCCACAAGCGGTGCACGGGTGTGTGCCCGGGACCCGAACCAAGGCCGCCAGCAGCAGGGCACGCGCACCCAACCGCTATGCCACAGGGCCGGCCCCTACCCCCAGCCTTCCTACTGTCTGATATTCCATAGTTGGATTAAATGAAGGTTAGCAAGTGCCTGGATCACCCATCACTAGCTTCCTTCCCACACACATGGCAGACATCGCTAGTTGATCATGGCACCCTTCCCTCTCAGCCTGGACGCAAGCTCATAATTCTCCACACATTCTCTAACAATCAAGGCTGAAGCTGAGCTCCCAAGGAAACCTATCTGCCAATCCTGGGGTGAAGCCACAAAACCGTGGAAATCTCCTACTAATGCAAAAAATCATCAAGGACATTTCATCAATGGATATTTGCCCACTGTGACCTTCAATATGGTAGTACTTCCAGGTCAGCACCATCAATCTCTAAAGAGATGGCAGAGAAAGCACCTGAGACAGGTAAGGAGGAATGGACAGGCCTGGTCCACAGGGTACTTCCTAGCTGGGAAGGCCAAGTGCAGAGTCCTGAATGGCCCTAGCAGGGTGGGGCTGAGAGAGGAAGAGGAAGAGGAAGGAGGAGAGAGGAGAGGCAGAAAGGAGGTGAAGACGAACTTTCCAGCTTGACAATACAGCCCAGCACCAGCTGCCCTCTAATGCCTCTTGCCTCAGACCACATCCATCCTCTTCCCGGGTTCATGGACCTCGGGTAACACCCTGGTCGAAGGGCTTGCGTATCGTTTCAGTTGCCATGGAAACCTCCGGGCTCATCTAACGATATCGTTAGGGTTTTAGTGAGCCAAACCGTATCACTGTGGTCCATCGATTGTAAAGGTTAGGGCATCCCACTACTCAAAGCCTCCACCGGAGTCATGATTATTCATGAAGGTGTGCTTGCTCCGTTACTGGGGAGGAATGCACTTGGATTCCAGCTGAAGGGGCAGAAAGTTGATTTAACAGCCTCTCATGTAGACGAAGCCTGATTGCAGGTTTCTAGAATATGAACATCACAATACAGTCTGACATGCACCTCCCTGTGGCCCCACCTCCAGGTCCCCAAGAACAAATGGCAGTGAGGTAATGGGCTGTTAGGCCTGGTGATGGAAAGTGGAAACTAAAGGACTTATCTAAGAAAGCAGACTGTGCCCCCGCGTACGTGCATGCTGCCCTCCAGGATCTTATCTCTCCTTCCTTCATTAGTGGGATGTTTAAAGTCAAAGCAGAATTTGGGGCTGGATCATTCATAAAACTGTAATAATACTTATCTAATTCATTTCTCACATTGAAAAACTAAATAAATAATATCAAACTAGGGAACTGATTAAAATAAATTATGGAACATCCCTAAGATGATTGCAGATATCAACAATGTTGTAGAACAACATCCAGGAACACAAACAATGTACCGATTTTAAGTGAAAAGGCATTTTACAAAACTATATGATATGATGCAATTTTGGGTGATTTGTATGTGTGTATAAACACAGAGAATTATATAAATGAGTGCCTAGGGATGGGGGAGGTGAGTGTTGTTATTTTACTTTATTTGTCTTTGTTTTCCACTTTTTTTCTTTTAAAAAATGCATCACCTTTGTAAAAAGGAAGCTCTTTAATCCTCAAAAAATTTAGTAACTCTAATAAGTCTGTTTACAAGAATAAGCCTGTTAAACTATAATCATAGAAAAGAAGAAAATTGACTAAATATGTTCTTGGCTCTCCTTTATTAGATGGATGCTCACTGCCAGAAACAAGAGTTCCTTGCTAGGAACATGTGTTCCTAGCAAACTCAGAGGGGTGTTTGTCCTTAACGGTTCTTCAGATTCCAGTGGGGTTACGCACACCACCGTCATCATCATCACCATGGTTATCGTCGTCGTCATCACCACCATGACCTCCAGGCCCACCAGGATCAATTCTCTTAATAATGGCACTCGCTGAACGTCCACCCTCTGCTGGGTACTCCTGCGTCCAGGCAGCCCTCTGGCTAATGCTTCCTGTGTTAAATACAAGCAGTTGGAGAGAACAGTCTTTTCCCAGAAACTGGTAAGCATAATGTTTTTTTGCCCCAACCTGCTCCACATCCAGGTAGATGAGACACAGTTATATTTTCTCCCAGTTTCTCCTGACATTTACTGCTGGTACAAAGGGGAAGAGAGAGCAAAATAAGAACTGTAACTCCACATAAATCATTGTGCTCTGGAAGTGAGGCACAGACAGACGTCCTCGGTCCAATGAATAGAAAACAGGTCTGAGCACGTGGGGCATAGGAAGAGAATGTGGGGGGTTCTAGGAGGGATCAGAATATTTTGGGAATCAACTGAACATTTGGCTGGAGCGTAATATACAGTATTTGCACCCCCAAAAGCCTGGGCTGAGATCTCAGTGTTTAGGGAGCTGGAGCCTTTTCCCAGGAGCTCGTGTGATGCTTGTCTGTGTGTGTGTGTGTGTGTGGGTGTGTGTAGGTGAGATTCTATCTTAAATGTTTCCAAACTCCTCATATAAACACACACACACACACCACAGCCACCTTCTTTAAGAAAGCTGATGCAAGGAAATTATTCAGTGTGGTTTGAATCGCGGGCAGCAGGACAATGAGCCGCCCACAGCGAGGTAACCAGATGTCCCCTCTGGGCACAGCCCTGCACACTGCTGATCTCGGTGAATGGTGGGGATGCCAGCCAGAGCCCAAGAGCAATGGAACACAGCGCTGAAGAGCCAAGCGGGTTGCTGGCAAAGGTGGCTAAATGGAGAGGCGATCGTCAGCACGCACGACAGAGAACGCCGGGGAGCCGCCACCTTCAGATTTAGACGTGTCAATGGCAGGGATGGGGTAGGAAAAAATAGAAGCTTCAGAACAAGAAGAGGAAAACACGTAAGGGATGGACACTGAACTGTTAAGACTAATTTGCTTTTTGTGCGCGGCATTTGAATTGCACTCCTGACGTGTTTGTTCTTTTTAACAACGAACGTGCATATTTTGAAAATTAATAGGAAAGATAGACGCAAAAGAGTTTTATGTGCCATTTTTCATTTCTTTGCACAAACCTACTCCGTTGCTCTTTCAGGTCTTGTCATCACCTGCACCCCAAGTCTAAACCATCCGCATCCCTTTGCCTTACACCCACATCCAGTCTCCAGCTAAGTCCTGTCCGTTCTAGATGGACAGCCTTCCACATCTCTTTCCTCCTCACCTAGATAAACCCAACAGCATCTCAGCTGCCTCTACCCTTCCTAACTCGGGCGTACTTTATACGCAAAGTTAGAGTCATCTTACTGAAGCCTAGCTCTGACCTGTACCCCGTGGACGTGTTCTATCTCTACTAGATTGTAAGTGTCTTACGGGCCGGATCTGCTGCTGAGGCATCTTTGTATCTCCCGAAGCATCTATCAGTAAATATTTCTTGAATGAGCAACAACAAATGTAATGCATGCATGTCTCGGGGGCACAGGGAACACTCTGCCCACCCCCCCCAGTTCTTGTCTCCTCCACACACCCCGGTTCCGTCCTTGCCTCCACGCTGGTGCTTATGCACATGGAGACTCTGGCCCAGGCGCCAGGGAGACAACAGGAGAGGTGGGCGCCGCTCCAGGTTCTGGGCCCCTTCCTTCTTCATGGAGCACTAACCAGACTGACCCAGTTCTGTCTTCCCTGTTAGAGGAAGGGGAGATTCCTGCGTCAGTCAAGGGGAGACTGCCCTTTCTCCTGAAGGTCAGATGAAGCGTCACTTAATTCTCGTCAGGTCTTTCACCCTCATCCTCCCCACGCTCTTACCATTACCATGTCCTGTAGTGGGAAGTTGAACAAGCCAATCCAAATCCCCGCCACTACTGGGTCTGGATGGATGAATTTAGAGATGCCCATTTTTACTACATGTAGAAAACAGAAATTATGGGCATGATGCTTTATGCTATGGGTGTATATAACTGTTTAGCCTAACAAAAACCAGTCTCAAATACCAAGAAAGAACTTTTAATAATGCAGATGAGGAAAATATGGAGGCGGTAAAATCCAGTAACCTACACCCAGCTCCGTTACCCCACTGCAGGAATACAATTGCATTCATCAGCAAATACACCCAGATGATCACCTCCTTTGGTTTCCATTTTGAATGTGACATTTCCCAAAGAGAAGGCGTGGCCAAATGAATAAACACAGTATTGGATCAATGACACTCTGATGCTAAAGCCAAATTCGGGGTTGGGTGCCTCCTCCAGCTCACAGCCTCTCCTCTACGTGTGGGACCAGCTCTGGACTGTGGCATATGGGGCCATCACCATAGAGGTGTGCAGGGAATGCAGCCTTTATGGTAAGTAGAGCCACAAGCGAGAGGGTTGCATGGTTGGAAACAAGTTAAAATGAAAAGGAAGGAGACAGACAATGTCACATTGATACCTAAAGATAGTCACCTTGGATGTGATCTGAGGATGATAAGCAAGGGAAACATGCCAAACAGAAGCCTGTTCATTATTTCCCAACCAAAATTACAGCTGTTAGGAAGAAATGGGGACATTTCTGGAGAGCTTTATAGCTGCAGGTACATATTCCCTTGTTGTGTAACATTCATTGATACACAATGGGAACATCCAAGAAAACACAGTAGTCAGAACACGCTTATCTCCTTACTCTAGAATAGTAAGGGGAAAACCAGGAGATAAGAGATAGGTTTTAAATCCAGGTTTAAATGCTTTCCAGACTGTTAAACTTTTGCTTTTTCATTGCCAAGGTGGACAGTATATACATTTTTGTGATTGGTCTCTAAGTTGATTCTAAAAGGTAAAAATCAATAACACCAAAAGTAATGCTATAATTAACTTCCCCTTTTGTATGCATTTTATTTTTCCTGATGTACTTAACAATCTATGTGTCTATCTGTCTATCTATCTATCTATCTATCTATCTATCTATCCATCCAACTATCTATCTTGTAATATCTGCTTTTATCAGATCCTTACCATCATTCAGTGTTTCAAGGACATCTTTGAATATATGGAATCCTTTTTCTTCCTTTTTTTTATCTTTATTGAGCCCTTTTGCTCTAGACTAATCTCTCGCTAGTTCTGTTGCAGAGCAGTCATCCTGGATAAAATCTATTCTTTCTGAAACTTTGGTCTGCCTCTTTTGGTTTACTCCCTTGTTTTGCTGGAGCACATCCTTGAATAGCTTTGTCACAAAATTGTCTTAGAAATAAAACTTCTGGGTTCTTGCATTATCTGCCTTCACAGTGAGTTGATAATTTTGTTGCATGTAGAATTCTAGGCCAAAAATCACTTATCTCAGAACTTAGAAGACATTCCTCATTCTCTTGTAACATTAAGCTTGTAAGAACTCCACAGACAGTCTGACTCTGATCCTTTATAGGTGAACAGTTCTTACTCTCTGCAACTTTCAGAATACTCTATTACTCAGCATATTTTGAACCTTCCTAACAATGTGCCTCAATGTCATCTTTCTTGTACATTATGCTAGGATCAGAGGACCATTTCAGTCCAAGAACATGTGCCTTCTTCAGCTTTTGGAAATAATCTTTTAATATTCCTTCAAAAACTGATTCACTTGTGCTTTCTTTGGTCTCTCTGAATGGAAATTCTCTTAATTGTTTGTTGGCCTTTTAAATCGATCTTTGCTGTCTCTTAGGTGCTTGGACATATTTCTATCGCTTTGTTTTGTTCTCTCTTTTTTCTACCTTATAAGAGATTTTCTTGATTTCGTTGTTAAACTTTCTGTTGAATTATTTAGTTTGAAAATAATTTTTTGCTTTCCAAGATATCATTTTTGTTCTCTAATAGTCTTTTAAAAAAAAAATCCCATTTATGTATTATGAAGTTTATACCTTCTCTCTGAGGACACCAATTAGGATTTTTTAAAGTACACCTGGAATTATTTGTTTCCTCCTGGGTGATTTTCTTCTGCTTGTTTATCTTTGCTTTTCTCCTTTACATTGCAGGCTCTCCTCAAATGTCTGTGACCCCCTGTTTTCCATTCATGTTATAAAATACTGCAGTAGCAGAGCTGTGAGCTCTGTGTCTGTATATGAGGCCCCTTACCTGGAAAGTTTCACTCCAGCTTGAGCAGGATGGAAACAAGCCATACCTCTGGGCGCCCAGAATGCATTGCTTTGGGGCACCAGCCCTCACTAGCTGCCCTGCCAATTCTCAGTTTGTTCAGTTTCTTTAGTGAAGAATCCTTTGCTTTTGTGCCTGAGGGGTAAACATCTGCCTATTGGCTGTTCTGTGCTCCAAGGGTAGGAAAGGGTTTGTCAGGGCTCAACTCGTGATTAATCCTCCCACATCTCCCTCCCACCCTTAAAAGTGTCTCTGAGTTCAAAGTCTCTGTGTGACTCTGCCAGGCACAGAGGCAGATGTGCAATTTGGAGTGTCTCCTGGTTACATTCCGTTCTGGACCTTCTCCCCTGATTTATCAGTCACTATTACTCCGCCTGCTTTAGCCTTTAGGAAACGTATACAAAGCTGCCTTTCATTGATATTTCCCCTCCAGTTCTCTTGATGGTTGTAAGCTAATTCATTTTTTATTCTCTGACTCTCTTTTTAATAGGGTGTTGAGAGGATGAGAACAGAAACGTATGTGATCAGCCTGTCATTCTGAACTGGAAGCCACTTTTTGAAGTAATCTACTCCCCAAAAAAGAATAAGATTTAGTTAATGATTCAAAAAATACATTAAAATAAGAAAATTACATTCAGTGACATTTTCTTGGGTCCCTACTTTGTTCAAGGTAGGGTGTTGGACTAACAGGGGGATTTACAAAATAGTAGGATTGAGGATTCGGTCCTTGCCCCAAAGGAATTTCCATTCTGCTACCAGTGACAGATATTTATCAACATGCTTTAACTATACATTAAATTCTATACAGATTTTAAGAAATGACTAAATATATCGGAATGTACCTAGGTATGGTTTTGAGCACAATATTCTAATTTGGCTACAAAAATAGGTGTGAGTTGCCAGAAAAAAAAAAAAAAACAGAATGGCACAAGGATAGAAAAGAGAGAGGAGGTGGCATTCCGGGGGTAGAGGCCTTGAGTTCTGGGTAAGCAGAGGGAATTCACGGCTTTTAAATTAATCAAAGGAAATCTAATGGAGGTGGTGAGTCCACCATTAGCTGTGATGTTTGCAGCAAAGTTAGAATGCTGTGCTAAAAACCATACGTAGGTGCATTCAGATATATTTAGCCATTTCTTAAAATCAGTGTACAGTCAAATGTGCATTGTAATCCTTTTTTGTGAAAAGCATAATTTTATCTATAAATGTCAAAACACAAAAAAAAACAATAGTCTATTTTATTATGTACGGCAAGTCATGATTGGGAGGGGGCAGAAATGAAGGATTTTGGGTGCAGACAGTGTTCTATTTCTGGATCTGGGTGCTGTTTACAGGGGTGTGTCCACTCTAGGAAATTTCATTCAGCTGTATTCATAGGATTTATAATCTACATTTCAATAACACATCTATTTAAAAAAGAAGGAGAAATAAAAAGAAAAGGGAGGACAAAATAGTTCAAATATCCTTCTCTTTAGAATTTATTCCAAGAGGAAAATCTAGAGTGCAGACCATACATGCCTTGGAAATAGGGACTGTTGACCATTGTATTCCCAGAATCTCACATTATACCTGGCCCATGGTAGATGCTTAATAAGGGTTTGTGGGGCAAGAGAAAGAGGGAGAGGGAGAGAGAGAAAAGAGAGGAAGAAAGAACGAAAGAAGGAAAGGAAGGAAAGAAGGAAGGAAGGGAGGGAGGGAGGGAGGAAGGAAGGAAGGAAGGAAGGAAGGAAGAAGGGAGGGAGGAAGGAAGGAAGGAAGGAAGGAAGGAAGGAAGGAAGGAAGGAAGGAAAGAGAAAGGAAGGAAGAAAAAAAGAAAACCTTTGTATACTCAGCCACTGAGATCTAAAGCTATTTTTTGGTTTCTCCTGTTGTTGTTACCACAGCGTAGCCTCTCTTGACCTAACTAATACAATTCCCCTGAGCTTCCATGGCATCATGCACACACACATCTGTCAACAGCATACATCCCTCCTTCTCCCGTAACATGAACTTCTTGAGATATGGGCTCTTTCTTCACAACTTAAACAGTTCTTAGCTTGTAACAGGTACTCATTAAAAGTGTGTTGAATGAAGTCATTTCTAACCCTCATGTGCCAATCACAGTGGTTTGCATATGGCAGGCCCTGAGCCAACATAATGGTTGACTGATTGCTGCAGGAAGTGGTTTCCAAGAGGTTATAAACAGGAGAGACAAATATCAGTGGATTTTCTGGAAAATTTGCTGAAATCTCACTAAAAATATCAGCTACTCTGTTGTGTTTGCCATATGCATATGGCTGAACTCTCCTCCTAGAAACTCCTTCCATACTTTGTCTCCATTTCTCTTTTTCCAGCCCACTCTTGCAGCAAATGCTACCTTGCAAAAATGCAGACTCTGAGGTTGGGACAATGAGCTGGGTAAGACCCGATCGATTCAATATGATGAGCTTCCCTCAACGCTTCCCAAAAGGAATATGAATTCCATTCCTCGTGGGCTTGCCGAACCGTAGCAACCTCTCCAGGCTACCACACCCTCTGCTCCAAAGGGCTGGAGAGCTGGGAGCACGCCTTCCTGCCTGTTGGCAGGGAAATGGAGAAGGTCACTCAGAAAATGAGCAGCTGTAATGATTTCCCTGAGGGGGTAGCATCCTTGGGCCTGCAGAGAACTTTGCAGCTTCTCTTTATGCATTTTTAATCAATTCTAAGCTACTTACAAATATGTGCAATTACTTTCTGCACTTCGCTTTGTAATAAGATTTAATGACTCTGCTGCAATCCTCTGGGTGAATGTTGATAATCTGACTCTATGATTTAAAATTTACCTTTAGGAAAGGAGGAGGGTGTAAATGGAGATGAAGGCTTTTTTATTTTTTTATTTTTTTTTTAAGGAAATCAGAAGTTGGAATTATTTTAGCCTTCAAAATATCCCCAATACGAGAGAACAGAACACCTCATTTATTTGCCACATAGCGTCTGGTTAAAAAATAGGGGGAAAAAGCCCTGGAAACATAAGCTTGTTTAAAAAATTTTACGGATTATTTTAAACAGAGAGGCCCAGAGGCACCCAGAGAGGTCATCTAGCCCATTTGCAAGCACTTGGATATGGAATGTCCTCCAAGCGTCCTCGACAAAGAGAACATCTCCCAACTCTCCAATCATTTGGAGAAGCCCCGGTTTCCACCATCCTGATATGTGCTGACCAAGTTGCACCAAAGCAAATAATAATAAATACAGCTAACATCTACCAAGTGTGTGCTCTGTGCCAGCCACTGGTGACAGTGCCATCCATCCTTACAAAAATCCAATGAGTGAGGTATTATTGGCACCCCATCACAGATGAAGAAACAGAGGCACAGGTGAGAGTTATACTTTCTCTTTGGGAGCACCAGGGAGCTGCAGTGCCCATGCTTATTGAGAAGAGGCCCATGGACACACAGGATTCTGTGCACGTTGCTGCAAACCTTCAACCTGACTTTCTGCAGACAGCTGAGTCCCCCACCACCGTCACAGTGCTAGTGCTAGCTCCTCGGCACTCTTCCTGCTTTCCCATGCAAAGCAAGAGAGCACCAAGGCAAGCGGGATTGGGCTGCTCCTGAGCCTCCCCATCAGCTGACTTCCTTCTGTTTGGGGCTCTAAGAGGCCATGTGGCCTACCTGGGCAAGGAGGAACATGGGCAGAGGACCCAAGGCCTAGTTGTCATCGTTGAGTTGCTAGGCAACCAGGTAGCCAATTTGGGGCTCCCGTTCTTTATCTAGAAACTAAGGGGGGTAAAACAGATAGCCTCAAATGTCCCCTTTCAGTTCCACCATATGTGAATTTATTTAACAATTATTTACTGAGAGTCAACTACATGATGGGAATTAAAGATAAGTAAGGTCTTTCCCGTGCACAAAGAATAATAAAGTTTCCCAGTGTGCGATGGTGACCCTGTGACAGAGGATTCAGGCTCAGAATCCTCCTTCTCAGAGGCACCCTGAAATAAGGCAGCTTTCTTGCCTTCTCGTTCTACAGCACGACTTTCTACTGCCCGGGCTCCTTCTTCCTTTCATCATCAAGTATTCCTACTCTGAGAGGCAAACTTGGAGCTAGCTCTCAATGAAGCCCCAGATTAGCCTTGGGATCCAAAGTAACTGAAAACAAGTAAAATCTTTATGAGCTGTTGGGTACATACTAGTCCCTGCCCTGCTCGATGGCACCATGCATTACTGAGCCATTGCTCGTGACGTACAGCCTGTCTGTAACTATTGCCATTATCAACAATGACTCATAATACCTTGGGAGAATGGCCTTTAGTTTCCTAAATGGAAACACCAGCGCAAGCCCCCTCACTCCCAAGCAGTCCTGGCATCACCAGGCGTCCTGGAAAGGGTAGCCCTGGAAGTCGGGCAACTCAAGGTTTTACAAATAGTGAGGAGTGTCTTCTAAATGTGTTTTTCTAGAAGTGAGGCACAATGTAATGTAATTGACGATTGTATTCCAAATTGTTGAACTTAAAATTCGAGTGATTTACTTTTTCTCTATTTAGACATGGAGCACTGGCATTCAGATCTAGAATAGTGTTCCTAAAAGGTGCATACATGCGGAAGCTTGGATGAAATGGGCGTGGAGAGATTCTGATTCATCATTTAGTAGCTGGAGAGGCAGTAAGTAGTGTCAAGAGACCGTATGGCCAAGGGGAGAGAAGATAATACAAGATTAGGGATGGGAGAGTGAAGCCAAATGCAGATGCCCCCATAGGCAATACAGACCCTGGTGTGCCTAAGCTGCCTTCTAGGGAGAGGGCTGTGGGGACAGGAACTTTTGTGGGAGAGGGTTTCCAGAGCTGCAAGGCAGGTCTGAGTGTGGAGAGGGAAAGGACACTTCTGGAAGAAAGAAAGGAAGGTCTTAGTATATCATCCTTTCAATGGGCTGAGCCTCCCAAATGGTACACAGAGAAGCTGAAACCCCATGGACATGGATGATAAGGTGGAGGGGAGAAGCAAGGGCCTGTCAGACCCGGACAAAAATACAAGTAGTAGGGAATCAAAGTGGCCAGCTGAACTGACAAATCTATTTGCAGGAAGCTTCTTTTCCATAATCAAGTATCCCCCAGAAAGCACAGCCTCTCAGACCATTTCCCCTGCTCTGTGAGCAACTGTCCACCAAACGCACACTTTCCAGAAACCCTTTAAGCGGGTTGGAGTTTCAATTACTATGATCAAAAGAAAACCATCTACTTAGAAGAGTAACTCATGCAGAACGTTTGCTGGGTACAATTGGGCACTAAGTATGTCCTAAATGGTGGTCACGAGGCAGAATGCGTCTGCAAAAGGTCATTACTGAGCTCTGAGAATGGCATCCTTGCAAGAAATAGCAAAAATTACAAAATCAAGGAAACCACTCCCCGTTTCCAAAAATTTGAACACTTAAACCAAGAACATAGGGGCATTCAAGCATTTTGCAGGCCTCTCCCACTTCAAAGCACTGACAATTTGATTCTCTCACAAGAAAAATGTTGGTTTTACAAGGGAATGTGTGGGAAGGAACTAATATTTATTGAGTTTTCGTAGACTTTGAACCTCAAAAAGACCTACAGCCAGCTTGCCCACGGTATTACATCAGCAGGGCAGAGTCAGTATCTCTGACCTCTGACACCCTGAGATCTAGTTGATCCTCTTCATAATACAGTGATGGAGGGACTGTTATAACCTCATTCACAAGCAAGGGAACTGAGGCAGGTAGAGGAAAGTATCCAAAGACACATAGGTAGTAAATGGAAGAGTCTGAACTCAAGGCTAGGCGTCTAAAGCCACAAACAATTTAAAAATAAATTTAAGAAAACACTATTTACAATAGCATCAAAAAAATCAAATACCTAGTAATAAATCCAGCAAAATCTATGCAAGACTGCCAGACTGAAAGCTAAGAAACATTACCAAGAAGTTAAAGAAGACCTAAACAAATGCAGAAATAGACCAGGAACACAATGAGAAATCTCAATATTGGTAAGATGTCTATTCTCCTCAACCTGATCTATCGATTCAACACAATTCCAATCAAAAGGCCAACAGGTTTTCCATTGAGAAGGTGATTCTAAAATGTCTACTGAAGAAGAACAAAATTGGAGGACGTACACTACCAGACTTCAAGACTGACTACAGAAATTCATTAATTAGGACATTTTAGTGTTGGCTCAAAGAGAGACAAATAGACCAATGGAACAGACTAAAACAATGCCACACATAGACATATGAAAACTTGGCTCATGTTGTCTTCGCCTCCGTTTTCAGATGTGATGGAGGAGTGCTGGCTCCAAAGCAGTTTCCATGTCTTACAAAACTCACCTCTCTCCCAACACGCCCAGCACAGTGCCGTGAACACAGTAGGACCTTATTAGTACTTGCTGAATTATATTACCCTATGTTTCTTCCTGCTCCAACAGCGAACCTTGAAGCCAGAAATACCCCAGTCCACATCCGATCCCCAGGCTGCTAAGCAGAACACATCCCTGGAACCTAATTCCATGCACAAGGGGCCATTCATTCTTTCATGGTTCCATTCACGAGTTAATTCCGGTCTTTTATCAAGCACTCACTGTGCACCAGGAACTTTGCTAGATGCGCATGCTTGCAATTCCTCGTGGATTTATACACACTTTCAAATTCCTCAAGTTACGATCTTTGATTTGATCCCTGTGATGACCCTGTTGGACGTGTACTATTCTCCCATGCCTTATTTTGCAGATAAGGGAGCTGAGCCTCAGAGAGAAGATGTGGTTTGCTCAAAGTCACACTGCTGCTACATCTCAGAGCTGGGGTGAGCACCACTGAGCATTCATTATCCCCCCGAGACCCCGCCCACGCCCCTGAAGCTCCACAGGGCATCTAAGGGGGCAGCCCATTCCCAGTTCTTTCTACTCCCCCATGAAAAGCCTGGCACGCCTGGGCTGCTCCACTCCACATCATCACATCACTTTCAATTATGCTTCTGATTGCTCATTACTAATTTTTATACCTGGGGGTAAAACCTAGGAAAAAAAAAACTATAAGAAAAAGTTATGTGACCCACAAGCCAGATCAGACTGTGGGGCACTGTGAGTGTGTTGGTCTGTCTGTGGGGAGTCTCAGGACATGGATTGACATAAAGAGGCACTATGCTCTGGTGTTTCTCTTTCCAAACCACCTCCACCACTCGCTGGTCACAGATGGACCTTCCCAAACACAGAACACCAGGATTTCCAGGGTAATCCTTTAAAATGTACATGCTAAGAAGGGTCTGTAACCAGATGCTTGAAACATCCTCAGTCTGTTCCCAGAGGTGCTAACAACCAACCAAAACCCCCACATATGTTGAGATTCAATAACCTATGTAGCAAAGAATAGTTCTAAACATCTGATAACTACCTATTTGTATCCTTTATTGAAGATTTCAAAATGACTTGACAAAAATCAAGAGTAGTGTTGACATGTTAAATAATGAATCCAAGCTGCAGAAGTAGAAAATATCCTTTTCATGATACCATGGAAACTCATTTAGTAAAATGCAGCAGTTTTCATACTTTGGTAAGACAGGGAAAAGCAAGATCAAACTCATAGGAACTACCCTTTATTCACAAAGATAATGCCTTGAAGGGTCACCCTGCTTCTATATCCCTTAAGATGTATCACAGAGGAACTGCTTGGTACTTATCTCCCAGTGGAAGCGCTGAGGGAGGCTCTGTCACCCCATTCATTTTTTATCCCCAGCACTTGCAATCAACACAGCAGAACTCTGCAGATGCAGCCAAGTGGAGGTTGCGCAGTTTTCAAACCTGATTCCATCATAAGCCCATATTTTGAATTATTGAAAACTTTCCAGTACATTTACCTTTAGGCAATAAATTTTTAAAATCCGGTGCTTATCCTAAAGGGAATGTTTCCAAAGTGAGTTCAGACAAGAAAAAATCTTGATGAAGGTGATCTTACCAAGTTTTGTTCTTAACTTAGTCACCCAAGATTATGTATACCTCTCAGTATATACCAAAGAGGGCAACTTCATGGCATTTCATTATTTTTCCAGCACATGCTTGTTCACTACAGCTATTAAGGAATATGAAATGTCTCAAGCATGGTGAAATGGACCTATGAGACAAATCACACCTTGTTAGGATGGGTGGACACAGAAGGATGGAGTCCAAGCTGAAACAGATCTGATCAATTATAGACTGAACACAAACTCTGTTCCTTACTGCACAGACTATTAGGAAAATCACTACATGCAATTTCGGAGAATTCTTACTCAACTCACTAAATTTTCCTCTTTGAACAGCCACAGATGTGATAGTGAAACAGTTTAAAAATCAATGAGCGTGCAGGCAAGAATTTTGTCATCACACATGAGGGGCTATTTCATTCAGAACTGTAGCTGAGGAAAGTTGTGAAACAGACAAGGATAAAAATGATAGGTGAGGTTTTGCTAGGCCATCACTTATGTGCATTATCACAGCAGAAATGCCCAGGAGTGCCCCATTAAATGGATAAAGAGCATGAAGCTCCAAACCTTTTCCAAATAACCCAGCTTGGTGACTCCTGGCACTGTGACAGTATGACACTGCTGTCCACACGTTCCCCTGCTGCTTGACTTCATTAACAGCAAGCACTAATCTCAGGGAGAAGTTGCCTGTTAACTTATATAGTGAGTAGAACTGCGTCTTACCAAAAGAGTTGAAGTCCTAACCCCCATACCCCTGACGTGACCTTATTTGGAAATAGGGTCTTTGCAGGTGTTGTCAAGTCAAGATCATCTCATACTGGTTTAGGGTGAGCCCTAAACCCAATGACTGGTGTCCTTATAAGAAGAGGCAAATTTGGAAACAGACACAGAGAGAGGACGATGTGAAGACACATGGGGAGAATACCATGTGATTG